>NC_136273.1:101143143-101530643 GCF_964187855.1 Myxine glutinosa
CAGTTTATATACCAGGGGTAATTTCCACATCACATCAATCACTCCAAACATTGACCTGTCATATCAGTGAAACTTGGTACACATGAAGACGTCCAAATATGTATCTATCTATATTTCAGTGCACATTTCAAACTGCTAAGTCAAGCAGTGTCTGAGATATCATGTAGGTCACCTGAGCAGGCCTCCCAATTACCAATCAAAATGTCATACCGTCTTTCCTAATCAAGGTAGCAAGGTGATTAATTTGTCCTGTTGAGGCTCTTAAAGAAAAGAACAAACTGTATTATCTGGAGAACACTTTGAATTGAATAATAAAAAGTTCCCTGTTAATATTGCATTTAGCTTCCTACCTGTATACTATTTATTCGTGTCCACAGTCAGGTAGAATGGCGGACTGGATGAACGTGTGTGCACCTGTGCTCAAGAGTGGTGTTCGCACACCTCGACTGAGGTGCCACACACGAGAAAGTTTAACTTCCTCAGTGTCAAGCACCTGGGATTAAGCCCACCCATTTACCTGAATAACCTGATAATTACATCCAGGTAGCTGTAGCTGGAAGCAGGAACCCAGGAAATAGTCATTCACACCTTTACAATTCACGAAAAACAATGAATAACATCGAAGTGTGTGACACACATTCAACAAACGACTCTCGCTAAGCTGTATGGTGAATAGTAATTACGGTTGTTTGGATAATTTCATACTATTGTTGTGTTCCGAGAACTTAATCATCTTGGTCTGTTATGTTTTTATTAACATCACTCACGAATCTTGTACGTGCTATTTATTGGAAGCTAAATACAACAGACCCCACTTTTGATTGGCTGAGTGAAGTCACACCAGACACGATGATTGGGCGCTCAAAAGGTCATGATTACCGACGCAGGATGCAGCAACCTTTGTGTTTTCTCTTTATAACAGATAGACTTGCAATGTTAGCTCCATGTCTTGTGGTTAGTAACGTGACCCTGGTAGAAAGTGTGCAAACCTCTTAAATAACCATACAGCAAAAACAAGAAATATGTTGTGCACAGCACGATACTTGTGAAATCTCTAAAATAGGTTGTTGACCTTTCACCTACGTTAACCTCAAAAATAATTAGTGGTTGAATTCAGTTATCAGACATGCAAGTCCTCTTCAAATTTCAAGTCAATCGGATGAAAATTTAGGATTTTAGAAATTTGGCCTATGTTGACCTTTTCACCAACATACCTCAAAAAATCATGGGTGGTTGAATTAAGTGACCGGGTATGCAAATCCCATTCAAATTTCAGCTCAATCGGATGAAAATTTAGGATTTTAGAAATTTGGCCTATGTTGACCTTTTCACCTACATACCTCAAAAAATCATGGGTGGTTGAATTAAGTGACCGGGTATGCAAATCCCATTCAAATTTCAGCTCAATCGGATGAAAATTTAGGATTTTAGAAATTTGGCCTATGTTGACCTTTTCACCCACGTAACTCAAAAAATCATGGGTGGTTGAATTAAGTGACCGGGTATGCAAATCCCATTCAAATTTCAGCTCAATCGGATGAAAATTTAGGATTTTAGAAATTTGGCCTATGTTGACCTTTTCACCCACGTAACTCAAAAAATCATGGGTGGTTGAATTAAGTGACCGGGTATCCCATTCAAATTTCAGGTCAATCGGATGAAAATTTAGGATTTATAAACTTCACGGAAGTGTTTGACCGTTGGCCTACGCCCCGTGTTGACAATTTGGCCTATGTTTTTTTTTGTTGTTTTTTTGTATACAGAATCGAGGCTTGTGAAAGAGCTAACATTAATCACACAAAAAATCAAACAGACACATAAAACATATAATAAGGGAAGCGGTAGACAAGATGGGGAGAGATGGGGAAGCACACAAACATAACATGTGAGAACAGGGACATTGGGAGATCTGTGGGAGGGAGAGGGCTTGGGGGGAGGTGGGAGAGGTATAAAACACAAGGACACTGCAAGGACTTCCAGGAAAAAAGTTGGAATTTCAAAAAGTGTATCTGGGGTGAATTAGTGGGGGTAGAAAAGATCAAGGTTTTGGATGGGGGAAGATAAGAGATGGTGGTGACCAGCTGTTTTAAAGATCTGGAGGGAGGAGTGGGATTGAAGAGAGTGGGGGAGTTTGTTCCAGAGATGGGAGTAAAGAGGAATGAAAGAGTGAAGGTGAGCAGAGAGTCTTGATTTTGGTAGTTTCACCATAAGAGGGTTGCTGGCAGATCTTGTGCGACCTGTAGGAATATTTGGGGGACAGAGCCCAGAGAGAGCTGGGGGAGCAAGGCCGGAGAGGAGTCGGTCGAAGACAGAGAGACCACCAACCTGCCTGCGGTGAGTGAGTGAAAGGCCCTTGGACTTAGCTTCATCGTGGGAGATTCCAATGATTCTGAAAGCTTTGGTTTCAACAGCGTGAAGAGGAGCTAGGTGTGAGGCTGAAGCACCAGCCCAGAGGGGAGAGCAGTATTCCATTGAGCTGCGGATGAAAGCCTTGTATGTGGTGAGGAGCTCAGGTGTGCCAAGGAAGGACTTCGCCCGACGGAGGATGCCCAGTCGGCGACCGGCTTTGGAGGCCAGCTTGGAAATGTGGTTTTCCCAGGAAAGATCATGGCAGATAGTGAGACCCAAAAGCTTGAGCGACCGAACTTCTTGGAGAGGATTATTCAGAAAGTGGATGGGAGGGTTGTCCAGTCGGTCCTTTCGGAGAGACATCGTAAGAGTGTGAGATTTGTCAGGATTGAAAGACATGTTCCACTTGTTTGCCCAGTCTGTGATTTTGTCCAGGTCTGCAGAGAGTGAGGAGGCTGCAGATTGCCGATCTGAGGGATGAGGAATGGAGCGACAGAGAGTGGAGTCATCAGCAAAGAGATGGAGAGGATTTTCAAGAGTCGGAGAGATCATTGATGTTGACCTCAAAAATAATTGGTAGTTTAATTATGTGACCGGATATGCAAATTACCAATCAAATTTCAAGTCAATTGGATGACAATTAAGGATTTTAGAAACTTCACCTAACTGGTTTACCTTTGGCCTACGTTGACCTCAAAAATAATTGGTGGTTGAATTCAGTGAGCTGATATGCAAATTGTCTTCAAATTTCAAGCCAATCAGCTGAAAATTGAGGATTTTAGAAACTGCACCAAAGTTGTTGACCTTTGACCTATGTTGAAATTTTGACCTCAAAATCAATAGGCCTCTTCCTCATGACCAACTCTACCATTTGTCGACGTTTCATAAAGATGGAAAATTGTGACCTGTAGGCGATTGACAGACAAACAGACAGACAGAAACATTCGCATACACAGAATAACGCACATGATTGAAAAATGTTCAATTTTCGCAAGCAATAAGACAATAACCTCGAAATAAATCATGAACTTGCTCAAAGTAATCAAAGTTCGGGCTTAACCGTGAAACATAAGGTGTGCAGAGAAGCTACTGAATCACTTCTGCTGTACCAGCTTCTACCAGCACCGACCATAATATTATTGTTGAAGATCATGAAATTTCTAAGTCGAATGACTCTTTGGCAATAATTGGGGGGTCTGACTCATTAATTTGAAACTCTGCCAATAAATGTCTCCTGCCACCAAAGTAAGCAAGGCAGATGCTCCAGGGAAGAATAACCTGCGATTCCTTACATCACAGAAGAAGCTGGAAATTGAGAGTATTCACCAGTGAGAAAAACGTACGGAAGATAACCGCACAGCTGACGGACAACTTCAACAACAGACAAACAGACTGAAAATTTGGCCCAACGAGGCCAAACATTCGAAAACAGAAACAGTCGAGTTAGTGAAATCATTCTACCTGAGCAGAGAGATAACCTGTCACAAGATGGGCAAAAAGGACCGTGTTTGTTGTTCTGGATGGAAAGAGGCAGCACAAGCAAAATTATCTCATCTTTTGCAGCTTGAATGAAACCTTCTTATCAAGAAAAACATCCAAACATAAAAGTTGCATTCAGAACATTTGCCAAATTGAGATCAAAGCTGTGACGTCCTTGCTGGATCTTCAGGAATTCCGTTGTTGTGCATTTGCACCATTCATCAAATCATCAAATGAATGATGGTTTGCACAATTATAGAGAAGAACCACCTTTAGAGGCCATTTTTCCCCGCAGAGCGGGGGTTGACCTTTTTGGGGCACCTTGGTCCCATTTTTTTGAAGCAATGTTTTATGGCCGGATGCTCTTCCTGCCACCAACCCTGTTATTCGCCTCTTGCGACACACAGGGAATTACCAGTGAACTGGTACTCAATTTGCCGACCTCAGAAGGATGACAGGCTGAGTCAACCCCCCTGGTGTTAATTCAGCAATCCACTGTGATTCAAACCCAGGATTCTAGGATCCTAAGCCGGCACCCAAACCGCTAAGCCAACACCAGGATTCGAGCCCAGGATCCGAGGTACCCAAGCCGGCACCCTAACCGCCAAAGCCAACACCAGGATTGAAACCCAGGATCCCAAGCCGCAACCTAACCACTAAGGCAACACCAGGATTCAAACTCACGATCCTAGGATCCCAAGCCGCACCCTAACCGCTAAGCCAACACCAGGATTCAAACCCAGGATCCGAGGATCCCGAGCCACACCCTAACCGCTAAGCCAACACCAGGATTCAAACCCAGGATCCTAGGATCCCAAGCCGGCACCCTAACCGCTAAGCCAACACCAGGATTCAAACCCAGGATCCTAGGATCCCAAGCCGGACCCTAACCGCTAAGCCAACACCAGGATTCAAACCCAGGATCCCAAGCCGCACCCTAACCGCTAAGCCAACACCAGGATTCAAACCCAGGATCATAGGATCCCAAGCCGGCACCCTAACCGCTAAGGCAACACCAGGATTCGAACCCAGGATACTAGGATCTCAAGCCGGCACCCCAACCGCTAAGGCAACACCAGGATTCGAACCCAGGATCCTAGGATCCCAAGCCGGCACCCTAACCGCTAAGCCAACATCTGGATTCCAATCCAGGATCCTAGGATCCCAAGCCGGCACCCTAACCGCTAAGCCAACACCAGGATTCAAACCCAGGATCCTAGGATCCCAAGCCGCACCCTAACCGCTAAGCCAACACCAGGATTCAAACCCAGGATCCCAAGCCGCACCCTAACCGCTAAGCCAACACCAGGATTCAAACCCAGGATCCTAGGATCCCAAGCCGGCACCCTAACCGCTAAGCCAACACCAGGATTCAAACCCAGGATCCCAAGCCGGCACCCTAACCGCTAAGCCAACACCAGGATTCAAACCCAGGATCCCAAGCCGGCACCCTAACTGCTAAGCCAACACCAGGATTCAAACCCAGGATCCCAAGCCGCACCCTAACCGCTAAGCCAACACCAGGATTCAAACCCAGGATCCCAAGCCGCATCCTAACCGCTAAGCCAACACCAGAATTCGAACCCAGGATCCTAGGATCCCAAGCCGGCACCCTAACCGCTAAGCCAACACCAGGATTCAAACCCAGGATCCTCGGATCCCAAGCCGCACCCTAACTGCTAAGCCAACACCAGGATTCGAACCTAGGATCCGAGGATCCCAAGCCGCACCCTAACCGCTAAGCCAACACCAGGATTCAAACCCAGGATCCTCGGATCCCAAGCCGCACCCTAACTGCTAAGCCAACACAAGGATTCGAACCCAGGATCCTAGGATCCCAAGCCGCACCCTAACCGCTAAGCCAACATCAGGCTTGTTTTGCACAAATAACCTCACAAAAAGAAGACAGAATGCATCTCTCACGAACACTACGATCACTGTCTTTCTCTTTCTCTTCTCTCTATCCATTATTTAAGAGCATCCATTCTACTAAAGCAGTTCATTTGGCAAAGGTTACAATCCAGGACAGGTTGCCACTCCGACTCAAGATACCCAACTGAGTGTGCAATAATTCGCAATTAGGCCAGCGTGGTGGTGATAGCTCTCCTACTCTACAGTAAGGACACCGTGGGATCATGAACAATCAGCAACTACTTCTAGCATAACGGACAACCTGCGTAAGGTCCATCCTCGGGACAGCACAGACATTGATGAATCTCTCTGCACGTGAAACACCTGGGCAATAGGTTTAGATGGGCCGAGATTCAAACAAAGACGAGATAGCACAAGGCCGGTGTGCATACCTCTAGGCTTCAAAATGTACCCAGGAACATTCAGGAGATCTACCAACAGCTGGGAGTATCTACCAGTACCAAGCAGGTGAAGAAAGGCTTTTATAGAAGATCCAAGTCTGAGTGGAGGAAGTAAAGGAACAGTTAGGAAATCTAAGAGTAGATAAAGCTCCAGGACAGATAATATGCACCTGCGATTGAGGGAGATGGCAAAGCAGGTGAGCGAGATGATAACGCATACCTTTTATAACTCACTCGAGTCAGGACAGGTACCGGAGGACTGGAGAGTAACCAATGTAACACCGTAATTTAATAAAAGATCCAGAGAAGAATTGGGGAACTATACACCTGTTTGTTTGACTTCAGTTGTGGGGAAGGTGTTGGAGACATGAATTATGGACCAGATGAGTATTGCTACCTGCATAGATGGGCAAAAGATTTGCAGATGAATTTTAACCTGAACAAATGTAAGGTGCTTGGAATCGGTAAGAATAATGAGAATACAGATTACATGATGTAAGCGCAATTTTGGAGTGTGTCACACAAGAGAAGGATCTGAGGATGGTAATAGATACGGGGGGGCGGGGGAGGGGGGGGGGTAAGCAGACAGGACAACGCCAGGTAGGTACAGGTAAAGGAAACAGGGTTTTAGGTTGTCGTGCAGTGGGTAAATTATAAATCAAAAGACGTGGTTTTAACAATGTATAGGAATTCAGCGAAGGCCCATCTAAAATAGTATGTGCAGTTTTTGTAAGGGAAAAATAAGGGAACTGCGGAAGGACAAAGCTGCCATGGGGAGGGTTCATGCAGGGCTACGAGGCCGATTCCGGGCCTAGCTAGACTCACCTATGAGGAGCGGCTGAAGGCGACAGGACTTTATACATTAAAAAGGAGGTGGTTACGAGGGGATATGATGGAGATGTTTAAGATAATGAACGGTATATACAGTGCCAAAAGAAAGTCTACACCCCCTTTCAAAATTTTCACCTTTTGTTGTCTTGTATCCTGGAATTAAAATGTATTAAATCAGACTTTTTCCACCTTTATTTACACATCGTAACCCACAACTTCCAAGTGAAAAACAAATTCTAAAAATTTCAGAAAATTAATTAAAATGCAAAACTAGAATATCTTGATTGGATAAGTGTCCACCCCCATGAGTGAATTCCTGGCAGAAGCACCTTTGACAGCAATTACAGCTGTGAGTCTGTTGGGATAGGTCTCGACCAACTTTGCACACCTTGATTGGGCAATATTTGCCAATACTTCTGTACAAAACTGTTCAAGCTCAGTCAAGTTGCATGGGGAGTGTTGATGGACAGCAATCTTAGTCAGGCCACAGATTTTCGATTGGATTTAGGTCGGGGCTCTGATTGGGCCACTCAAGGACATTTACCTTTTTGTTCCTTAGCCACTCCAGTGTAACTTTGGCTGTGTGCTTCGGGTCGTTGTCATGGTGAAAGGTGAACTTCCGTCCCAATTTCAGCTTTCTTGCAGAAGACGGCAGGTTTTCCTCCAGGATTTTTCTGTATTTTGCTCCATCCATTCTCCCTTCTATCTTAACAAGTGCTGTAATCCCTGCTGATGAGAAACATCCCCATAACATGATGCTGCCACCACCATGTTTCAAAGTAGGGTTGGTGTTCTTTGGGTGATGTCCTGTGTTGGGTTTGGGCCAAACATAAGGTTTTGTATTTAGACCAAAAAGTTTCATCTTTGTTTCGTCGAATCACAAAATATTTTTGCCACATGGCTTCAGAATCTTGAGTGTTTTTTTTATATACCTCAAACAGGACTCAAGGTGGGCTTTTTTTAGTAATGGCTTCCTTCTTGCCACCCTACCATACAGTCCAGACTTATGAAGTGCTTGGGATATTGTTGTCACATGCACACATTGACCAGTTTTTGTCAAAGACCTGTAGCTCTTTCAAAGTTGCCAATGGACACTTTCTATAGACACTGTACAAAATCAGTGCATAATAATTATTCAGTACCATAGACAGTGAGAGGACCAGGGGCCAAGGCCTGAGAGTAAATACAGTCACGTGAAAAAGTAAGTACACCCCATGTAAAGTTTTGACTTTTTCAACATATTTCAACATACAGCTATTTGTCTGTATTTGTCCCGGTCCCGTTGTATTTGTCCCGGTGTCCCGTCCCTGCGATCTTCATTTCAACAATATTGACAGATAAAGGTGATATAATATAACAAATATGATGAAACATTTACATTTTGTAGTCCATTGTATAATTTAAATATACATAAATGCAAATTTTGCATGTGGAAAAAGTAAGTACACCCCTACATTTATCACTACTTCAAATACCGAAAATTAGAATCAGGTGCACCAGCTCAGATGCAAATGATTAGAACATCGTTAGAGAGGATCTTGGAGGAACCTGTCTTATTTAAACCTCAGACATTTAGTTTGGTTTGCTCTTTGTTGTTGAAGTGTGCTGCGTCACCATGCCTAGATCAACAGAGCTCTCTGAGGCCTTCAGAAAGAAGGTTATAGATGCCTACGAGTCTGGGAAGGGATTTTAAAAGATCTCCAAACAATTTGAAATCAATCATTCGACTGTTCGGAAGATCATCTACAAGTGAAGAAGATTCCAAACAACTGCCAACTTGTTCAGGCCAGGCCGCCCCAGCAAGTGCAGCACGAGAGCAGACCGCAAGATGCTGAAAGAAATCTCTAAGAACCCCAGAATGTCATCAAGGGACCTACAGGTAGCTCTTGCAACTGTTGTCAAAGTGCACGAGTCTACCATTAGAAAGAGGCTGCACAAATTTGATCTACATGGGAGGTGTGCCAGGAGGAAACCTTTGCTGTCCAGAAATAACATCAGGGCAAGACTAAAGTTTGCCAATGAACACCTAGGCAAAGACGAGCACTTCTGGAACAATGTGCTCTGGACAGATGAGTCAACGGTAGAGCTATTTGGCCACAGTAGCAGAAGACATGTTTGGCGAAAACCAAAGACAGCATTTGGCCACAAGAACCTGACACCAACTGTAAAGCATGATGGTGGAAATATTATGGTTTGGGGCAGCTTTGCTGCATCAGGGCCTGGGCAGCTCACCATCATAGAATCCACTATGAATTCTTCATTGGACCAGAGGCTGCTTGAGGATAATGTGAGGCCATCTGTCGGAAAGTTGAAGCTCAACCGAAGATGGACCTTGCAACATGACAATGACCCTAAACATACCAGTAAATCCACCAAGGAATGGCTGAAAAGAAAGGAATGGAGGGTTCTGGAATGGCCAAGTCAAAGCCAGGATCTAAATCCCATCGAGATGTTGTGGGGGGATTTGAAACGAGCTGTGCATGCAAGAAACCCCTCAAACATCGCACAGCTGAAAGAATTCTGCATGGAGGAGTGGGCAAAAATTTCTCCCAGTCGATATCAGAGACTGTTAGACAGTTATAAGAAACGCCTACTTGAGGTTGTTTCTCCCAAAGGGGGCAATGCCACCTATTAGAGCCAAGGGTGTACTTACTTTTTCCACATGTGAAATTTGCATTTATGTTTATTTAAATTATACAATGGACTACAAAATGTAAATGTTTCATGATATTTGTTATATTATATCACCTTTATCTGTCAATATTGTTGAAATGAAGATCAAATAGCTGTATGTTGAAATATGTTGAAAAAGTCAAAACTTTACAAGGGGTGTACTTACTTTTTCACGTGACTGTATGTGGAGAGTTAAGACGGAAGTAAGGCAGGGTCTTTCACCCATAGAGTTGTTAATGCATTAAATGGTCTCCCTGGAAAGGTATGTTCCATGATTTGGACAGAGACAACCTTATAAAACAATAACGTTTCAAATATCAAGAAAACGTATGTGCGAGAGGAAAACCAAAAAACAGATTTATAATCGGTGTCCAAGAGCTATCCAGCCCACCTGTAATTCAATGTGATGAACTTGACTTGTTGGCCAGTGTAAACAAAGTAAACAAATCATCAAGTTTCTTCATTGAATTAACAGGACTTGGTCTGCTTATTTATTTATGCGTAACTTCGAGTGCTGTTTAATCTCGTGTATATATAGAGGGATCACCTGGTAAAGTTATGAGACCAAACTTGATAGCTTATGATGATTTGTCAGTGTGCACAGCCAAGGTATGAAGACTACATCTTAACACTTTTTACACATTATGGCTCCTCACAAATAACTTTGGAGTAAACGGGCGATGGGGATTTAGAGTTCACCTGTTGATCTCCAACCTTACCTGACTCTGCAGTCTACGGGCGATGGGGATTCAGAGTTCACCTACAACCACCCCTACAACCACCCCAAATCACCTACAACCAAAACACTTTACCTGACTGATATTTTATTGTTCATTTTTTGGTCCTGGAAAAGAACAATTACGTTAACTTCTATATGATTGGATATAATTGTACTTTAGACCTCATATTAATAAATTATCAGATGGAAAAAGTGATATTTTTAATGTTGAAATTTAAGGGGACTGTCCATCCGATTTCGAATGTTCTGTTCCAAGTGTTATATATTATTACCTGTCACACGCAAAGCAAAAATCAGGGTTAACCAATTGGTGTCCGTCTGTCTGTGTCTTATCAATTTATGATCATTGGTTTATGATCGAGGATCAGCTTACTTAAATTCAATGTTGTATTTTGAACATGAATAGGAAGATAAGTTTGCTGTTTTATACTTTTGATAGGTTTGCCGATAAGCTTTCTGTTTTATACACTTTAAACACTTATTTTATTATTAAATACTTATTTGCTGATAAATACTTATACTTTAAATACTTATTATTGTTTGTACAAGTTTTTTATACTTTCGATAAGTTTGCTGTTTTTTTATACTTTAAACACTTATTTTATTATTAAATACTTATTTGCTGATAAATACTTATACTTTAAATACTTTTTATACTTATTATTGTTTATATAAGTTTTTTTTAATACTTTCTTACGAAGATAGGTTTGCCGTTTTATACTTTCGATAAGTTTGCTGATAAGTTTGCTGTTTTTTATACTTTAAACACTTATTTTATTATTAAATACTTATTTGCTGATAAATACTTATACTTTAAATACTTTTTATACTTATTATTGTTTATATAAGTTTTTTTTATACTTTCTTACGAAGATAGGTTTGCCGTTTTATACTTTCGATAAGTTTGCTGATAAGTTTGCTGTTTTTTATACTTTAAACACTTATTTTATTATTAAATACTTATTTGCTGATAAATACTTATACTTTAAATACTTTTTATACTTTTATACTTATTATTGTTTATATAAGTTTTTTTATACTTTCGATAAGTTTGCTGATAAGTTTGCTGTTTTTTATACTTTAAACACTTGTTTTATTATTAAATACTTATTTGCTGATAAATACTTATACTTTAAACACTTTTTATACTTATTATTGTTTATATAAGTTTTTTATACTTTCTTACTAAGATAGGTTTGCTGTTTTATATACCTTTGCATACTTTGGCTTTGAATCCACCCCGATCACACTTACACAGAGAAGAGCGAGATAATGTTTTTACTCTACCTGCCTGGCAGCCAAACAAAATTGAAAATCAATCCAAACAGGAAACTTACTGTTTATAAGAACATCATAAAGGACACAAATAACAGGCATGAATAACTACTGGAATGTGTTACAATGGGTGATGTAATAGATGCTGGAGAAAATGGCGATCGACCAGTAATTTTTTTATATACAGTATACGCGTTTAAACCACTTTGAACCTTTATTTAAATTGAATTATATTTTTTAACACTGTAGAACACAAATAACCTTCCTGGAATACTTCCAAGAACCTCTAGTTGTACAGTACTCCAATTCAAACAAGACCGATAGTCTAACAGCGGCCTAGCCAGGCTTGTTTGATACTTTCGTTGAAGTGGATAGTGTGACCTGGGTGGGGATACCAGTTAGCAAATAATGTATTACATTTTTCAATAAATTCCACATTTCCGTGCCACCTTCAGTCGAAGGTCAGGCGTTGACAGCAGGTTCGTGAATGACTTGGACAAAAAACGTACCCTGTCTGAATGTTGCCATATCCAGTCAATGGTGAAACTGCAAATGGAGAATCCGCGAATGTCACGGATGGAAACCCTTACATCATTCTGAAACCACCACGGGTTTAATCTGAAACCACCACAACCAGACACGACAAGGAAATTCAACAAATAAGATTTAATGAAAATAAATCCAAGACGAAAATGTCAAAATAAAAGTTGAAGTAAAAACTAAAATATTCTAACTGAGGTACCTCACACGCAGGCTCAAATACAGACACAAACGAAAAGGTAAACTAAAAGAAAATCCCCCCTTTTTGCCGGCGCTCAGCTTTGGCCTCAATGAGGACTTTTAGGAGCTTGGCGGCTGTTGAAACTGGTGAGGTCGGTCAACGAAAGGCCCGCACTTTGAAGCACCCCAAAATGGCGCCGCTCAATCACGCAAGTGCACCGAGCCGTGAAGCGACAGCCAAAAACGTCCTCCTCTCAATTCCTGGCCAGCGAGTACAACGCAGCTCCAGCTCCCCTGAAGAGCACCACAGACCAACAACGACTCCTCCTCTGACTTTGCCAAAGTTCCCACAAAAGCTCCAAAAGCTCTCCTCACAAGCGCACACACCGAGGAAGAACCAACTGAGCCACCCAAGAGAGACGCACTCTTCTCCCTCTCACTCCCTCTCGAAGCTTCTTGCTCCGACGTAACCCCCGACCAATCGCAAGCTCCGGGGCATGGCCTGTCAGCTCTTCCTTCCACGCCCTTCATACCACTCTGGGGCCGTGGCCTTTTCCCTTATTATGTCCTGTAGGCAGGGCTTAATTTGGGAACTTGTTTGTTTGGCCTTTGTCGGCGGTTGTTGTTGTTTAAATGGAGGTTTTCATGGCCAGCCTGATTGTAGATGTAAAATGTAGGGAAAGATCACAGAGGGAATATCACATACTGGGGAAAATTAACCTTAATCCCTACCTAGTTAGCACAGCTTCACCCCTCGTGTGAAGACGCATAAACAATCTTAAGTTACAGTTTCCCTACTTAAATACATCGAGATTTCTCCTACGCCTCCACGGTCCATGCTATAACTATACAATCCTATCTTTACTATAATAGGATTCCTCCATATACCTCCACAACGTAACTATATATATATATATATATATATATATATATATGTATATATATATATATATATATATATATATATATATATATACACAGTGGAACCTTGACTTACGAGTGCCCCAACTTACGAGTTTTTCGAGATACGAGCCGTCGCTCCGGCAGTTTATTGCTTTGAGATGCGAGCCGAGATCCGAGTTACGAGCTTTCGCCACCCGGTCACGTGGTTATCTTGCCGTTCAAGTACAGTATCTCTGTCGTATAGCGATGCATTTTAGTTTTCGCATTTTTGTTATTTCGAGTTTACGCCGCCAGGTAGGTTCTGGTCACGTGGTTATCTTGCCGTTCAAGTACAGTACGTATCTCTGTCGTATAGCGATGCATTTTAGTTTTCGCATTTTGGTTATTTCGGAAAATTTCATGTTCATGTCGAACATTTCATGTTCATGTTCATGTTTTCATGTTCATGCCATGCCAGGCCACAACTTGTTCAGAGTGCCGGCGATAGCTCGCCTTCTCTTTGTGGAAAACTCGGTGAGATCCTTAACATCCAACAACTAATGGGACGCAAACGGGGCGCCCAGTTTAGCGGTACACACATTGATGAATCACCCTGCCTGTGATTCACCCATGACAGGTTATAGCTGGGTCGGGATTCAAACCCAGGCTGGACAGTTTAGACTTTAGAGTCAAGTGTGCGTACCTCCAGTCCAGGCCATCCTGCCAACTTGTATGCTGCATACAGGTGAAATATAAAGCGCGAGATATTTTTATATATACTGTATATTTAAAAAAAAATTGGTGTGGTTTTTGGCGGGCTGGAACGGATTAATAGCATTTCAATGCATTTTAATGGGGAAATTTGATTTGAGATACGAGCAATTTGAGTTACGAGCTCGGTCACGGAACGAATTAAACTCGTAAGTCAAGGTTCCACTGTATATATATATATATATATATATATATATATATATATATATATATATATATATATATATATATACATATATATATACATATATATATATATATATGTCGGATTGGGACTTAGGACTTGGGACTCAGAAGAACTCAGAAGAAAGGAGCAACGGATATATTTATTGGAACTCGAGTACTCAAGCTTGAGGACAGCAAAGTTGCATTGAAACTCACAAGGAATGACCAACAGTACAACAAGATCCCCAAGGCCAGTCATGGGTTAGCTTCTGATAAGGAGATGGTCAGCATTATGTGACAACATGTTTACAACTTTCTGTATAGCAGCTGGCTTGGGAAAGTACAAAGGGGAGTGGTCACTCGTAAAACTGTCAACTTGCAAGATAATGGCAAAAACAGGAAACAGGCAAAGAGAGATAAGAGTTGCCTTCAAGGCCTAAAAAAGGGGAACTAGAGATTGCGCCCACGCAGGCCAGAGCACAAAGGCAGAGAACTCCTTATTAGGATATTACACATCCTCAATGCAGTAGAAAGAACTCAGTATCAGGAAAGAGTACAGTAGCAAGTCAAAACAAAACATATAATTGGTTATACTTGGTAATTGGTAAAGCAGCAAGGATATACAAAGGGGGAGGGGCATTACAGCTCCCTACATATATATATATATATATATATATATATACATATATATATATACATATATATATATACATATATATATATATATATATATATATATACACACACATGTCTGTGTTCACTCTGGCTGAGGGTGGGGATATGTAGGCATCCAGGTGTAGCTGCTGCATGTGGAGGCGTATGTGCCCCTGCTGGCACACCTTAGCTGACCGTATCGAGGTTGAAGAGCCGAAACGGGATGATGCTGGGGACCCGGTCATTGAGGCACACTTGTGACCAAGTGTGTTTTGAAATTATATTTAAATATTTTAAATATTGCATATTTAATTATATTGCATTTTGGATCACATGATTTGCCATTTTTTTGGTTATTTCTTGATTAAGTTAATTATGAAAATGATTTTTTTTTAGTTTGTCCTTTGGCTTGCATATCATTGTAATTTGGTGATCTTGAATATAAAGTTATTTCACAAACCACTTCATCAAATATATAAAGCTTATTTCTATTATGTCTGCACGTGCAATACACCCGAGGAGTTGCTTGTAGGGTGCAATTACACTTCATCGTCTTATTTTTATTTTCTTTGGCATCATCATCATTGGGCTGGTAAGATGGTTTAGACTATAAAGGTACGCACACTCACCTTTAAGCTGTCTTGACTGGATTCCATTTTGAATATGCACTACTTTATTACAAGTGCCATGTTGAGTTTAAACTACTTGAGATTTAAACATTTCAGATGAACATTGGCAATGTTGCTGTTTAGGGAACAAAAACATACAATGCATTCAACAGGAACTCAAAGACATGATCAAATGAAAATGAGTTTGAACAAAAAATGAACATTGTACATCTCTTATTCATAATAACAATTCCAGGAACTTCAGGGAGCCAATGAGGATGACAAAACTTGCCTCAAGATATGTCACAAAATATTGAACAACCCTGAAGCTTTAGCTTGGTTTACCTATACTCCACGTTACAGTGCTGGATCTGGACAGATATGTTATCGTGTCAGAGCAAATCTGGCAGCACAAAATCAAAGGGGATTAAAATGTGCAACCAACTTGTTTGTAAAACAGATTTAATATTTCAACAACTCTTTGGACTACATATACTTGGGAAAAGTTTTAAAGGTTAAATGACATCAACTCCCTGGACAATATGGGCTGTATAAACTGTCTTAAACTTTAAAAAAAAGTCTGAAACTCGAAAAACAGACAGTTCAGGCAACGTCAAGCAAAACTATTCTATTTAGCATCAACCAGAACAAGTGCAAATAAAGTTGAATGTGTAATGTGACAAAGTGTTAATGACACTTCAGAAAACCAAGAAAAGTTGTAGTACACTCTGGTGGAAGAGAATATGATTATTGTGTCAACACACATCTGTTTGAAGACCTGACAGGGGATGGTATATCTCCCTTTGGAGACATTTACATATTATGAATTCAAGGGAGAAAGGAAAAGAGATACAAAAATATTGTTGCATTTGTGGGGTTAGAGGATGAAATCCCATAGTATAAATAGGATTGTATAGGTATAGCATGGACCATGTATGAGTAGGAGACATGTCGATGTATCTAAGTAGGGTAAACTGTGAGCTTAAGATCGTTTACGTGTCACCACACGGGGGGTGGTGTTGTGTTGACTAGGTACTAGGTAGGGTCTAAGGCTAGTTACTCCCAGTATGTGTTTGCCCCCTGTGACCTTTTCCTATGTTATTATTCACAACTACAACAAGGCTGGCCATAAAACCTCAGTTTAAACAACAACAACCAACATAACGGCCAACAAAAACCCGAACATTCCCGAGCAGACTAAACCCCATCTCCAAGGAATCATAATCAGCAACTAAGCCCCGCCTCTAGAAAGAGCAGGGCTGTGAGGCCACGCCCCTTGGTTCATGATTGGTCAGGGTGATGTCAGAGCTCGAAGGTTTGGGCAGGAAAAAGAAGAATCAGGACTCTCTCTCTCGAGGTCTTTGTCCTGACTCGGTTGTTTTTGTGCTGGCTCTTCTGACTCGGTGTGCTGGTGCTGAGAGAGAATGGTTTGAACTTTTGTAATGTTGGAAGAAGAGGTGTCGGTGGTGGTTTGCAGGGCTCTTGGCGCTTCGGACGGAGTGGGGACTGAATGAGGACCGGCCGCATGAATTACCTCATGTTTGTGGCGACGCGGAGAGGAACTTTGCGCCATCTTGTGCATTTCCTGCACGAGTAGCTTCGGCCCGCCTTGTACGGCCGACTTCATTCAACAATCTCGTTGGACCAGAGCTGAGTGCCAGCCATTTAAAAAGGGAACATTTCTTTTATTTTATCTTTCCCCTAGTCTGTTTTTGTGTCTGAAGGGAGACGTCTCACCGTAGCAAATTAGATTTACCTCACTGTTCATTTTATTGCCGTGCTTAATTTCATTAAATTAATTATTGTGGCATTTTTTATATGTTGTGTAGAGTTTCTCTGTTTGTGGGTCCGAGAATAAACCCATATGGCTTCTGTCTGAGGTAAGCGCTTTGGTTCCTTCACCCGCGCACGACGGACCAACCACCGGTTTTGGTTACGCACCTCGGAATTGAGGACCGTTATGGCCATTCGTCACCCAGTGGTGATAACCGCTGGGGCTGACAGAACGATATTAAAATGACAAAAAGAAGAGGTGGAATGGAGACATTCATGTATAATAATTTAATTGGGAGGTGGGGGGTGGGTATCAGGAGGTACATAGTTTATAGATGGCCCATTTATCTTTGGTACAATACTGAGGGCATTTCATGATAAAGTTTTTTTTTAAAGGACACTCACTCATATACGTGTGCATGCGTGCGCGAGCACACACACACACACACACACACACACACACACACACACACACACACACACACACACACACACACACACATCATTTAAAGCTCTGAATGATGAAAAATTGACAGAACAACAAAATGAGTGAAATGGAACTCTGACGACATTCAAATGCAATTTGGTCAAGATAAGTGTGCATAGAGCACAGATGTGCGTACATGGTAAACCAAAATAAACGGAGAACATGAAAATCGACCGAAATGCAACAATAAAGGAGCTGGACAAAGAAGCATCACACAAATACCTTGGCGTAGAAGAGGACCACAAAATATGTCACAAACAAATACGCCAAACAATTATAAAAGAATACCTGCGTTGAACAAGGCTGATCATGAAAACATAAATCTTCCAAGAAACAAAATCAAAGCCAAAAACAAACTTTCCATACCAGTGTTCCATTGCAATTGCAGAATAATAAACTTGGCCACAATCACAGATCAACAAACTCAATATCAAAACAAGGAAAGCCCTCATTATCCTCAAAACTACAATATAAGACCCGTCGATTCACTGACAGAAATAACAATCTTTGCTATGATGGCTAAACTATGGGGGGTGGGTGGGGGGGTGGGGGGGGGGGGGAAGGAATCCTGGAACATCCTGCTCTCCGTGCAGGGATAACCAATGTCTTTGCATTTGCAGTTTTGACAACAGGGGAGTTTGCATTTGCAGTTTTGACATGCGTGTCCATGTACCAATAAAAAAAAAAATATATATATATATATGTATATATTGGATCACAAGCACAACCGGGAATTACCCGAATCCACCATAGTTGGATTTATTGAAATCCGTTAATCCGTTCTCAAGTTATAACACTACAAACAAACAAACAAACAGACAGACAGACAGACAGACAGACATACAGACAAGGCTCCTTTTATAATATAGATGTTCTTAAAAAAATAGGGGCAATACCCCTGGGTGCTCATCTGGTATATTAAAGTAGTATACGACATCGACCAAAGGTATTTTAAACAATATCACGGTATTTTAAACCAATTTCAATGGTTGCTTGGAGACAGGAAAACATGTACAATCATACTAACATAATTACAAGACTTTAAACAAACAAAAATACCTATTTTGTGGAGCAACCACCCCCTCCCGACTCCCCTGTATCTCACAGGGAGTTAACATGAGTTACTTGAAATAAAGTATCTAACAGAGTTAACATGAGTTGTTTCAAATAATTTATCTTATAGAGAGTTAACATGAGTTGTTTTAAATAACCTTATATATAATGAAGCAAGTGTTTGTATGTATGTATGTATGTATGTATGTATGCATGTATGTATGTATGTATGTAGGTATGTCTGTCTGCTCTTCACCCATTGGTTCGACAGCTGACTTGATGCCACCCACAATTGTAACCTGAAATTCTAAACCAAATATTATCCAGAGGACCCAAAAGATCCCCCCCCCATCCCTCCGAGGACCCAACAGACCGAGAAGACCCCAATAACCAAAATACGCCAATGACCCTAAATACCCCAAAATACCCCAAAGACTTAAAAGACCCAAAAATACCCCAAAGACCTAAAAGACCCCAAAGCCTGAAAAGACCCAAAAGGCCCTGGAGACCCAAAAGCCCCGGACGACTCCAGAGACTGAAAAGACCCCAAATACCCGAACACTGAAAAGACCCCAAAGACCCAAAATATTGAAAGGACGGCAAAGACCCAAAATATCCCGAAGACCCTAAAAAAAACCCAAAGACCCCGAAGACCAAAAAGACCCCGAAGACCCCAAAGACTGAAAATACCCCAAAAACCGCAAAGACCCAAAAGGCCCCGAAGACCCAAAAGGCCCCAAAGTCCTAAAATAACCCAAAGACTGAAAATACCCAAAAGACCCAAAAACTGAAAAGACCCCCAAAGACCCCAAAATATCAAAAGGACTGCGAAGACCCAAAATATCCTGAAGACCCCAAAATATCCCAAACAACAAAAATACTCTGAAGACCCAAAAGACCCCAAAGACTGAAAAGGCCCAAAAGACCCCACATACCCAAAATACCCCAAAGACCCAAAATAACCTCAAGACCCAAAATATCCCAAAGATCTAAAATACTGAAAAGACCCCAAAGACCTAAAACACCCCAAAGACTGATAATAACCCCAAAGACGAAAAGACCCAAAAGACCCGAACACCGAAAAGACCCCGAAGACCCAAAATACCTAAAATACCCCAAAGACTGAAAAGAACCAAAAGACCCCGAAAACCCTAAAAACCCAAACACCGAAAAACCCCAAATACACAAAATATTTAAAGGACCCCGAAGACACAAAATATCCTGAAGACCCGAAGAAAACCCAAAGACCCAAAATACCCCAAAGACTGAAAAGACCCCAAATACCCAAACACCAAAAAGACCCAAAAGAACCTTAAGACCCGAAGGCACAAAAGGCCTCGAAGAACAAGAAGACCCCAAAGACCCAAAATATCCTGAAGACCCCAAATACCCCAAATACCCTTAAAGACCCTGAAGACCAAAATACCCAAAAAGACCAAAAAGACACCAAAGACCAAAAACACCAAAGACCCAAGAGACCATGATTGTTAGCTAGGGTGATGGTTGAAGGGGGATTTTGAGGAGATGGTGGGGGCAGGAGGTGTGGGGTTGTCATGGATATTGTTAGCTCGGGTGATGGTTGAAGGAGGATTGTGGGGGGATGGTGTGGGGTGGTCATGGGTATTCTTAGCTAGGGTGACGGTTGAAGAGGGATTGTGAGGGGATGGTGGAAGGGGTGAGAGGTGGGAAGAGGTGAGTGTGGTTTGTTCGTGGGTATTGTTAGCCAGGGTGAGGGTTGATGTTTGTTTGTTTTTCTGGAAAATTAAGATGCCTCAAAAATCAAGACCACCTAAGTTGAACAGAGATCCAGCAATATTACCAAAAGAAATCATCATTTTTATCCAAGTGAAAGCAGTTGTATCAGCAGAAAATATCCTCAAGAAGAGATGGCAGAAAATGTGTTGTACGCTTGGAACAAGATCGCCAATAGGGCGGGTACTCTGCTAGTATATTGAAAAGAGAGTTAACATGAGTTGTTTTAAATAATATATCGAAAAGAGAGTTAACATGAGTTGTTTTAAATAATATATCGAAAAGAGACTTAACATGAGTTGTTTTAAATAATACATCTAGAAAGAGAGTTAACATGAGTTATTTTAAATAATATATCTAAAAGAGAGTTAACATGAGTTGTTTTAAATAATACATCTAAAAGAGAGTTAACATGAGTTGTTTTAAATAATACATCTAAAAGAGAGTTAACATGAGTTATTTTAAATAATACATCTAAAAGAGAGTTAACATGAGTTGTTTTAAATAATACATCTAAAAGAGAGTTAACATGAGTTGTTTTAAATAATACATCTAGAAAGAGAGTTAACATGAGTTATTTTAAATAATACATCTAAAAGAGAGTTAACATGAGTTATTTTAAATAATACATCTAAAAGAGAGTTAACATGAGTTGTTTTAAATAATACATCTAAAAGAGAGTTAACATGAGTTATTTTAAATAATACATCTAAAAGAGAGTTAACATGAGTTGTTTTAAATAATACATCTAGAAAGAGAGTTAACATGAGTTATTTTAAATAATATATCTAAAAGAGAGTTAACATGAGTTGTTTTAAATAATACATCTAAAAGAGAGTTAACATGAGTTATTTTAAATAATACATCTAAAAGAGAGTAAACATGAGTTGTTTTAAACAATATATCTAAAAGAGAGTTAACATGAGTTTTTAAATAATACATCTAAAAGAGAGTTAACATGAGTTGTTTTAAACAATATATCTAAAAGAGAGTTTACATAAGTTGTTTTAAATAATACATGTAAAAGAGAGTTAACATGAGTTATTTTAAAATATATATCTAAAAGAGAGTTAACATGAGTTGTTTTAAACAATATATCTAAAAGAGAGTTAACATGAGTTTTTAAATAATACATCTAAATGAGAGTTAACATGAGTTGTTTTAAATAATATATCTAAAAGAGAGTTAACATAAGTTGTTTTAAATAATACATGTAAAAGAGAGTTAACATGAGTTATTTTAAAATATATATCTAAAAGAGAGTTAACATGAGTTTTTTTAAATAATACATCGAAAAGAGAGTTAACATGAGTTGTTTTAAATAATATATCTAAAAGAGAGTTAACATGAGTTGTTTTAAATAATATATCTAAAAGAGAGTTAACATGAGTTGTTTTAAATACATTTTTTTCATTTTTAAAAACATCACTGACACTCTTGGGTTTCCCACTTTCTCCTGATTCAGAGAGCGAATTAACACATTAATCATGAGAACGTTCTTATGTCTCTGAATCGTAAACAGAATCTTTTAACTTTTACTGAATTTGGCTCTTCGTTGACCTTTTCCGTGAAGCCTTGTTGGCAGGGAATGTAGCCTCCACTATTCAGTGTTACTCAACGGATCGCAGACGCGACTTTGTGTTTGGAAACTGTCAACACAGCAAGTAAATTAGTTACTGAGAATAGGAAGTGTCATGTTAGTGGTGAAAAAATGCAAGGAAAAGGGTTTTATTGACATCACATTATGATTATAATTATGCAGGTAGTAGATCGTGTTGGAGAGACTGTCCTTGGTACCCAAGCCTAAGGGGTCTCTCAAAACAGATGGTCTTTCATGAGATGGACACTCTCGTGATACCACATGCATCGCTAAGGCACCTCTACTTAATTACCCTGTGCAAGATAACTATGGGTTTAATACAGTTTTTATAATATGATGTTGTAGCGGTTACCGCTGGATGCACACAATCGCCTTGCACCGGCCAGAACACGGCCAGACGCGCCTCTCCCGGGCACGCCCGGTCTCGTCTTTCCCGGGCATGCCCGCTCTCGCCTTTCCAGGGCTCGCCAGAGCGTCCGGGCATGCCCGCTATCGCCTTTTCAGGGCTCGCCCAGAGCGTCCGGGCATGCCCGCTATCGCCTTTCCAGGGCTCGCCCAGAGCGTCCGGGCATGCCCGCTATCGCCTTTCCAGGGCTCGTCCAGAGCGCCCGGGCACGCCCAGCCTCGACTTGCCAGGCCGCAGCCAAACACACCCGGGCAGGTCCAGACTCGCCTTTCCAAGGCTCGCCCTTGACACCCGGGCATGCCCGGTATAGCTTTTGCCGGGCAAACTTCCCGACATAAATGTGTATATATATTGCTGCCCGATAAACGGGCTTTTCAGAATACCTGAGCTGTTTTGTTTCAATAAAGCAACTCGGACGAATTCCGTCTTTGGTCGCGTCAATTCTTTCGACTCGCGTTGGAGCGCAGTTCCTTCATTGGTGACCTACCGACATGGATACGGCAGTGACGCTTAAACTGCCTACCTTCTGGGAGGCTCACGCGGCTGTTTGGTTCGCTCAGGCGGACTCTCAGTTCGCCCTGCAGGGCATCACCGCGGACGACACCCGCTTCCACCATGTTGTGGCGGCGCTCGGTTCCGCCACCGCGGCCCGCGCCTTGAGCCTCCTCGAGCACCCGCCGGCTGCTGACAAGTATGACGCGCTGAAGACACTCCTCCTCGACGCTTTCGCCCTCTCACCGGCAGCACGCGCACGGCGCCTGCTCGCTCTGCCCGAGCTCGGCGACACGCGCCCGTCCGAGCACATGGACTATATGCTCTCGTTGCTCGGTGAGCACTCTCCGGATTTTCTGTTCCGCAAGTTGTTCCTTCGCCAGCTGCCTCACCCGGTACGCCTCGCCCTGGCTGGCACGTTGATCACGGATTCCCGCGCCCTCGCCAGGGAAGCCGATAAGATCTCCTCGGCGGGCCAGCACATCGGCGCGGTTACCTGGAGCCCGCCGCCGTCCGAGGCGACGCCCATGACACCCGAGCGCCCTGCGCGGTTGGAGGCCGAACTGCCGGTGCAACTGGCGGCCGCCACGCCGCACCGCCCGCTTCCGACACGACGGCCGGGGCCTCCACCTGACCGGGCGTGGTGTTATTACCACGCCAGGTTCGGACACAAGGCTCGGACGTGCCGGCCCCCGTGCACTTTCGGCAGGTCGGGAAACGGCCGGGCCGGCGTTCATTCCCAGCCATGAGCGCCGGCCACTCGGGCAACTTGCTGTTTATTCGGGACAAAGCGTCTGGGCGGCGTTTCCTGTGTGACACCGGCGCCCAACTGAGCGTCATACCCGCCTCCGAGCAGGACAGGCGGGACGCCGTTTGCGGCCCCTCTTTGGTCGCTGCTAATGGCTCGGCCATACGCACTTTCGGCCCACGCGTCGTCACCCTCTGCTTCGGCAGCCAGCGTTTTCAATGGACTTTTGTGACCGCCTGCATCCCCATGGCTTTGCTGGGCGCCGACTTCCTCTGCGCGCACGGGCTGCTGGTCGACGTCAAACGTCGTCGCCTTGTCAACGCCGAGACCTTCAGCTCCCTGGCGTGCACGATGAGCAGCTCCGCGCCGACCGAACTGGCGTGCGCCCTCCCGGCAGCGAACGAGTTCTCTCGCCTGCTCGCGGAATTCCCGGCCCTCACGCGGCCGACGTTTTCAGCCGTCGTGGTGCGGCACGGGATCGAGCACCACATACCCACTACGGGCCCGCCGGTCTACGCCAGGGCCCGCCGCCTCGACCCGGCCAAGCTCGCCGTGGCGAAGGCCGAGTTCGACGCGTTGGAGCACCTCGGTATCGTGCGGCGCTCCGATAGCGCGTGGGCCTCGCCACTGCACATTGTGCCAAAGCCGGGGGGTGGATGGCGCCCGTGTGGCGACTACCGCCGTCTCAACGACGCTACCACCCCCGACAGGTACCCGATCCCGCATATTCAGGACTTTTCCGCCCGTTTGGCGGGACGGGTCATCTTTTCGAAAATTGACCTGATACGGGGCTACCACCAGGTACCTGTCCGGGCGGCCGACGTCCCGAAGACGGCCGTCATCACGCCGTTCGGCCTGTTCGAATTTTTGCGGATGCCGTTTGGCCTCAAGAACGCGGCCCAGGCGTTCCAGCGCTTGATGGACGGCGTGCTGCGTGACCTGCCGTTTCTTTTCGTCTATCTGGACGATATCCTCATCGCCAGCACGTCCCACGCCGAGCACCTCCTCCACCTCCGAACACTGTTCGGTCGCCTCAGCGAGCACGGCTTAATTGTCAACCCGGTCAAATACCACTTCGGCGCGACGACCGTTGACTTTTTGGGCCACCGCATCACCAAGACCGGGGCCGTGCCGCTGCCGACCAAGGTCGAGGCCATCACCACGTTCCCGCGTCCCCGTTCCATCAAGGCCCTCCAAGAGTTCCTCGGCATGGTGAATTTTTATCACCGATTCGTGCCCCGCGCTGCTCAGCTCATGCGGCCCCTTTACGAGGCCCTCCGGGGCAAGCCGGCCAAGCATGACATTATTTGGTCCGCGGCCATGGACGCGGCCTTCGCCAGCGCCAAACGGGCCCTCGCCGACGCAACGCTGCTGGCTCACCCGGTGCTCAACGCGCCCATCGCCCTCACTACGGACGCCTCCAACTACGCGGTGGGCGCCGTCCATGAGCAATGGGTGGACGGGGTTTGGCAGCCACTCGCTTTTTTCAGCCGGCAACTCCGGCCGAACGAGTTAAACTACAGCACGTTCGACCGCGAGCTGCTCGGGCTATTCCTGGCCGTTCGCCATTTCCGACACCTCCTGGAGGGCCGCCCGTTCACGGCTTTCGTCGACCACAAGCCGTTGGTCTACGCAATGGCTAAGGTCACGGAGCCGTGGTCGGCCCGCCAGCAGCGCCACCTCTCCGCCGTGTCGGAGTTCACCACGGACATCCGGCACGTCGCCGGCAAAGACAACGCCGTGGCCGACTGTCTTTCTCGGGCCAGCGCGAACGCGGTCCACCTCGGCGTGGACTTCGCGCTCATGGCGGCCGACCAGACCACCGACGCCTCGGTGCAGGCACTCCGTGCGGCGGACACGGGCCTCCGCCTGGCCGACATTCCCTTCGCGGGCACCGTCCTGCTCTGCGACGTCTCCCAGGGCCAGCCTCGCCCCATCGTGCCCGTTTCCTGGCAGCGCCGCATCTTCGCCTCCATCCACGGCCTTTCTCACCCAGGCCGGAAAGCTTCTCAGAAGCTGACCTGTCGGCGCGTTTCGTCTGGCACGGCCTTCGACGAAACATCCGCGACTGGGCCAACGCCTGCACGGCCTGCCAGCGGGTCAAGGTCCACCGCCACACCCAGGCCCCGCTGGCACGTTTCGCCGTGCCTGAACGGCGTTTCGACCACGTCCACGTGGACCTGGTGGGTCCCCTGCCCCCCTCGCGGGGGTTCACCCACCTGCTCACCATGGTGGACAGGACCACCAGGTGGCCGGAGGCCGTGCCCCTCGCCTCCACCACCACCGCCGACGTGGCGCAGGCGTTCATCGCCACCTGGGTCGCGCGCTTCGGCGCACCAGCGGACATCTCGTCCGACCGCGGCCCACAGTTCACGTCTGAGCTTTGGGGCGCGGTCGCCCATTCGTTGGGGGTCACGCTGCACTGCACCACGGCCTACCACCCCCAAGCCAACGGGTTGTGCGAGCGGTTTCACCGCTCCATGAAGGCCGCACTCATGGCCGGCCTTCAGGACGACGGTTGGACCGACCGGCTGCCGTGGGTCCTTTTGGGCCTTTGCACGGCCCCCAAGGAAGACCTCCAGGCGTCCGCCGCCGAGCTCGTCTACGGCCAGCCGCTCCGCGTCCCGGGTGAATTCGTGCCCGACGCTACCAGTCCCTGGTCCGCCGCTCGCCAGCGCTCGGACCTCCAGGAGGCCGCCCGACGATTTGCTCCCGTGCCGACGTCCCGCCACGGTGGCCCCCAGTCCTACGTCCCCCCGGCGCTTCGCACAGCGGAGTACGTCTTTGTGCGTCATGACGCGCACCGGGGGCCACTCCGGCCGCCGTACAACGGGCCCTTCCGGGTCCTGCGACGGGGCGACAAGTCTTTCATCGTCGACTTCGGCGGCCGGCCGGACCGGATTTCTGTGGACCGCCTCAAACCGGCGCACATGGACGTCGACCGACCACCACGGTTGGCCATTCCTCCGCGGCGAGGCCGCCCCCCGTCCACAGTTCCCCCCGCTCGACCACCCACCACCACGTCGGACCCCTCCCCACGACCCTCCAGGGGTCGCTTCGGCCGGGTCATCCGGACCCCCCTTAAATTGACCCTGCCGGTGCAGGTCGATTCTGGAGGGGCGTGTGTAGCGGTTACCGCTGGATGCACACAATCGCCTTGCACCGGCCAGAACACGGCCAGACGCGCCTCTCCCGGGCACGCCCGGTCTCGTCTTTCCCGGGCATGCCCGCTCTCGCCTTTCCAGGGCTCGCCCAGAGCGTCCGGGCATGCCCGCTATCGCCTTTTCAGGGCTCGCCCAGAGCGTCCGGGCATGCCCGCTATCGCCTTTCCAGGGCTCGCCAAGAGCGTCCGGGCATGCCCGCTATCGCCTTTCCAGGGCTCGTCCAGAGCGCCCGGGCACGCCCAGCCTCGACTTGCCAGGCCGCAGCCAAACACGCCCGGGCAGGTCCAGACTCGCCTTTCCAAGGCTCGCCCTTGACACCCGGGCATGCCCGGTATAGCTTTTGCCGGGCAAACTTCCCGACATAAATGTGTATATATATTGCTGCCCGATAAACGGGCTTTTCAGAATACCTGAGCTGTTTTGTTTCAATAAAGCAACTCGGACGAATTCCGTCTTTGGTCGCGTCAATTCTTTCGACTCGCGTTGGAGCGCAGTTCCTTCAATGTAGTATATTAATTCATATCAGAAAGCAACAAAATGTTATATTTTCAATGAAATATTCATTTCTTTCTCAATACCCTTCCATTTTAATAACACATTGTGAGGCGTGCATGGGCGTGGATTCCCCGTGGAACCCTCACCGTCCACACCCCTTCATCACAACCTGCCCGAGCCCCCTTTTATGTTTGCATTGCTCTATATTACATCATGTCTGCGTCGTAGGTTTATGAATGCGCACACATGGACAACGTTAATGGAGATAAACTAGACGAGCCAGGGAGTCCCATGGACCTCTGACTGCCCCCATTCCCATCTCCCAGTTATCCAAATAATGGCCACACAACTCCTCAACACCCAAGGCAACAACCCCAGCAACCAGCTTATCAGAACTGAGGGGATTGGCTTGGACTTCTTACACTGGGCATGATGCAACAAAAGGGTGGCATGAGGCGGAGAGTCTGAGCTAAGCTTGGTGTGTGAAGCGCACCAGTGCTACCTCAGGGAGGGTGTCAGGAGCACAAGGAATGGGACATTCAGCGTAAGGGAGTGGAGAGTGTTTTCACGCGGTCATGCCATCTGACGAGTGATGCCAGCACTGATGTATTCTCAATGGGATCCTTTCAACTCTTCTCGCTGTCAAGGCTAAAGTGGCCAAAGCGTCTTCGCTCTGGAGTCTACATTCGAGATAATGGAGAGGAAAGTTAAATGTGGAATGGATGAACTTGTGAAGAAGAAAATTTACTTAGTTGTAGAATAAAATCCAGGAGCTCTTAATGCTAGGGGGCTGGTGTGATGATGGACCAGTTTTGACTGGAGATAGTGCAGTTTAAGCAAGACCAATCAGCTTTAGCAAATTGCCATACAAGTCTGTGCTTTGGGATTCTCTAATTGCCAAAAAAATTCCACTTTTACAAAACATGGTACTGGAGGACCACGAGGAACCCAGAGGACTTGAGGAGAAACTGCACAAATTTGAGAAATTGTTTGACATGACAATGTCCAGTAATTAATGATTTCCATTTGTGGAGATTTTTTTGTTGCAAAAGAAACAGACTAAACAAATCCAGCCATTTCACAGAATGACTTAGCTGCTCAGCCGTGTACTGAAAAATGTAAACCAACACCAGGCAACTGACCTGAAATGGTGGCAATTAAAGTCTCCACAGATGAGAAATATATTATTTAAAACAAGTCATGTTATCTCTCTTTTAGATAAATATTTTAAAATAACTCATGTTAACTCTCTGTGAAATACATTATTTAAAATAACTCATGTTAACTCTTTTAGATATGTATTTTAAAATATCTCATGTTAACTCTTTTAGATATATATTTTAAAATAACTCACGTTAATTCTCTTTTAGATATATATTTTAAAATAACTCGTTAACTCTCTTTTAGATATATATTTTAAAATAACTCATGTTAACTCTCTTTTAGATAAGTTAACTCTCTTTTAAATATATTGTTACGGATCTGGGACGACGGCACTCCCCTTGCCAAGGGGGGTTAACCCCATTGTCCTTTATACTGGCCGTCGCCGATCCTGGTACTTGTAACGCTCTTCTGCGGGATGGAACGGACCAGGGTTATGGGTCCAGGGTTTACCCCGAATACCTTTATCCGTCCCTCCGCAGAACAGGGAGACAAGTACCGCTCGAACCCCGGTTTGAGATTGACTAGTTGCCGAGCGATTTTTAGCAACCCGAAGTTCGAGCCATTTATCAAGGACTAACCCGATCCTGAGCGTTGGCCAAATCGTGCCACGTATATGAAGAGGTAAAAGACAAAGATGATCGGACGAGAATTAAGAAGACAAAGGTAGGAAGAACAGGTATTTATTAATTATTCACACAAAACCCGAAGAAGAAGAAGAACGAACAAATGTAATTTACAGGGAAATGGAAGGAGCAGAAGGACACAGAGGAATTCCTTAAACAAGCTTAACTTATACCCAGACAACACAAAGGACAGACGACGGGCAGACTCACATGAATGGGGAATGAAGGCAGGAACGAATGGCTGGAAGGAGAGGAAGGTTCAGGTCCGGGCAGAACGGCAGGCTGGAGGCGAACAGCTGCCGACTCCCCCGCAATCTGGTTCACACAGCAGGTTTTGCGTGCCGCAGCACGTCAGGGCTTCACGTTGCTGGGGCTGTTGAAACAGCGTCTCTCTCAGCAGAACCGCAAGCTCACCTCTCCGCAGAATCTCTCCACTTCCAAGCACCTCCCTCCACGTATCTCTTAGCGCATGCTCCTTTGCTCATCTCCTGGTGGGGGCTGATGCAACGGGTTTTATAACCCCGCCCTCTTGAGCCATACCCACTCATTTCTGGTTGGTCGTTCGGGCCTCCATCCTTGATGACAAGGTGGGGCCACGCCCTTCTTCTCCGAGTTGGAGCACATGTGGAATGGCGGCGAATGCAGTTGGTAATGCAGTTGGCAATGCAGTTGGCAATGTAGGTTCTTGGGCCATCGAAAGGGGATCTATCTTATTTGATTTTGGTGCAACGTAAGATCGACTATTGGACACACAGCCTTATCTGAAACACAGACTAATTAAATGACTATAGAGAGGTTCTATGATTGGCTACGTGCTTGTACATGGACTAGCTAAGGTGCACTTATTTCAATTAACAGCCAATTAAGGGGAAATGTACACAGGAACTTTACTACTAAATTTACAAAGTGAAGGTTCTAAAAACCATAACACAGCACCCTCATTCCTCACGGCACGTCTCGGGCCGACAAAACTTTAACTTAGTGTGACACTCAGGTGTAATTCCCTCTACAATTAATCTGACCCTGAGTGTGACAGTTTTAAAACACAATTAAATATGTCCCGCTATTACGTTGCACCCTTCATAACAGATTCACGCCCACAGGATAACCGAATTGCGGAATGGATTCTCAAACTATACATGAACGGTGGGGGAGCATTATTTACAAGTTACACTATTTGTATTTACACTACTGCAACCCAGGACCTGTTATTTATTTTGGGAGACAAAAAAAAGAAAATCCTGTGGGAGGGAGGAGACAGCATGCACTGCATCGACGCACCAGCACCAATAAACACCAAAGCACCATAAAGCACCAATCAACACAATCAGCACGAAAAGCATCATCCAGTGCTCATTTCACACATGTCATCACATTTCAATAATAAACAAACTGATGACTCTCTTCTCAGCTCCTGCTCTGCTGGCCGATGTTTCTTGATGTTCTCTCTCTTGCTCTTCTTGCTTGCTGCCTATTTGTAATAATAAAAAGGCACACAACGCGTCCATCTTTTTATTTATGGCCAACAGGGGCCGACTATGGGTGGTTCACCTGTCGGCTTGGTGCCACCTCACCGAGGTCCGCAAGCAAGGCTTTTGGCCGCAATGGCCGGTCCCAGCAGATGGGCCAGGCCCCAAAACTTGGGGTCCATGAGTGGTGCTCGGCCACAGTACCGTGGTCCATATTGTGGTGCTTGGCCGCAAAACGGCGGTCCATAAAGTGGTGCATCGATGCAAGCAGCTGGCAGCGAGCATTCGGGCACACAGACACGGCCTCCCGCACGCTCCCCCTCAGTGCCCAGAGAGCACGATCCATGGGTCGGGGAAGGAAGACAGAGATGCAGCGTTAGCGAGGGGTAAGGTCACAAGGGTACACATCAGCAAAGGTAATGCAAGGTGAGGTGCGCATGGGAGCGAGCTGAGAAAGTTCGTCCCTAGCGTTCGTCACCCCACCTGTCACCTACTCCACCCTTGCCCCTTACCCTGTATTTACAAAATCTACACATTTACAAATTCGTCACTACCGTCACGTCTTCCCCATATCTCCCCTAATCCAAATTCGTACCAATCCCAATGTCTAACCAAATTTGCCATCACCAATTCACCATCAATCCTCATAAGGAGGGAGAGATGGAACAACCAGCACAATGTCTCAACCCACGTCATGATGCGTCTCACAATCCAAAACATTTGCACAGAAAAATAATCAAAACATGGCATGGTGTGGAGTTACGTCACCTCAGGCGAGTGGATGTAGATGGTGCGAGGAGATTTCAATCCTAACTACTTCCTAAATGACATTAACACACTTTACACTACCCGGGGTCTTTCCCTGCAAATCCATTGGCCATCTTACTCTATGCGGTTCTAAAAACCAATTCCCATTGACCAAACTGTGGTGCTCATCAATTTGTGGTCTCACTCCCCTGATTCAACTCCTGTGCCTTCGCACAATTTCTGGGCTGAGTCGTGTAGCTCCCCTAACAGGTCTACTTACCTGTGCACCTCTGCCACTGAAGTTGTCTCCCGAGCTTGCCTAGCTCCTCACCCTACCTATCTAACTGGGGAAGGCCCTCCCTGGCACTTACCCACTCGGTGCCCTCTCTGGCACAGGGCTACCCGGGTACGTCCTCCGGATCCATGGGCCCCATCCACAACTCTAACGGCTCCCAGAGCCACCTGCCGCCTCACCTGGCCGACATCCTAACAGTGGCGGAGCGCTCAACCAACCATCCCTCTAACAGGCCACACGCCCAGCCATTTCCACGTCACTAATGCACCCATCCAAACACCATTCTTCCACACGCACCACAGATGCCAATATCCAACCACAATTTACCTATACCCTCTACCTAACTCTTAAACTACCCTCCCCGGGTATTCGTGAAAGCGGTCCATCCTCCCCATACACTCCCTTCGCACCAACCACTCCACTCCACATTTTCCACCATACTCACTCCACACCATCCATTCCATACTCCATGTATCCCAGACCATTTATTCAACCATTCTCCATACACCTGTTCACTCACTTGCACACCTGTGCTCACACACCTGGTGCCACCTGCACCCTCCTTCCTCCCAGGCTTCTTCATTCCATTCAATACAACGCACAATCACAATTATTCACTCATACACTGCTGCATCACTTTCACGCTCAATACAACCCACAATCGCACTTTTCACCATACACTTCCAACTCTCCAAACCATTGCCTCAGTCACCCAAATTCTCCCACGCTCATACACACATCTCTCCCGAGCATTGCCCCTCAATTCCTCATTTGCTCAACATGCTCACCCGCAAAAACGTCCATACCAATTCCTCATTCAATAAACCACAAACACACTGCATCATCTGATCTACCTGGTTTCCTTCTAACTTGGTGCTCCCCGTCTTCCCTTTAAACTAAGCACATACCACGTCATTAACAACCATTCTAACCTCTCTACGTCCCCGACTACCTGCACAATGTCGCTACTTACCTCTACCGTTACCTATTGTCATTTTTCTAGATCCCTATACATTATCCAAACCCTCCCTCGGCGAGCTTAAAAAAAACCACCTTTAGAGGCCATTTTTCCCCGCCAAGCGGGGGTTGGCCTTTTTCGGGCACCGTGGTTGTTGTTGTTTGTTTGGTCCCCTTTTTGAAGCAATGTTTTGCGGCCGGATGCCCTTCCTGACGCCAACCCTTTTTGCCGCCTTTAACGACAAACAGGGAATTACCAGTGAACTGGTACTGGTACCTCGGCGAGCTTACACTGCCATAACCCCATAGCTATTGCTCATGTGCCCGGGGATGTGAGAGATGGCAGAGTTGCCATCCCACCACCTCGGGCATCTCCCATTATCAATTTTGCCCATCAAATTCCAATTCTCGCCATTCCAAAATTTACCAATCACCTGCCAATCATATTTGCCACTCATCTTACCCATAAAAATTTGCCAATCAAATTTCACTGCTAATCATATTCCCTATCCCTACTCGTCCATTATTCTGAGCCTCGGTACGTCGTTACATTCTCAAAGCTCGGCTTCGCAAAGCCGAGCAATGAACGCGGGTGGTTCATTTCCTGCAGTTGGATCCGTCTGGCACTCGGTTCAGGGAAGGTTGACTCAGGCCGAGATTCCAAGGTCCACCTCGGCGCGGAGCAGTCCGGTCTCCCGCCCGGTGCCCCAACCTCACCTGGCCGGAACACCGCAACCACAAGGGGGCGCCGTGCCGACCCTTCTTACCTTCCCTCGCACCGGGCCGCCCGCTCCGCTTAGCAGAGCGCGGACGCGACCGTGCAGGGCGAGGTCCGGCCCGGATCGTGCGCGGTGCTCCGAACAGGAGCCACGTTGCACCGATCCCCGCCGATTCTCGCAGCACCCAAAGCCCGGCACGGACCGAGGGCTCGCGTCGGCTAACCGTCGGTCTAACCGCTGCTCCGTTTAACGTCGATGCTTCACTTGCATGCTCACACCACGCGTTCCGTTCCTTATTCACACATCCAGGTGTCACCATACTCTTCGTTATTGTACTTCCTCTTACACACCACCCAGGTACACTCATTCCGCTCACAGACTTCGTCACACACCTGACCACCGCACACCTCGGCACACACTTGTCGTTCGCACACTTCATCAACACACCTCCTCGGTCACACCCTCTGTGACAACCATGGGTGTGCACTCTTCTGCACACCCCATCACGTGCTTGAATGTGCCCTCTCGCACCACCACCAACTCAGGTGTACACTCCTGCATGCGCTCAACCATTCCAGGTGTGCATTCTTCCATTCCAGGTGTGCATTCTCTCTCACCTGCCACAACCAACTCGTGCTCCGTGTCACTCTCACTCCCACACTCTGTCGTGCATTTACCCTCACTCTCGACAGCACACTCACTCCTCGGCGCATACTCTTGCTCACCAATACCCCTCACATTCCCCATAGTCGGACTTCCTTGCACACCTCCTCTTTCCACACACTCTGCACCTGTCGCACACCTCATCAGCGGCCTCCCACGAACGCCCGGGTCCAAACCAACACCCAAGCCCACTGAATCTCCCCTCACACCATATACATTTCCGATTATATCGCCACTCACCTCGGCACCTCGTCTTCGCTCCTCCTCCGCCACCTGCAAACTCTTTATTTGGTCAGTAAGCACATCATCACGATTTGAGCACAGACCTTGTACATAATCCATCACTTCCTCCTTTATCTCCCTCTTAGTTTCCCTCCGTCTCTTTTTAATTTCGCTCGCCCCCTCTTCCACTTCCTCTAATTTTTGTTTCACCTCTTTTATTTCCCGGTGCGCCCCCTCAATTTCTTCCTCTAAGGCCACCTTGGTCGTCTCTATGTGTGTTCTTACTTCCCGTTATTTTGTCTCCATTGCCTCTGTCACCTCGTCCAACCTCTTTGTCAACCCCTCGTGTACCATCTGACATCCCCTCTTCGTCGCTATAAGTTCTTTTTTTAATCTCTTTTTGTGTCGCTTTCAACCCTTCTATCACCGCCGTGTTCTTTTCCACCTGCTCCCCTAACTCCTTTTGTCCCACCGTCAGCTGCTCTACTCCCCGCGTCAGATCTTCTATGCCCCCCTGTAACCTAGCCGTACTATTCCTCACCTCTTTCTCCATGCGCTCCTCACTCCGCTTTACCTCCTCGCGTACCCCCGCGACCTCTTCGCCCACACCTTGCCTTATCTCCTCCCCCATCTCTCCCATCTCTTTGGTAGATGCCGCCCTCATTAGGGTGGTCCAAAAAACATCGAGCTCTCCGATTTTGATGCTCTACTGGATTATTGTTAGAAATGATCTAAAACATTCACCCACCAAATATTTTCGCTCAATTCCATCTAGAAACTAATACACACTTCAATTGAAATATGGCGTTTTTCACCAAATTTGGCTAAATGAGAACAATCCAATAGCAACCTAGGTGGAAAAAGTACATGCACTATTGTACTAAGCCATTTTGTGGTTCATGACTTTTTGCATGCGCTTGCGCCTGTGAGTGTGAAATAATCATGGTCGAAACATGTTTGACAATGCTTGAAACATGTTTGAAACATGTTCATACATGTCTGACTCATGTTTCGACCATGAGGACTTCACAGGGGTATGTACCATCAATGACATTATTTAGGAAAAAATATTTCTAAAGTCTTTGTAAGTCATTAAAATTGACCAAAATGACAAATTTATATGTTGAGTGTGTATGAGTCTATAGATGACTCAGATGCAAAATATTTTTTGGGTGAATGACTTAGACCATTTCTAACAATAATCCAATAGAGCATCAAAATCCAGATTTAAAAAAGTGATTTTTTTGCATTTCTGGACCACCCAAGCCCTCATCTGTTCCAAATCATTCCTCTGGGCATCCAATTTACCTTCCAACCCGATTTTTACCTCCTCTATCTGGTTCCCCATCTATTTCATTTCCCGGGTGGATTGCTCCCCTATTTCCCTCAATTTGCCTTACATGGTGTTTTCTAACCCCCTTAACCCATTCTTCACCCCTTCCATTTGGTTCTCCTGGGTGGCCATTCTATTTTCCAACTCCGTTAACCCATCCTTCATTTCCCCAATTTGATTACCCACATCCCTCAGTTGGCCCCCTAATTTACCTTCTAGCCCCCCAATTCTGCCGTTGAGCCCCCCGATTTGGCTTCCCATATCAATCCTCAATTCCCCAATTTGGTTTCCCAACCGTTCACTGGTACCCCCTCGCTTCGTCCCTCATTCTGCTTTCCATTCCCTCCATTTGGCTTCCCATTTCTGCCCTTGATTTGTCCCCCGACTCGGCCATAAGGGCCCTTATTTGCTCCATAAATAGGCCCCAGTCCATCGGTGCTGCAGGCGCGGCTGCCGCGGTCACGTGCGCGGCACCATTTGGTGCTGCTGCCACCTCGTGCACAAGGCCGCCATCTTGTGCACCTGAAACCTCCGCTACCCAATGCGTATTGCCTTCCTCCACCATTATTCCCACCTCTTCCCTGGGGTCCTGAGCTGCTTCTAACCCTTCTCCTAGCTCCCCCACCGGCATCCGGTCACCTTGATTATCCATGGCACGATTTAAATTTAGGATGTTAAACAAAATTTCGGCCGCTCGTAATTTCGACCAAATTTCTAGATGTTAAAAATTTGGTTCGGGTCCAAATCCCACTCCTGACACCAATTGTTACGGATCTGGGACGACGGCGCTCCCCTTTCCAAGGGGGGTTAACCCCTTGTCCTTTATACTGGCCGTCGCCGATCCTGGTACTTGTAACGCTCTTCTGCGGGACGGAACGGACCAGGGTTATGGGTCCAGGGTTTACCCCGAATACCTTTATCCGTCCCTCCGCAAAACAGGGAGACAAGTACCGCTCGAACCCTGGTTTGAGATGGACTAGTTGCCGAGCGGTTTTTAGCAACCCGAAGTTCGAGCCATTTATCAAGGACTAACCCGATCCTAAGCGTTGGCCAAATCGTGCCACGTATATCAATAGGTAAAAGACAAAGATGATCGGACGAGAATGAAGAAGACAAAGGTAGGAAGAACAGGTATTTATTATTTATTCACACCAACCCCGAAGAAGAAGAAGAATGAAGAAATGTAATTTACAGGGAAATGGAAGGAGCAGAAGGACACAGAGCAATTCCTTAAACAAGCTTAACTTATACCCAGACAACACAAAGGACAGACGACGGGCAGACTCACACGAATGGGGAATGAAGGCAGGAACGAATGGCTGGAAGGAGAGGAAGGTTCAGGTCCGGGCAGAACGGCAGGCTGGAGGCGAACGGCCGCCGACTCCCCCGCAATCTGGTTCACACAGCAGGTTTTGCGCGCCGCAGCGCGTCAGGGCTTCACGTTGCTGGGGCTGTTGAAACAGCGTCTCTCTCAGCAGAACCGCAAGCTCACCTCTCCGCAGAATCTCTCCACTTCCAAGCACCTCCCTCCACGTATCTCTTAGTGCGTGCTCCTTTGCTCATCTCCCGGTGTGGGCTGATGCAACGGGTTTTATAACCCCGCTCTCTTGAGCCATACCCACTCATTTCTGGTTGGTCGTTCGGGGCTCCATCCTTGATGACGAGGTGGGGCCACGCCCTTCTTCTCCGAGTTGGAGCACATTTGGAATGGCGGCGAATGCAGTTGGTAATGCAGTTGGCAATGCAGTTGGCAATGGAGGTTCTGGCCCTGGGGCCATCGAAAGGGGATCTATCTTATTTGATTTTGGTGCAACGTAAGATCGACTATTGGACACACAGCCTTATCTGAAACAGGCTAATGAAATAACTATAGAGAGGTTCTATGATTGGATACGTGCTTGTACATGGACTAGTAGCTAAGGTGCACTTATTTCAATTAACAGCCAATTAAGGGGAAATGTACACAGGAACTTTACTACTAAATTTACAAAGTGAAGGTTCTAAAAACCATAACAATATATTTTAAAATAACTCATCTTAACTCTCTTTTAGATATATATTTTAAAACAACTCATGTTAACTCTATTTTAGATATATATTTTAAAATAACTCATGTTAACTCTCTTTTATATATATATTTTAAAATAACTCATGTTAGCTCTCTTTTAGATATATTATTTAAAACAACTCATGTTAACTCTCTTTTAGATATATTATTTAAAACAACTCATGTTAACTCTCTTTTAGATATATTATTTAAAACAACTCATGTTAACTCTCTTTTAGATGTATTATTTAAAACGACTCATGTTAACTCTCTTTTAGATATATTAATTAAAACAACTCATGTTAACTCTTTTAGATGTATTATTTAAAACAACTCATGTTAACTCTCTTTTAGATGTATTATTTAAAACAACTCATGTTAACTCTCTTTTAGATATATTATTTAAAACGACTCATGTTAACTCTTTTAGACATATATTTTAAAACAACTCATGTTAACTCTCTTTTAGATATATATTTTAAAACAACTCATGTTAACTCTCTTTTAGATATTGTTACGTGCTCCTCCCCGACCCCCTGGTCACGGTGTACCTCCGATCCCCGAGAGGAGTCACGGCAGAAAAATGTGTTATTCTGTATGTCAAAGATCAATGGTGAAGCCTCACCAATTGTTACTCACAAACAAATATTGTTTTAAGATCACACAAGAATAACAGTACAACAATAATATGAATCAAAAGTTCAATCAATATCCTATGATGGTACCATCAGTTTTGTAATATATAACTCACTGTGCTCCAAGTGAGTGAAACAAGAACATCCCCAATGTCTCTAATCCCCGGCTTCAAGCCAACGTCGATCCGTTCCAGCGATCGACAGATCAATGTCGAATCGAGACCAGAATCCCGTTCGGATGATCGTCACAGTCACGCGGCCAAAGCTGTGCAAAGGCGCCCTCAAGGCAACTAGCAAATCCAAAGGCGCCCTCCAGGCGACTGGGAAATCACACCCTCGGGTATTGACGTTACACGGCTCACAGTCGGCGAACCACAAATTAACCTTCATAAGCCACGTCACACACACACGCCAGATCCACGTCTGAATGCGGTGACAGTGACTAAAACGAGGCGAAAAACCTTGAGCGCTGCAAAGCACGCGAGTCAAAATGGCCGACGGCCCGGTCTCGTGGTGCAATGGCACGATGATGATTCTCTTCAGAATCCACCGTAAAACCTGACACGCAGGTTGATCTGTCACAGCGATAACAACTCTGTCGCAGGAATCCCTTTGTCGGGAAGCCCGAAAGTTCGCTAGTGACTGTCGTTTGCCAACGTTCACTCCAGACCGCAAAGCAACTCGGCTTTCTTCTCCGACTCCAATCGCTCCGCCTTCTTTTCCTCTTCTTCCTCTTCGTCGTCCGGTTCCCGATCCGGTTTCCTGTTTCTTTTTAACACTAACTTTTCACCTTTTGAAAACAGTTCATACACAATAAACCTTTTGAAAACAATAATAGTACATGGAACCGAAAATGTTTCAAGTGGATGAAAACCACAACAACGGAAGTGACGAATCCATAACAATATATATTTTAAAACAACTCATGTTAACGCTCTTTTAGATATATTATTTAAAACAACTCATGTTAACTCTCTTTTAGATGTATTTTTAAAACAACTCATGTTAACTCTCTTTTAGATATATTATTTAAAACAACTCATGTTAACTCTCTTTTAGATGTATTATTTAAAACAACTCATGTTAACTCTCTTTTAGATGTATTATTTAAAACAACTCATGTTAACTCTCTTTTAGATATATTAATTAAAACAACTCATGTTAACTCTCTTTTAGATGTATTATTTAAAACAACTCATGTTAACTCTCTTTTAGATATATTAATTAAAACAACTCATGTTAACTCTCTTTTAGATGTATTATTTAAAACGACTCATGTTAACTCTCTTTTAGATATATTATTTAAAACAACTCATGTTAACTCTCTTTTAGATATATTATTTAAAACAACTCATGTTAACTCTCGTTTAGATATATTACTTAAAACGACTCACGTTAACTCTCTTTTAGATGTATTATTTCAAACAACTCATGTTAACTCTCTTTTAGATATATTATTTAAAACAACTTCTGTTAACTCTCTTTTCGATATATTATTTAAAACAACTCATGTTAACTCTGTTAAATACATTATTTGAAACGACTCATGTTAACTCTTTCGGAGAAGGTTTTAAAAAAAATATCGGTTTTCAAGCTAATATGGCTGCAAAACCACGTGACGTTTGACATCAAAAATGTACACTCTGCATATGTATGGGTAAGGGATCACGTTTGTGAAGTTTCGTGTTGATCGGATATGGTTCATTTTTCTATCCAAGTTAGCTGCCAAACCACATGACCTACAACATCATCATTTTCAAACTATATGCAACAATGGTGTTATATGATATTTGTAAAATTTCGCATCGATAAGGTAAGCAGTTTCAGAGATATAATTATTTAATATTTTCCTTCAATCCAATATGGTTGCCACACCATGTGACCAATGATGTTTTCGTGATTAACTTTTAATCGCCATGCCGAGTCGATGACACACATAAAGTTTCGAGTTGATTGCTTTAGCTCAGTGGTTCCCAAACTTTTTTGGTGGTGACACTGAATACAATCTGTCCTGGCGACCCTAAAAGCTCTACATTTAGTGTTAATGACCTTTCATTTTGATACATTGTGTTTATTCATATAGTTTTATTGAATTAATTACCAACACATAATGATTTTCAAAGAGTTTTTTTATTGAACAAAATGAAAAACAAATTTACATGAAAATGAGACTTTATTACACAAATATTTTCTCAGTGGCTACCGTGATACTGCCTCGTTTTGTGGGTACGCTCCTCTAGGTTTGGTTTTATGTTGATGGGCAGAGTACAACGCAAGTCATGCTGAGGATCCACACGGTTCCTTGCTTTCGTCTTTATTGCAACAAGACCTGAAAATCCTTTTTTTACAGAGATATATTGTTGGAAAAGGGAGAACAGTTTTTTCAGCCTCCCGAGTCAGAATGGGCTTCTCCTCAAGTTGGGTCCAAAATTTCGAATACGGGAGCTTTTCAAAGCGTTGTTCTGCACTTTATTTTCCTGGAGTTCTACAAGTTCTTATTGAAATCCCGGAATATCTTCTCCGACTTCACTGACGTCCACATTGAACACATTTCTGATCCAACTATGCTTCTTGAGGTCGACCTTTTCTGGAAAATACCTGTCCATTTCTTCCTGAAGGTTCTTCAGATGATCTTCGAATACTTTTGACGTCAACAAGGGATATTTCCGACGAATCCTCCAGCACAGCACTCAGTTCTGGAAAGGCCGCCGTTTTTCCTTTACCCAGTTTTTCTCTCCAAAGATCAAGCTTTTTCTTGAATGAGGCAATTTTTTCACCTATGTCCACCATGGAATGATTACGGCCCTGCATGTCTGAATTCAGTTCATTCAGGTGCATGAAGATGCCACCCAAATAGGCCAGCTTTGCCAGCTAAGCAGCATCTTTAAAGCAGTCTGCAAGTACATGTCTCTTCTCACGTAAAAATTAATTCAATTTCCGTTTTTAGTTCAATAACCCTTCCGATAATCTTCCCTCGAGAGAGCCAATGGACATCAGATTGGAACAGCAAAACCTGGTTATGTGATCCCATCTCTTCACATATTTTATGGAAAATGGGTGAGTTTAAAGCCCTGGCCTTGACAAAATTCACAATTTAGATAGTATTATTGAGAACTACATGGAGGTCTGGTGGCAAACGTTGAGTGGCAAGGTTTTCCCGATGTAAGAAACAGTGAATTTTTATGATATCCGGGTTTTCTGCTTTAACACGAATAACAAAACCTAAAACGACTTCCCATCATAGATGGAGCTCCGTCAGTGTACAAAGCACAGCCAAACAATTCAACCAGTCTAGATCATGTTTCTTGAAAAAAATGTTCATCATATTAAAGATGTCTTCTCCAGTGGTGGTACTTGACTGGGCATTGCAGAAAAGAAATTCTTCCAGGATGTCGTCTTCTCCTCTGTACCTTACAAAAAACATAAGTTGAGCGTCACCTGCAATGTCTACTGATTCATCTGTCTGCAACGAAAAATTTCCTGCTTTTTTCAGTGCCACAATCAGTTGAGCCAAAATATAATCTGAAATGAGATAGATTCGACCTTTGATGCTATTGTCAGAAAATGGTACCGATTCAATCTTGGCAACATCTGCTCCACAACCAGTTTTCACCATTGCCACTGCTGCTGGCTTCACCAGCTCCTCTCCAATGTTATGGGGCTTTTTGCATCTTGCAATATACCACAACACTTCAAAGGACACCAAGCAAGCCTTCTCCAGAGAAAAGGCTGAACTCGAAGGAGCATCAATCCGACTTCGTTTTACCTGCTCTTCTTTGTCCTCCCAGTAACTCGGTGGCTTTTTGACAAAGTGTGGATGAACTGAATGCAAATGATGCTTAAATTTGTTTTCCTTCATAGATTAATTGGCGAGGACCTGCAGGCACTGAACACACTGAGGTCGGACATTCCCAGATTTTTGTCTCATCTCGGTGAAGCCATATTTCAAAAACTCAGGCTTATACAGCAGTTGTGTTTTGCGTTGGGCCATTTTCCAGTTGAAGACCAGACCTGGAATGAAAAGAGTTATAAATTATAACATTTTTAGAAAACATTGTAAATTGTTTAAAAAGTTAAAAATACCCAATTGTAAAGTTGATTCTTTTTATTTATTATATTATTCGACTCCACACACAGTAACATTAATCAAAAACCACACGTAAATAAAAATAAGTAAGATGCAGGCAATACTTACATTGTTTGCAGTAACTAGATCTCAGCCTCCAGTAAACAAGTGAAAGCACGACTGTCAGATTGTAAACTGTCGACACGTGCGAAAATTGAATTTATTTTATGCGAAAAATAGGTTTTCTCGACCATTCTAGAATGATTCAGAATAAAAAAAGAAATTTTGGCAACAGCATATAATAAAATAAACGCCAATGATAAAACTCATCTGGAACAGTTATGAATGTATAAAAATCGAACATTTTAAACTTAAATAAAAACGTTTAATGAATAAAAACAGTGCATTCGATAATTAACCTAAAAACGCTAAAATTACAGCGCCATCTATAATATCACATTCAGATAAGAGTGAAACTTAACAACAGGCTCCTCACTGGTCTGCTTGACGCATGAGTATTGGACGTGAACGGACTCAAACATTATTATATTAAGCGTATATGGATGCTGTTGTATCCAGCAATTACCCCAAACGTACTTGATGGTAACGTCAACGGTTTAATCCGAAATCTCAACACAGCACAGCATGCCCATTAGGCCTCCAAAAACCCCATCTTTCCTTAGCTCCTCCCACTCTCCAAAACCAACAAGTCACTTCCGTTTCCCATACGTATGAACTAAAACATGTGAATTCCAAACATAAATTACATGTGAATTATAACATGTGAATTACAAACATAACAGATGCGATATTATCCACAACAATTCTACTTTAATTACTATTTCAATAATCCTTATTGTGCTAGTGTGGGAGCTGTGCTCGCACGATAAAATCGGACAAAATGGACGACGCCAGGAATTAAGTTTCTCTGAACTATTTATTCCCAGCTCACTCAAACGAACTCCAAAGCACTGAATCAGCCCATCGAACGGGTGGCAATATATATCAGAAACTCAACACACAAAAGCCACGCCTCTCAGGCGGGGCGTGGTATGCAAATAGATAAGCCACGCCTCTCAACGGGGCGTGGTATGCAAGGCAAGCGTTCGCCCGGTAAAGGCAAGTCTCAACACGCCCGGGCGAGTCCGGACACGTGACCGCTCGCCGGTTGCGTCATCGGCTGGTGCAGGGTAATTGTGTCATGCTACCGGTAACCGCTACACGCACCCCCCCAGAATTAACATGCACCGGGAGAGTCAGTTGTAGGGGGGTCTTGATGACCCGGCCGAAACGACCCCTGACGATTTGTGTGGGGGTGGTAGGTGGCGGGGCGGTGGATGGTCGGGCGGGGGGCCTGCTTGACGGGGGACGGCCCCGTCGTGGAGGAAGGGCCAACCGTGGAGGTTGGTCGAGGTCCAAATGGGCCGGCTTGAGGCGGTCCACGGAGATGCGGTCCGCCTTGCCGCCGATGTCGATGGTGAACGACTTGTCGTCCCTCTTCAGGACCCGGAAAGGTCCATCGTACGGCGGCCGGAGCGGTCCCTGGTGTGCGTCGTGCCGGATAAAAACGTACTCCGCAGTGCGAAGTGCTGGGGGGACGTGGGGTTGGGGGAAGCCGTGGTGGGACGTGGGCACGGGGGCAAATCTCCTGGCGGCCTCCTGGAGGACCGAGCGTTGGCGAGCCGCGGACCAGGGGCCGGCGGCGTCGGGGATGAATTCGCCCGGCACGCGCAGTGGTTGGCCGTAGACCAGCTCGGCGGTGGAAGCCTGGAGGTCCTCTTTAGGGGCCGTTCGGAGGCCCAATAGGACCCACGGGAGCCTGTCGGCCCAACCGTCGTACTGGAGGCTGGCCCTGAGAGCGGCCTTCATCGAGCGGTGGAACCGCTCGCACAAGCCGTTGGCTTGGGGATGGTAGGCCGTGGTGCGGTGAAGCTTGACCCCCAAGGCCTGGGCGACCGCGCCCCAAAGCTCGGAGGTGAATTGCGGGCCTCTGTCAGAGGAGATGTCCGAGGGGGCGCCGAAACGGGCAATCCAGGTGCCAATGAAGGCCTGCGCAACGTCGGCGGATGTTGTTGATGCCAGCGGGACGGCCTCCGGCCACCTGGTGGTCCTGTCCACCATTGTGAGGAGGTGGGTGAAGCCCCGCGAGGAGGGAAGGGGTCCCACCAGGTCCACATTGACGTGGTCGAAGCGCCGCGCGGGCACGTCGAATGGTGCCAATGGGGCCTGGGTGTGCCGGTGGACCTTCGCGCGCTGGCAGGCGACACAGGCATTGGCCCAGTCGCGGACATCTTCACGGAGCCCGTGCCAGACGAATTTCGCTGCCACGAGCTTCTGTGATGCTTTCCGGCCCGGGTGGGAAAGGCCGTGGAGGGCGTCAAAAATGTGCCGCCGCCATCCGGTGGGCACGATGGGGCGAGGTTGGCCCAGGGAGACGTCGCACAGGAGAACTGTGCCTGTGTCCTCGAAGGGGCCGTCGGCCAACCGCAGGCCTGTGTCCGCTGTCCGGAGGGCTTGCACCGTGGGGTCGGCGATCTGGTCGGCCGCCATGCGGGCGAAGTCCACACCCAGGTGGACGGCGTTCGCGCCGGACCGGGAGAGGCAATCGGCCACAGCGTTGTCCTTGCCCGCGACGTGCCGGATGTCTGTCGTAAATTCAGACACGGCGGAGAGGTGGCGCTGCTGGCGGGCCGACCACGGCTCCGTAACCTTGGCCATGGCGAAGACCAGCGGTTTGTGGTTCACAAACGCCGTGAACGGGCGGCCCTCCAAAAGATGGCGGAAGTGGCGAACAGCCAGGTAAAGGCCGAGGAGCTCGCGGTCGAAAGCGCTATACTTGCGCTCGTTAGGGCGAAGCTGCCGGCTGAAGAAGGCCAGCGGTTGCCAAGCTCCGTTCACCCACTGTTCATGCACGGAGCCCACCGCGTAGTCGGAAGCGTCTGTGGTGAGGGCGATGGGTGCGTCGAGCGCCGGGTGTGCCAGCATGGTCGCATTGGCGAGGGCCAGATTAGCCCCGGTGAACGCCGTGTCCATCTCTGTGGTCCAGGCGACGTCGTGCTTGGCCGGCTTGCCCCGGAGGGCTTCGTACAGGGGGCGCATGAGTTGGGCGGCGCGAGGCACGAACCGGTGGTAGAAATTTACCATCCCCAAAAATTCCTGTAGGGCCTTGGTGGAGCGAGGGCGCGGGAAACTTGTGACTGCCTCCACCTTGTTAGGCAGCGGGACGGCCCCGCGCTTCGTGATGCGGTGCCCAGGGAAGTCGACGGCCGTTACGCCAAACTGGCATTTCGCCGGGTTGATGATGAGGCCGTGCTGGCCGAGGCGCTCAAAAGGCGTGCGCAGGTGGACGAGGTGCTCCGCCAGGGAAGTGCTGGCGATGTGAATGTCATCCAGGTAGACAAGCAGAAAGGTGAGATCGCGCAGCACACTGTCCATCAGTTGCTGGAAGGCCTGGGCCGCGTTCTTAAGGCCGAACGGCATTCGGAGGAACTCACAGAGGCCAAAAGGTGTAATTACAGCCGTCTTCGGAACGTCGGCCGGCCGGACAGGTACCTGGTGGTAGCCCCGAATGAGGTCGACCTTGGAGAAGATCACGCGCCCCGCCAAACGGGTGGAAAAGTCCTGTATGTGTGGTATCGGGTACCGGTCGGGGGTGGTGGCGTCGTTGAGGCGGCAGTAATCGCCGCATGGTCGCCATCCGCCACCCGGTTTGGGCACGATGTGCAGGGGCGAGGCCCACGTGCTATTCGAGCGTCGCACAATTCCAAATCGCTCCAGCGCGTCGAATTCCGCCTTCGCTACGGCGAGTTTGGCCGGGTCGAGGCGGCGAGCCCTGGCGTAGACCGGTGGACCTGTGGTCGGGATGCGGTGTTCGACGCCGTGCTTGACGGCTACGGCCGAAAACGTCGGCTGCGTGAGGGCGGGAAACTCCGCGAGTAGGCGGGTGAAATCGTCCGCGGCCGGGAGCGCGCAGGCTAGCTTGGTCGGAGCGGAGCCGCTCAATGAGCAAGCGAGCGAGCTGAAGGTCTCCGCATTGATGAGCCGATGCCGTTTGACGTCGACCAAAAGCCCATGCGGGCAAAGAAAATCTGCACCCAGCAAGGCCATGGGCACGTTCGCCGTGATGATGTCCCACCTGAAGCGCTGGCCCCCGAAGCAGAATTCGACGCTGCGTGAACCGAAGGTGCGGATGGAGGAACCGTTTGCGGCGACCAAAGCGGGGCCGCAAAGCGCGGCCTGTTTGTCCTCCACCGAGGTGGGTATCACGCTCAGCTGAGCGCCGGTGTCACACAAAAAACGCCGCCCGGACTCCGTGTCCGTGATAAACAGAAGGCTGCTGAATGGCCGACGCTCATGGCAGGCAGCGAGCGCCGGCCTGGTCGTTTCCCGACCCGCCGAAAGTGCACGGTGGGCGGCACGTTCTGGCCTTCTGTCCGAACCTGGCGTGGTAATAGCACATGGTCCGCTCTGGTGGAGGCTCCGGCGGTCGCGTCGGGTTCGGTCGACGGGGCGTCGCGGTGGCCGCAGCCGTCAGTGGCGCGGACCCGGCCGGTGGAGGCGCCGGTCGTGGCGCGGGCGTTGCCTCGGTCGGCCCAGGGTCCCAAGCGGCCACTCCGACGTGTCACCTGGCCGAGCAAAATTTATCGGCCTCCTTGGCCAGGGCGCGAGGGTCCGTGATGGGCGAATTAGTCAAAGCTAACCGTACCTGCCCGGGTAGCCGCTGGAGAAACAGCTCGCGGAAGAGGAAGTCCGGGCTGTGGTCACCGAGAAGAGCAAGCATGTGGTCCATGCTTTCGGACGGACGGGCCTCGCCCAGCTCCGGGAGGTGTAGTAGTTGTCGTGCGCGTTCGGACTCCTTGAGTCCAAACGCACCGAGGAGTAGGTCTTTGAGCGCGCCGTATTTGTCGGCATCCGGCGGGTGCTGTAGGAAGCTCAGAACCCGGGAAGTGGAGGAGGCGTTGAGCGCGGAGACCACGTGGTGGTAGCGCTTCGTTTTTCTCCGTAATTTTTCGCAGGGCGAATTGAGAATCCGCTTGAGCAAACCAAACGGCCACGTGAGATTCCCAAAAGCCCGGGAGCTTCAAAGCTACAGCTGACTCCATCGCCGTGTTCGTAGAAAGGGGTCACCAATTGTGGGAGCTGTGCTTGCACGATAAAATCGGACAAAATGGACGACGCCAGGAATTAAGTTTCTCTGAGCTATTTATTCCCAGCTCACTCAAATGAACTCCAAAGCACTGAATCAGCCCATCGAACGGGCGGCAATATATATCAGAAACTCGACACACAAAAGCCACGCCTCTCAGGCGGGGCGTGGTATGCAAATGGATAAGCCACGCCTCTCAACGGGGCGTGGTGTGCAAGGCAAGCGATTGCCCGGTAAAGGCAAGTCTCAACACGCCCGGGCGAGTCCGGACACGTGACCGCTCGCCGGTTGCGTCATCGGCTGGTGCAGGGTAATTGTGTCATGCTACCGGTAACCGCTACACTAGTGAAGTAATCCCCTTATAACACTAATATTTCATTTTTTGAGACCGTCTAGCGACCCTCAGGAACATCCTCGTGATCTTTGGGTCACGACCATGGATTTTGGAACCACTGCTTTAGTGGTTTGGGAGAAGATTTTTTTTAAAGGTTTTAGGTTAAATCCAATATGGCTGCAAAATCATGTGACCTATGATGTCATAAATTTAATGTTGCAATACAAATGGGTCATAGATCATGTGCATGCAATTTCAGATTTTTAGGATAGGGCATTCGATTAAAACATTTAAGGCTGGTTTACCGCTTCACTGATGTCATAATTATCATGCTTTTGTTCCCCCATTGAGAGTACTTGACAATGTGCCAAGATTCGGATTTTTCCATTCAGCAGTTTCCAAGATATATATTTTAATTACTTGCATTTAATCCAAGGTAGCTACCATACCATGTGACCTAGGACATCACAATTATTATAAAAACATTCCACATGGGTGTCGCTCCTACCATGAAAGTTTTGTCTCCATCGGACATGTGCGAGCAAGGACATAGCGAGCAGGGACAGGACGAGCAGGGACAGAGCGAGCAGGGACAGAGCGAGTAGGGACAGGGTGAGCAGGGACAGGGTGAGCAGGGAGAGGGTGAGCAGGGAGAGGGTGAGCAGCGACAGCTTGAGCAGGGACAGGGTGAGCAGGGACAGGGTGAGCAGGGACAGGGTGAGCAGCGACAGCTTGAGCAGGGACAGGTTGAGCAGGGACAGGTTGAGCAGGGACAGCATGAGCAGGGACAGGGTGAGCAGCGACAGCTTGAGCAGCGACAGCTTGAGCAGGGACAGGGTGAGCAGCGACAGCTTGAGCAGGGACAGGGTGAGCAGCGACAGCTTGACCAGGGACAGGTTGAGCAGGGACAGGTTGAGCAGGGACAGGTTGAGCAGGGACAGCATGAGCAGGGACAGCATGAGCAGGGACAGGGTGAGCAGCGACAGCTTCAGCAGCGACAGCTTGAGCAGGGACAGCTTGAGCAGGGACAGGGTGAGCAGGGACAGGGTGAGCAGGGACAGGTTGAGCAGGGACAGGTTGAGCAGGGACAGCATGAGCAGGGACAGGGTGAGCAGCGACAGCTTGAGCAGCGACAGCTTGAGCAGGGAGAGGGCGCGCAGGGACAGCATGAGCATGAAGGAACTGCGCTCCAACGCGAGTCGAAAAAATTGACGCGACCAAAGACGGAATTCGTCCGAGTTGCTTTATTGAAACAAAACAGCTCAGGTATTCTGACAAGCCCGTTTATCGGGCAGCAATATATATACACATTTATGTCGAGAAGTTTTCCCGGCAAAAGCTATACCGGGCATGCCCGGGTGTCAAGGGCGAGCCTTGGAAAGGCGAGTCTGGACCTGCCCGGGCGTGTTTGGCTGCGGCCTGGCAAGTCGAGGCTGGGCGTGCCCGGGCGCTCTGGGCGAGCCCTGGAAAGGCGATAGCGGGCATGCCCGGACGCTCTGGGCGAGCCCTGGAAAGGCGATAGCGGGCATGCCCGGACGCTCTGGGCGAGCCCTGGAAAGGCGATAGCGGGCATGCCCGGGAAAGACGAGACCGGGCGTGCCCGGGAGGTTCGGGGTGAACTCCGACACGGTGGAGAGGTGGCGCTGCTGGCGGGCCGACCACGGCTCCGTGACCTTAGCCATTGCGTAGACCAACGGCTTGTGGTCGACGAAAGCCGTGAACGGGCGGCCCTCCAGGAGGTGTCGGAAATGGCGAACGGCCAGGAATAGCCCGAGCAGCTCGCGGTCGAACGTGCTGTAGTTTAACTCGTTCGGCCGGAGTTGCCGGCTGAAAAAAGCGAGTGGCTGCCAAACCCCGTCCACCCATTGCTCATGGACGGCGCCCACCGCGTAGTCTTCAGCGCGTCGTATTTGTCAGCAGCCGGCGGGTGCTGGAGGAGGCTCAAGGCGCGGGCCGCGGTGGCGGAACCGAGCGCCGCCACAACATGGTGGAAGCGGGTGTCGTCCGCGGTGATGCCTCGCAGGGCGAACTGAGAGTCCGCCTGAGCGAACCAAACAGCCGCGTGAGCCTCCCAGAAGGTAGGCAGTTTAAGCGTCACTGCCGTATCCATGTCGGTAGGTCACCAATGAAGGAGCTGGGCTCCAACGCGAGTTGAAAGAATTGACGTGACCAAAGATGGAAATTCGTCCGAGTATGTTTAATAAATGTATCACACTCGGGTACTCTGAAAAGCCCGTTTATCGGGCAGCAATATATATACACATTTATGTCGGGAAGTTTGCCCGGCAAAAGCTATACCGGGCATGCCCGGGTATCAAGGGCGAGCCTTGGAAAGGCGAGTCTGGATCTGCCCGGGCGTGTTTGGCTGCGGCCTGGCAAGTCGAGGCTGGGCGTGCCCGGGCGCTCTGGACGAGCACTGGAAAGGCGATAGCGGGCATGCCCGGACGCTCTGGGCGAGCCCTGGAAAGGCGATAGCGGGCATGCCCAGACGCTCTGGGCGAGCCCTGGAAAGGCGATAGTGGGCATGCCCGGACGCTCTGGGCGAGCCCTGGAAAGACGAGACCGGGCGTGCCTGGGAGGTTCGGGCGTGCCCGGGAACAGTGAGTCCGGGCATGCCCGGGAGAGGCGCGTCTGGCCGTGTTCTGGCCGGTGCAAGGCGATTGTGTGCATCCAGCGGTAACCGCTACACAAAATTCGTCCGAGTAGGTTTAATAAATGTATCACACTCGGGTACGCGCGAACTGAGAGGGCGAACTGAGAGTGCCGGTGACTGAGACTGAGAACTGAGACTGAGACTGAGAACGCCAGGAACAGGCGTTTGCCTTGGGCACGTTTGCCCGGCGTTTGCCGGGCAAACGGCGGTCCCTGGTCCGCCGGACTTTTGCGCGTATTGAAAACAGGCGTTTGCCCGCTTCCCGTTACTTAAACGTGTCCCCAACCATTTCTTAAATATGCATGGTCCAATTTTGTTCAAACCTGGCACAAAGACAATACATGAGAGTATACATATGGAGAAGATTTTGTTTTGTAATCTCACCAAAGATGGCAGACTAATGGCCTTTATCTCCACACCACAAAATGACTAAATCCACAGGAGCTATGACATTTTATGTATTTTTGTCCTTGTTTTCTAAAGTTTATGATATTATAATCGCTTTCGTTTGTATATTTAATGGAGCAATGAACACAATATTCCTTTACTTTGCAAAAGTGTCTCATTCCTGGTTCTTTTGACTCATATATGTACCAAAGGTAAAGGCTGATCACCTGAGACGCCTCCTGCACTCTCACTATATTCCATCGATTTAAGTCATGATGGAGACATCAAATCATTATGGAGACGTTTAAGTCATGATGGAGATGTCTAAGTCATGATGGAGAATGTCTAAGTAATGATGGAGACGTCTCAGTCATGATGGAGACATCCAAGTCATGAGGTAGACATCCAAGTCATGATGGAGACGTTTAAGTAATGATGGAGACGTTTAAGTCATGATGGAGACGTTTAAGTAATGATGGAGACGTTTAAGTCATGATGGAGATGTTTAAGTCATGATGGAGACGTTTAAGTCATGATGGAGACGTTTAAGTCATGATGGAGACGTTTAAGTCATGATGGAGACATCCAAGTCATGATGGAGACATCCAAGTAATGATGGAGACGTCTAAGTCATGATGGAGACGTCCAAGTCATGATGGAGACATCCAAGTCATGATGGAGACATCTAAGTCATGAGGTAGACATCCAAGTCATGATGGAGTCGTTTAAGTCATGATGGAGACATCCAAGTCATGATGGAGACATGCAAGTCATGATTGAGACGTTTAAGTCATGATGGAGACGTTTAAGTCATGATGGAGACGTTTAAGTCATGATGGAGACGTTTAAGTCATGATAGAGACGTTTAAGTCATGATGGAGACGTTTAAGTCATGATGGAGACGTTTAAGTCATGATGGAGACGTCTAAGTCATGATGGAGACGTTTAAGTAATGATGGAGACGTTTAAGTAATGATGGAGACGTTTAAGTAATGATGGAGACGTTTAAGTAATGATGGAGACGTTTAAGTCATGATGGAGACGTTTAAGTCATGATGGAGATGTTTAAGTCATGATGGAGACGTTTAAGTCATGATGGAGACGTTTAAGTCATGATGGAGACATCCAAGTCATGATGGAGACATCCAAGTCATGATGGAGACATCCAAGTCATGATGGAGACATCCAAGTCATGAGGTTGACGTCCAAGTCATGATGGAGTCGTTTAAGTCATGATGGAGATATCCAAGTCATGATGGAGACATGCAAGTCATGATTGAGACGTTTAAGTCATGATGGAGACGTTTAAGTCATGATGGAGACGTTTAAGTCATGATGGAGACGTTTAAGTCATGATGGAGACGTTTAAGTCATGATAGAGACGTTTAAGTCATGTTGGAGACGTTTAAGTCATGATGGAGACGTTTAAGTCATGATTGAGACGTTTAAGTCATGATGGAGACGTCTAAGTCATGATGGAGACGTTTAAGTCATGATAGAGACGTCTAAGTCATGAAGGAGACGTCTAAGTCATGATGGAGACGTCCAAGTCATGATGGAGACGTCTAAGTCATGATGGAGACGTTTAAGTCATGATGGAGACGTCTAAGTCATGATGGAGATGTCTAAGTCATGATGGAGACGTCTCAGTCATGATGGAGACGTCTCAGTCATGATGGAGACTTCTAAGTCATGATGGAGATGTCTAAGTCATGATGGAGACGTCTCAGTCATGATGGAGACGTCTCAGTCATGATGGAGACGTCTCAGTCATGATGGAGACGTCTCAGTCATGATGGAGACATCTAAGTCATGATGGAGACATCTAAGTCATGATGGAGACGTCTCAGTCATGATGGAGACATCCAAGTCATGAGGTAGACATCCAAGTCATGATGGAGACGTTTAAGTAATGATGGAGACGTCTAAGCCATGATGGAGACGTCTAAGTCATGATGGAGACGTCTAAGTCATAATGGAGACGTCTAAGTTATGATGGAGACGTCTAAGTCATGATGGAGACGTCTAAGTCATGATGGAGACGTCTAAGTCATGATGGAGACGTCTAAGTCATGAAGGAGACGTCTAAGTCATGATGGAGACGTCTAAGTCATGATGGAGACGTCTAAGTCATGATGGAGACGTCTAATTCATGATGGAGACGTCTAAGTCATGATGGAGACATAACAGCTCTGGAGGTCGTTTTGGCAAGTTCTTCAGGAGCCTTGCTCTAAATGACCTTATGTTATGGGAGGCAGAAAACTCCTGAATTTGTGAAATTTGTTTTCTTCATGTAATTTTGGATAAACTTATTTGTGGGAAAATCAGCATTTTTGTGGACAAATAATAAATTTCAATTATGTTTCGGAAACTCAATTTTTATGCTTTATGAGGACAAAATCATTTTTAAATGAGAAAGGCACTCGACAGAGCGCATAGCTCCATCAGGCTGAGCGCATTTACGTTTTGTATCCGACTGATGGGGCGGATTCGGATCTGCCCTGAACCAAAATCGAATTGGCTTGTTCTTGTCCCCTCATCAATTCATCCAACAACGTTTGTCATAACTGAGCTGTCATACCTGAAATATCATGCTGTATATCGTGTTTGGCCCCATGTATCCATGGTGAAGAAACACTAAAGACAATTAAAAACGATTGCATCTGGATCTGGATCGTCGCCAAAATCAAATTGATTTGTCATTGTCACACACCCAACCCAGGTGCACCTTCCACCATGTTTCATCCAAATCCGTCCACAACGTTTTGAGATATCCTGCTCCCAGACAGACAGACAGAGACAAACAAATAATGATGAAAACAACCCATGTGCACCTTCGGTGGCGCGGGTAATAATTTGGCCCTTGATGGAGCTGAAATGGAAATCATCTGAGCTCAATGTAACACTACCTGCACATACCTCTACCTGCTCCAGCTGCAGGAACCATGCAACACAATACATGCAGGAACCATGAACTGTAAGGATTCAAAATGTTGGTCATTTACATAAGGAATTATTTATTTACGTTCAATAATATATATTTTTTAAATAAGCAAAAAAATATTTACATTTACCTAATACACACAGTGGCCTGTAAAGTATTCACCCCAACCAATACTGCCACATTTAGATGCATTACAAATTATGTAGAAACTATTTTTCCAAATGAACTATTTTATTCATAACTGAAGAGATCAAACCAGACACTGTTATAGTTGAAGAATGTCGCATGTCAGGAATACCTAAAAAGCAGGTACAAATCAAAATTCACTGATTGATAAAGTATTCAGCCCCTTAGGTCAGTACTTGGTGGAAGTACCTTTTGCAGCAATGACTGCTACGAGTCTTTTTGGCTAGGTCTCTATCAGGATTTTGGCTATGACGCTACCAGGTTTTTGGCGAGGTCTCCACCAGATTTTTGGCTAGATCTCTACAAGGTTTTTGGTGAGGTCTTTACCAGGTTCTTGGCTAGGTCTCCACCAGATTTTTGGCGAAGTCCCTACCAGATTTTTGGCTAGGTCTCTCCCAGGTTTTTTGCTAGGTCTCTACCAGGTTTTTGGATAGGTCTCTTCCAGGTTTTTGGCGAGGTCTTTACCAGGTTTTTAGCTAGGTCTTTACCAGGTTTTTGGCTAGGTCTCTTCCAGGTTTTTGGCGAGGTCTTTACCAGGTTGTTGGCTAGGTCTCTACCAGGTTTCTGGTGATCTTTACCAGGTTTTTGGCGAGATCTTTACCAGATTTTCTGCGAGGCCTCTCCCAGGTTTTTGGCTAGGTCGCTACCAGGTTTTTGGCGAGGTCTTTACCAGGTTTTTGGCTAGTTCCCTATCAGGTTTTTGGCGAGGTCTCTACCACCTTTTTGGCTAGGTCTCTACTAGGTTTTTGGCTAGGTTTCTACCAGGTTTTTGGCTATGTCTCTCTCAGGTTTTTGGCTAGTTCTCTATCAGGTTTTTGGCAGTCTTTACCAGGTTTTTGGCGAGGTCTTTACCAGGTTTTTCGCGAGGCCTCTCCCAGGTTGTTGGCTAGGTCTCTACAAGGTTTTTGGTGAGGTCTTTACCAGGTTCTTGGCTAGGTCTCCACCAGATTTTTGGCTCAGTCTCTACCAGGTTTTTGACGAGGTCCCTACCACATTTTTGGCTAGGTCTCTCCCAGGTTTTTTGCTAGTTCTCTACCAGGTTTTTGGCAAGGTCTTTACCAGGTTTTTGGATCGGTCTCTTCCAGGTTTTTGGCGAGGTCTTTACCAGGTTTTTGGGTAGTTCTCTATCAGGTTTTTGGCGAGGTCTCTACCAGGTTTTTGGCTAAGCCTCTCCCAGGTTTTTGGCTAGGTCTCTACCAGGTTTTTGGCGAGGTCTTTACCAGGTTTTTGGCTAGTTCCCTATCAGGTTTTTGGCGAGGTCTCTACCACCTTTTTGGCTAGGTCTCTACTAGGTTTTTGGCTCGGTCTCTACCAGGTTTTTGGCTATGTCTCTCTCAGGTTTTTTGCTAGTTCTCTACCCGGTTTTTGGCAAGGTCTTTACCAGGTTTTTGGCTAGGTCTCTTCCAGGTTTTTGGCGAGGTCTTTACCAGGTTTTTGGCTAGGTATTTACCAGGTTTTTGGCTAGTTCTCTATCAGGTTTTTGGCGAAGTCTTTACCAGGTTTTTCGCGAGGCCTCTCCCAGGTGTTTGGCTAGGTCTCTACCAGGTTTTTGGCGAGGTCTTTACCAGTTTTTTGGCGAGGTCTTTACCAGGTTTTTGGCGAGGTCTTTACCAGGTTTTTGGCGAGGTCTTTACCAGGTTTTTGGCTAGTTCCCTATCAGGTTTTTGGCGAGGTCTCTACCACCTTTTTGGCTAGGTCTCTCTCAGGTTTTTTGCTAGTTCCCTACCAGGTTTGTGGAGAGGTCTTTACCAGGTTTTTGGCCAGGTCTCTGCCAGGTTTTTGGTTAGGTCGCGACCAGGTTTTTTTCTAGATCTCTGCCAGATTTGCACATTGAGATGGTGAAATATTTGCCCATTCTTCATGTGAAACTTGCTCTAGTTCTGCCAAGTTTGTTTGGGATTGTCGATGGATTGCAATCTTTAAGGCTCGCCATCAATGTTCAAGGTTCAATTCAGGACTTTGACTGGGCCACTCAGGAACATTTGTTTTTTCTTATTCAGTCACTCCAGTGTCGCTTTAGCTTTGTGCTTCGGATCATTGTCCTGCTGAAATATGACTCTCCTACCCAGTTTCACATTCATGCAGGTTTTCAAAAAGGTTGTCATGGATACAAGGCACTCAAGCAGATTTTCATCAGGGATTCTGCTCTACTTTGCACCGTCCATCGTAGCTTCTATCGTGACAAGCTTGTCAGTCCCTGCTGATGAAAAACAGCCCCATAACATGATACTGCCACCAAGCTTTACAGTAGGGATGGTGTTGTCTGAGTGATGTGCAGTATTGGACTTGTGCCAGAAATAATGCTTTGAATTTAGACTGAAAGGTCTCGTGTGACCACAAACCCTTTCTCTGCATGCCTGTAACATAATTGAGATGCTTTTTCACAAACTCCAAACTAGCTTTTAAATGTGTTTTTCAGTAATGGCTTCTTTGTTGCCACCTGTCCATAGGCTTTGTGAAGTGAACGGGATATTGTTGATTGATGGACACTGACCCCATCTCGGACATAGAGTCTTGCAGATCTTTCTAAGGCATTGTTGGATTTTACAGTGACAGCCCGAACCAGTTTCCTGCTTGCTCAGCTGCTGAGTTTGAATGGGCAACCTGATCTGGGTAGAGGCTGTATGGCATGATTCATCTTCCACTTTTTAATGATGGATTTCACCATACTCAAAGGGATAACTAGAATGGCACTCGGTAGAGTACATACTCCACCAGGCTCAACAGTTTACGTTTTGTATCGCGCTGATAGATCTGGATCCCGACCTGAACCAAAATCTAATCGGCTTTTATTGTCACTTACCCAACTCATCCACCAAGTTTTGTCATAAATCATCCACAACTTTTTGAAATATTGTGCTAGATATCGTTTTTGGCCCAATCACTCAATGGTGAAAAATCACTAACGAATTAAAAATTCTCGTATCGATATCCGGAAACAGATCTTCACCAAAATCGAATCAATTCGCCCTAGTCACACACCCAACATGTCCACCATGTTTCAGCCGAATACATCCATAACTTTGAGATATCGTGCTATGTATCGGATTTATCTCGATCACTCAATGGTGGAGAATCACCTACAAAATTCTCTGATCCGGATCCAGATTCAAATCTTCACCAAAATCGAATCAATTCGCCCTTGTCACACACCCAGCATGTCCACCAAGGTTCAGCCGAATACATCCATAACTTTGAGATATCGTGCTATGTATCGGATTTACCTCGATCACTCAATGGTGAAGAATCACCTACAAAATTCTCTGATCCGGATCCAGATTCAAATCTTCACCAAAATCGAATCAATTCGGCCTTGTCACACACCCAACATGTCCACCAAGTTTCAGCCGAATACATCCATAACTTTGAGATATCGTGCTATATATCGTATTTATCTCGATCACTCAATGGTGAAGAATCACCTACAAAATTCTCTGATCCGGATCCAGATTCAAATCTTCACCAAAATCGAATCAATTCGCCCTTGTCACACACCCAGCATGTCCACCAAGTTTCAGCCGAATACATCCATAACTTTGAGATATCGTGCTATGTATCGGATTTATCTCGATCACTCAATGGTGAAGAATCACCTACAAAATTCTCTGATCCGGATCCAGATTCAAATCTTCACCAAAATCGAATCAATTCGGCCTTGTCACACACCCAACATGTCCACCAAGTTTCAGCCGAATACATCCATAACTTTGAGATATCGTGCTATATATCGTATTTATCTCGATCACTCAATGGTGAAGAATCACCTACAAAATTCTCTGATCCAGATCCAGATTCAAGTTTTCACAAAAATTGAATCAATTCTTACTTGTCACACACCCAACCTGTCCACCAAGTTACGTCCAAATTCACTCACAACTATTTGAGATATACTGTTCACAGTCAAACAAACAGACAAATAAATAAACAAGAAGACGTCATGCAGAGCACGATACTTGTAAAATCCACCCCTCCCCCCCAAAAAAGTTGTCATGGATACATCAAATTGTCCATTTCATTAAGATTAAAATTGACCATCTAAATCAAAGCTCGGGTCAATCAGATTAAAATTGATGATTTTTCAGATGAAAATTGATATTAGAAGTTTGACCCTGAGTTGACCTTTGCCCATGAGTTGACCTTTGACCTTAAAAATAGTTGGTTTCCCAATTCAGTGAAACTCTATGCAAATGCTGTTCAATTTTCAAGTCAATCAGATGAAAATTGATGATTTTGGAAGTTTGACCTTGAGTATACCTTTAACCTTTTGACCTCAAAAAAGTTGGTTTGCCTATTTGGTGACTCAATGTGCAAATGCTGTTCAATTTGCAAGTCAATCGGATGAAAATTGATGGTATTTCAGATGAGAATTGATGATTTTGGAAGTTTGACCTCGAGTTGACATTTGACCTTTTGACCTAAAAAAAGTTTGTTTTCCAATTTAATGACAATATACAAATGCTGTTCAATTTTCGTGTCAATCTGATTAAAAATGGCGATTTTAGAAATTTGACCTCAAGATGACTTTTGACCTCAAAATCAATAGGCTTCTCAATTGTGACGACCTCTCCAACTTGGTGAAGTTTCATGACGATCGGTTTAGAATTGCGACCTGTAGGCCGGTGACAAACAAACGGACAAATAGACAGACAGACAGAATAACCAATGCAACCGACCAATATACTTGAAAAATCTTCGACTTTGCAAGTAACAATCAGACTGGGGTGAAAACATAACCTCCATCCATCCACCTTCGGTGACGGAGGTAACGAGTGACTTTGAAACCTCCTTATAACCCTCTCCTGAATGGTGGGTGCTTCTTCACCACTTTATTTCTCACTTCTTTGGAAAGCTTCTTGGTCTTCATGTTTGTCATGTTGGTTGACCAAGTGAGTTGAACCTTAAAACTCCTTAGATAAGCAGGCGAGCTTAATTTTTAAGTTAAACCACTGATTACATACAGGTGAAAACTATTATACTTATTTTTTAACCTTGCAAAGAAATAATTTGCTCCTGAAGTGGGTTAATTAGGTGAAGGGTTTGCAACTGAGAATCATCTGATTTTCTCTGTTAATCAAACGTATTCACATTTTATCTGCATTTTTTACCTTTATCACTTTGAAGTAGTTTGTGACCACACCATAAATTAAGTTTGATTTGAAATCATCATGAAGTAAGCTCAGGTGGCATCAAAATGTCAAAAACTTTGGAAAGGGGGGTGAATACTTTTGCAGGCCACCGTATGTATAGGTTGACTTGGTGAAGGCTCGGGAATATTTATGTTTGAACATTTTCCCGGCACAGAAACATGTGAACTCTGTGATATGCAGGTGCTCATTGTCCTACATAACATTATTTACACAGCGGAAAAAGTACCGACTATAAACGATAGGGCATCTTCAATGTACTGTCTGTCGGTCACATATCCTTGTACAGAAGGAATTTATGATCTGGATATTAACCAATTACATTTTACACCATGCTGCATGACATAGTCTGGCTCTTTACCCCCATTGGGGGAAATTGTGCACACAAGTATAATCTATTCCCCGGCAAAAATCAATATTTGTCAAAAATACCCCATTCACACTCAGGGGGAAAAGCAGTTTGTTGGAGTGCGTTGGAATCGCTGTGGCTAAAATCAAATCAACTGGATTGACCTTCCAGACTCAAAAACAAGAAAACGTCATGCGTAGCACGATACTTGCAAAATACGCCCTCCCCCAAAAGTTTACCATTGATACAGCAAATTGTCCATTTCATGAAGATTAAAATTTACAATCTTGATCAAAGCTCGGGTCAACAGGATGAAAAGTGACGATTTTTCAGATGAAAAATGATGATTTTGGAAGGTTGACCTTGAGTTGACCTTTGACCTTTTGACCTCAAAAATAGTTAGTTTCCCTATTTAGTGACAATGTGCAAATGCTGTTCAATTTTCAAGTCAATTCGATGAAAATAGAGGATTTTAGAAATTTGGCCTATGTTGACCTTTTGGCCTATGTTGACCTCAAAACTACTTGGTGGTTGAATTCAGTGACCAGATATGCAAGTGGTCTTCAAATTTCAAGTCAATCGGATGAAAATTGGGGATTTTAGAAATTTAGCAAATTTGGTGACCTTTGGCCTATGTTGACCTTTTGACCTATTGACCCCAAAAACAATAGACTTCTGGCTTTTGACCAACTCTACCATTTCGGGAAGTTTGGTGAAGATCGGTTGAAAATTGTGACCTGTAGGCCGGTGACAAACAAACAAACAAACAGACAGAGTCACAAACACAACCGACCAATATACTTGAAAAATCTTCGATTTTGCAAGTAACAAGGCTCATTGAAACACAAGCTCATGTGCCCACACTTCCGACAAAATAATGTGCATTAAAGCCAGTGACCTACAAAGTGTGTGTCTGACTACTTTTCATGAAAATCCACTGTGGGATAAAAAGACTGCATAGTCACGATGCAAATTTTTTTGAACGCAACAAGGTTTTGTAGTCGGGTTTATAACAGGAATTTCCATCAATCCTCAATCCGATCCCAATTGGAAAAGCCAAGCAATTTCAGTCACCACATCTCAATGACAAGGAAGCCATCCATAGATCCTTTTCAGTTCCAAGTACAGTACTTTAACCCCAGTCCGAGTGGAGAAAGCAGGAGGGAAGAGGTGCTGTGATGCTCATTATAGCAAGTGTAGCTCTTTCCTTTAGAGAACATTTCTAATTACAGATGGAATCAACAGAACATCGATCCAAGTTTGTGACCTAACGTGTGAAGCAAGGAGAAGCTGATGCTTCAGGTGTTAACCCTTCATCGAGGGCAAAGAGGGAGACGGGATATAGGATGCCACAGGTAGATTGTGAGTTACTCACTTTTGACACCTCACAAAAGAAGGGGTCAAGGTTCAAGAGTTAAAAGTCAAGGGTGGTGGGGGATTAATAGAGAAATGGTGGGGAGAAAAGCGGCATTAATAGGGAAACAAAGAAAAAGCAAAGAAAACAAGAAGGTCCAGAAGAGAGACTATAGATAAAAAAACATTTATTAAAATGTAAGATAAGGATCTGATACTTTAGGTACTCCACATTTTGGGTGGTATGAGGAATAGATCTGTGTTATATGAAAGCTATCCTGCGTCGAAGTGGCGACCCATCCAGGATTGTACTCCTTAGCCAATGAAACTGCCTCGGCAGCTCCTACGCACTTCATAGTGTGAAATGAATGGTTAATATGAATATGAAAGATACATCTTGAATAGTTTTTTGAAACATTTTGCATACAGGCCAAGTTACTGAGATGGTAACATGATTCAGCCAATTACCAGTCGCGATCTAATCAGGTTGAGAGAATGTCATGCAGAATAGATATCTGCAATATGAAAGCTAAATGTTCAATGGTTTTTCAATTACAAAAACAAAACATATACAAAAATACAACAAACATGGGAAAAATGTTTGATTTCAATAAAAAAATTTTAATATCAATTAATTATTTCTTTTCGTGTACACAAAAATACATGGACGGATGATCGTTCGGTTGGACAGAGCACATTTTAATGTCCCTTGTATCTGACCTTGTCGGAGGGACAGGGGCCAAAAAGGAGAGTGAATACAAGCGATACGCCGAGGTCCCCCGTCGGTGAAGTGATGAGAGTTGACAAAGTGGAAGACGCAAGGCGGCCATCTTGGATGTTGACGTGGCGACCCAATTTCCAATAGCGTTCTCCCTTATGCGTAGATACACCCACACACCAGATTAGAAGTTAGTAGTTCATTTATTTTTCAAGATATTCCGCTCACAATGTTCAGACATACATGGCGTCAGACATACATGGCGGCGACCATCTTGGATTTTGACGTGGGTTGCACCCACACACCAAATTAGAATTCGGTCCTTCGCTTACGCACGCCCGCATGCACGCACGCACGGACGGACGGATGGATGCACACACGGACGGAGGGGAAAACCATCGTCCCCCTTTCGCTCCGCGGTGCGACGGGGGACAACAATGGAGAAAAGGGAAAGAAGAGAGAGAGTGTGTGTGAGGAGGAGGAAAGTGGAAGAAGAGAGAAGATGAAAAAGAAAGGAGAAAGGAAAGGAAAAGTGAAGGAGAGGAGGAAAAGGAAAGACAGAAAGATTAAATAAAATAAATGAAGAAAATTACTGTCGATTACCATTGCTGGAGACTGCCATGGGAATGCGCAAATTTCTGGGAAGGTTGAAGTGTCGAGCAAACAGTTTGTCGATGGGCAGAACATGCTGCCTGAAACGTCGAGGCCTACTTTTCATATTTTTCTTTTTCTTTCGAGTTATTTTTTAAATATAAAGCATATAAATAGCTCTTTTAAGAGCCGTCACATGGTGTAAACCATAAACCTTTCACTTGATTGTTATTCCACGATGGAAACTTTTAAACAGTAACCTGAATATTATTTCAGAGTATGAATCGTTTCACAAAGCAGCTGTTCACACCTCTCAGGTGGCCTCCAGCCAACAATGTTTCAAGTTGATCTACCATACATCTTCCAAATTCAAAACCTTCAGCATTCAGTCGATATACCCACGCTTTTTGAAAAAAAATGGGAGATATTGTAATCGGCTCCATCTGTCAGTCCGTCATGCTATCCCGTCTTAAAATGGTTGTGCAGAAATTCACCAAACTTTGTAGTATCACCCCATGGCAAGAAGGTAATTGTTGGCTCTGCTCCCATGGGGGTGGGAGGTCAAAAGGTTAAATACGAAAAAATGCAAAATACAGGCACATTTTAAAACATGAATTTTTAATGAAACTTTGTATATATATATTTTTGGAAATCACCCCAGACATGACATAAAGCCACTTTAGGTAAAGGACTATGGGAGGGTTACATAAAGATAAGGATAAAGCAAAACAAAATAAAAATAAATAAATAATAATAAGAAAACATCCAAGACACAGGGAGTAGCAGAAGTCGGGTAAAATGTGATTAAACCTCAAAGATGTAGGAAGTAGGAATTGACATTTTTCTTGAAACTGAGTAAATCGAAGAATAATGGGAAGCATGTTACAGGAAGTGAATTCCACAATGAGACAGCACGAGGGGAAAAACTATCTGCATCGCCTTTCGTTCTAGATCTTGGATCAGCTATAGTGTAAGGGGGTGCAGAGATGGCAAACCGGGTCTTGGGTCCAAACACTCGGATGGGAGGAACCAAGTTAGAAAGTCCAGCAGAACATTTGCCATGAAAATATCTGTAGACCAAACCAAGATTGGCAATCGACCTACGGTGAGAGAGTGGTAGAAGAGTTGAACACATCTCCACATCAACCAGGTTGACTATGTGTTTCTGGAGCTTATCAAGTAAAGATAAGTGGCAGGTCGGTGCTCCAGCCCAAATGTGGCAAGAGTACTCCATGAGGGGACGTATAGTTGCCCTAATTGATGGAGCAAGACGGGGAAGATTGACCCTCAAGTGCCACCTTCATCTTGCGATTTGTAAGGAAAGCTGAGATGATTGAATGCATCACTCTAGATACACCATGTGACTGAAGCTTGTGGAACAGAATCCTGTGGAACACCAGAATTGATGGAGCAAGAAAGGGAAGATTGACCCTCAAGTACCACCTTCATCTTGCGATTTGTACGGAAAGCTGAGATGATTGAATGTATCACTCTAGATACACCATGTGACTGAAGCTTGTGGAACAGACCCTTGTGCCACACTTTATCAAAGGCTTTTGAGATATGCAAAACAACTAATCGAGCCTCACCCTTGATCTCCAATGCCCTGTTGAAATGATCCGTAATTAAAGATAGCAGATCACCTGTAGGGTTGTTCATTGATGAAGCATTGAAATACCTTACTTATTACAGGAAGCAGGTTAATGGGGCGATCGTTACTTGGTGCAGAATGCTCACCGGCACCCTTGAAAACAGGGACAACAGAAGCCACTTTCCAGGATGAAGGAAACACCGACGCAGACGAGCACATGTTGAATAGCTTGGCAAGAATCGGTGACAGTTCAGGACAACACATCTTCAATACAATCACAGGGATTCCATCAGGACCAGTCGCTTTTGAGGCATCAAGGGTACGAATAATTCTGGCAACCTTCTTGGGAGTGATAACTGGAACAAGAATATCAGAGTCTGTACGAGATGGAAAATCAGGAAGAGGGTGTCCCTGATCATTGAGTGTTGAATTAGAAACAAAGCGGTTTAAAAAGAGGTTAACCTTATCCAGAGGTGAAGTAACAACCTCAGGTCCATGGAAGAGAGGAGGTATAGAAGATTTATTTTGGTGAGTACACTGTTGGTAATCCGCCAAAAGTACCGAGAGCCAATCCGCTGAGTCGCAATGGAATCGGTTACAGAAGCTGCATATTGGTGCTTGGCATCCTCAAGAACTCTTTTACAATGGTTACTTGCTTTGTGGAACAGACATTTTGACTCGATGCAATCAACATTGGGGGACACATGAAATATGTAACAATCTTTTTATTTGACCCCTGGTTCATGCCCCTGGGTGAGGACTTGGAGTCGCAGGGATCAAATCGGGAAAAGAAATTAACTCAAAATTTTATATTGGGACAATCCTGGTGGAAGTGTTTGCCATCTTTCAACTTTGCAGTGCCATCGACTCCGCTCTAGTTTGGATTCACATTGCGTGTCCTTTCCTTTTCCTGTCTTTATTTTTTAACACTAATGGCTTGCACACACAATTTAAACTTCTTCTTTTGAAGAGTTAACTCAAAATCTTTCTCCATGCTTGCCCACATGTAGTTTATAATGCCAAAGATTAAATGGCTTTAAAGGGTAAAAAATATATTTCTTAATGTTAGTACCCGGCAGTTTCCCTCGACCCACTGATGCAGAAATTATGAGAATGTGAGAACAACGTAAATCACACCTGCCCACACCCACATTCAAATGTCCATGTACCATACTCCATGCAGAGCATCGGTGCTGCCGAAGCAGTTGCTTGACTGGGGTCACAATCTTTCCTGGATGATGTCAGGGCAGAAACTTGGAATTTGGATATGGTGCTGGCGATAGCTCATTTACTCTTTGAGAAGGACACAGAGGAATCTTTAACATCCACAGACTAATACCTGAACACGGGATGCCCACTTTAACATCCAACTAAGGGATGGCACACAGATTGAAGATTTGGGGTTTGATTGATGACCCCGAACTCCAACAGCTCTGTGAGACACCAGGACGACAGTTTACAGCCGGGTCAACATTTGAACCCAGTTAGATGGTTCATAGGTGAATGTGCATACCTTTTGGCTATCCGGCTAGCACACATTCAAATGTGCAGATTATTGTTAACGCAATCTCTTGGCTCATGGAAGAGTGAACATAAAAAATACAGGCATTGCCAGTGGTAAAATAAATAAATAAATAAATAAACATGGCCAAAATCTAAAAGACAAAAATTGAACAGTCGATCAAATGTTAATTGTCATCAATACAATCTTCATTGTACTATGTGATATCACCAAGTGCTACATATTCCTCCTTGTTTTCCCAATGTCAGTCTAAATTGTTCTCCCTTTTTTGCTGTGACGTTGAGGCTCATCGAAGAACGAGGTGACAAAGGGGGGAAAGGCAACTCACAAAGAGTGGGGAAGCAGGGAAGTTAATGAACAGGAAAAGAGGAAGTAGAGGAGCACACAAGAGCAGACTGAAATAGTTTGACATTTCCAATTATCTGCTACTTGTAGCACACATGAATCATTCCCAGCATTTTTGAGCTTCAGTTTGACTTGATTTGGAGAATGTCTTATGCACTTCAACTTCCTTCACGATATTGGCTGCTAATTTTCATCAAGTTTCCAGACAACTTTTAAATTGACAGTCACTAACCGTACTTTTTCCAGTGTTATAACTACAACAACCACCACTTATTTAATAACCCAATTATTCCCACCTTAAAGTGGGATCCGCCAGGGATTGTTTGTTTTTTTGCCCCAAATCCTTTACAACCCGATCGCCAGTCCCGATGTGCGACTGAATGTGGCTGGAATTAGGAGTTTGGTTAGGATGTTAGTGATACCTCACCTACTCTTCGAGAAAAACACAATGGGATCATTAACATCCACTAACAACCAGTGCTGGCAGGTGGGTCTTCTAACTTCACATTCTTTCAAGGGATGGCACAAACATTCCAATGTATGAAAAACACAAATGTGAGTTTACAGCTGGGTCAAGATTCGAATGCAGGCTAAATAGCTCAAAGGTAAAAGTAGATACCTCTGGAGTCTAGACCAGTTCACCCCCGCTAATTCCCCCCAGATCCACTTTTTTGAAATTCCAACTTCTTTCCTGGAAGTCCTTGCAGTGTCCATGTTTTATAACTCTCCCACCTCCCCCCAAGCCCTCTCCCTCCCACAGATCTACTGATGTCCCTGCTCTTAAATGTTGTGTTTGTGTCCTTCCCCCTCTCTCCCCATCTTGTCTACCGCTCCCCTTATTTTGTGCTTCATGTGTCAGTTTGACTTTTTGTGTGATTAATGTTAGCTCCTTCACGAGCCTCGATCTTGTATACAAAAAGAAAAAATTAAAAAATTTCAACAAAGCATTATTATGATATTCTGGAGAAGCAAATTAATAATTTGGTCAAAAGGTCAAAGGTTAAAGGTCAGTGTCTCTTAAAATCATCATATTTCATCCAATTAAAAAAAAAGAAAAAAAAAGAAGTAAATTCACCATTTGAGTTTTGTCATCAAAATTTCAGCAAAACTTTATTATGATAATACAGAGAATATAAATTCATAATTTGGTCAAAAGGTCAAAGGTTAAAGGTCAGTGTCTCTTAAAATCATCATATTTCATCCAATTAAAAAAAAAAAAATGTAAGTTCACCATTTGAGTTTTGTCATCAAAATTTCAGCAAAACTTTATTATGATAATACAGAGAATAAAAATTAATAATTTGGTCAAAAGGTCAAAGGTTAAAGGTCAGTGTCTCTTAAAATCATCATATTTCATCCAATTTACCTGAAATTTAAATTTACCATTTGAGTTTTGTCATCAAATTTTCAGCAAAACTTTATGATAATATGGAGAAGCAAATTAATAATTTGGTCAAAAGGTTAAAGGTCAGTGTCACTTAAAATCATCATATTTCATCTAATTAACCTGAAATGTAAATTTACCATTTGAGTTTTGTCATCAAAATTTCAGCAAAACTTTATTATGATATGTAGAAGCAAATTAATAATTTGGTCAAAAGGTTAAAGGTCAGCGTCACATAAAATCATCATATTTCATCCAATTGACTTGAAATTTAAATTTACCATTTGAGTTTTGTCATCAAATTTTCAGCAAAACTTTATTATGATAATACGGAGAATATAAATTAATAATTTTGTCAAAAGGTTAAAGGTCAGCGTCACATAAAATCATCATATTTCATCCAATCGACTTGAAATTTAAATTTACCATTTGAGTTTTGTCATCAAATTTTCAGCAAAACTTTATGATAATATGGAGAAGCAAATTGATAATTTGGTGAAAAGGTCAAAAGGTTAAAGGTCAGTGTCACTTAAAATCATCATATTTCATCTAATTAACCTGAAATGTAAATTTACCATTTGAGTTTTGTCATCAAAATTTCAGCAAAACTTTATTATGATATGTAGAAGCAAATTAATAATTTGGTCAAAAGGTTAAAGGTCAGCGTCACATAAAATCATCATATTTCATCCAATTGACTTGAAATTTAAATTTACCATTTGAGTTTTGTCATCAAATTTTCAGCAAAACTTTATTATGATAATACGGAGAATATAAATTAATAATTTTGTCAAAAGGTTAAAGGTCAGCGTCACCTAAAATCATCATATTTCATCCAATTTACCTGAAATTTAAATTTACCATTTGAGTTTTGTCATCAAAATTTCAGCAAAGCATTATTATGACATGGAGAAGCAAATTAATAATTTGGTGAAAAGGTCAAAAGGTTAAAGGTCAGTGTCACTTAAAATCATCACATTTCATCCAATTTACCTGAAATTAAAATTTGCCATTTGAGTTTTGTCATAAAAATTTCAGCAAAACTTTATTATGATATGGAGAAGCAAATTAATAATTTGGTCAAAAGGTTAAAGGTCAGCGTCACTTAAAATCATCATATTTCATCCAATTTACCTGAAATTTAAATTTACCATTTGAGTTTTGTCATCAAAATTTCAGCAAAGCATTATTATAACATGGAGAAGCAAATTAATAATTTGGTCAAAAAGTAAAAAGTGAGCGTCACATAAAATCGTTAATTTTCATCTGATTGACCTGAAATTTTAATAATTAGCATATTGGGTCACAAAATTGGTTCACCAATCAAAAGCTACAAGCCGATTGTTTTGGGGGTTTTTTTTTTAGATGAAAAGGTCAAAGGTCAAGGTTGCATAAAATCATCAATTTTCATTTTGTAATTTTTAAAAACTTTTTTTCGTCATTTTGAGCATGCAGAAGAAGAAGTAGAAGACGTCTGATCACAAACGGATGAAGACGGGCTTTGCGTTTTCAAATGCTTTCTATTTTCATTTGTTGTTTTTAAAAAAAACATTCTATCTAGGAAATAAATAATCATTTTCTTAAGTTGATCACAGGTAGATGCACTTTGTAGTCTCTAAAAGTTAAACAAAAAATTGTTTTATTGGAGGACAGCTGCGTGCCAGTTCCACTGCCAATAGATGCAACATACACTGTCAATATTATCTCCAAAATGGATTCACCTCTCAAACGGAAAGTTATATCAAAACAGAATAAACTTCATCAACACGAATCTTATATTGTCAGTAAAGCCATTTACAGACAAAATTCCTACAGCATAAAACACAGTCTATTTTGTCATTAATGGGCTGATTGGATGACAAAATCCTTCAAAGTGTCTTGAATAATCCAGGCCACGGTACAATGACAAAGATACAAATTCGAGAGACAGAAAGCAGCCCATTTGCTAATAGGCAATCTGCTGTGCGTCAGACTCTGATGAACGACTGTGCTCGTGAAAATGATGATGCACATAACGCAATTAGCAGCATTATCCATCAAAATAATGACATAAATGAACCTGCACCGATACTTTGATTTCTGATTTCTTAAATAACGAGTGGGACTTTCTAATGCCAGGCTTCCTCACAACTGCTGCAAATTGTTATTTACAAGGCTTTCACAACTTCATGAAACCTCACCCAGTCCCCAGACTACTATGGCTGACGTGGTGAATACCAACGCAAGTTGCTTTCTCAAAGACAATAAGCATGTCCCGAATTATTCATCAAATTGTGTTTAAAACTTCAAAATACGATTTTTTAAAAACTGTATCTATTCATAAAAAGGTCATGCTTATACCTGAGTGATTAGAATATTGATTTGCCTTACAAAATCAGACTGCAATCGTCGGTGAAATGTCTCCTGCATCCCATCCGTTATCTTCAAATAATCCAATCCACAAGTGCAATCAGCTTTTTCCACAGTCTCTCGCTCGCTTATTAGAACGAAACTCACAACCCAGCTCGGCTGTTAATTTCATAAACGGAAAAGCTGATAAATTGAAGAAGTGCATAATCGGAGCAATGTTTAAAATGCACATTAAAGTCGCCATTATAGATCCTTCAAGTAATTTGCACTAACCAAACATAATGAATTTTAAAAATGAAAGGCGAGAATTTGGGCGTTGCAAAACACCACTTACCAAAATTTCACGCAGTTGAAGAAACTGCGTGCAAAAGCAAATATTAAAATTACTTTTTATATGCAATCACAATTCATCTCATCTTAAAAAAAAAACAAAAACATTTATGGCCTCTATTTCCGTTCTGCCCAACTCCTGGCCTCCCCTTTCACAAAATTCACTTCCGTGCTTTTCTATGCTGTGCATGATCTGAATGATTGAATGCTTTGTTGTCAAAAATTGTGACAGAAAATATTTGTTTTAATTAAAGCTGATAAAATTAGTTAGCCTTCATGGAAGTAAAGGGAGGTTTAAGGATAAAGACTTGTAGATAAAGATAAACTTTCAAGGTAGCATGCAACAATAATGGGAAATAAGGAAGAATATTTATTGTCAATTACAAAATATTACGATAAGCATTTGAAAATATACTTTTAATGTTATAAAAAATATTTCAATTAAAAGTATCTATGTGGGAAATGTATGGCCAGCCATCCTCCAAAAAAAACAAAAAAACACTTGAACGGCCTTTGGCATTTCATGAAAAGATATTTTGTTTCTATTTTGTTAACATTGATGTATTGGGTCATGGTGGAGCTGGTACAAAAACAATATTCAGGATAAAGACATTAGTAGGCGAGTGTGCACTTTTACAAGGTTTCAAGGTCCCACTCCAACCCAGCAAACTTTTACTACAAGGTTTCAAGGTCATTCGCTTCATAAAGAATGGACAAAATACTTTGGGTTCCTGTCATCATCAACCAAGCCTGGTGTTGGCTTAGCAGTTAGGGTGCCGGCTTGGGATCCTAGGATCCTGGGTTCGAATCCCGGTCGATCGCTGAATTAACGCCAGGGGGGTTGACTGAGCCTGTCATCCTTCTGAGGTCAGCAAATTGAGTGCCAGTTCACTGGTAATTCCCTGTGTGTTGCAAGAGGCGACTAACAGGGCTGGCGGCAGGAAGGGCATTCGGCCATAAAACATTGCTTCAAAAAGGGGACCATTGTGCCCAAAAAAGGCCAACCCCTGCTCTGTGGGGAAAAATGGCCTCTAAAGGTGGTTCCTGTCATCATCAACCATCGTTCATTTAGGAATACTAAACCTGGTAGTCATAGGATAATATCATGAATTAGTTGCTATGTCCTGTGAAAATGTCTATATTATTACTTTTAGAAGAGCAGAAAGAGCAATCAGAGATTGCAGGCCCTCGCCTGGACTTGTTTTGTGTGATTTTGTTTGATTACTTTGTGTGCTAGCATGTTACAAAATTAGTTACGGACATATTTAATATGTAATTATGCGTTCCAATACATAATAAATAGATGTACTCACGTTCCAATTGTACGTCTTTAATATAGGCACTTATGTTCCAATAGTACATAATTAATACACATGCTCACTCTCAAATTGTATGTCATTAATAGACGAACACACACTCCAATACAGCAGTATGTTATTAATGGATGTAATCATATTACAATGTCAAGTAATCAATAGACACACTCACGTTCCAAAAGTATGTAATTAATAGACATACTCGCTCTCCAATGGTATGTAATTAATAGACATACTCGCTCTCCAATGGTATGTAATTAATAGACATACTCACTCTCCAATGTTATGTAATTAATAGACACTAGCCGAAACCCGTGGAACATCCACGGAAGGGAGGATGTGGTGTATGGATAGTGTGTACCATTATGGATGGCAGAGGGGATTTGCTTGTCCGAGTAAGAGTTAGGAAGAAAGATGAGAATGAAGAGTGCGTATATGAACAACGTATTTATAGCTCAGATTTTTCGAGTATGGCTGTACGTGATAAACAAAGAGCACGGTTGGAAGAAATTATGTTAAACCCACCTGATGAGGTTAGCGTACACCGCGATCGACGACACTGGCACAAATGCATGCTCAGGATTGTCCACTCAGTGGACGGCTTGCTGTCGCCTTCGACTGTCCAATCAGCGGACGGCTTGCTTCGCCTTCACCAAGCAGACGCCAATAAGATGGCGTCGTATCGGCAGTTAATCGGATGCTTTTGGGCCCCAACGTCGGCTAATTCAGATTTTTAGAGTATGACTGTACGTGATAAACAAAGAGCGCGGTTCGTAGATCGTAAATCCATTAGTGCCGTGGGCATCGGGTCACTGGGTGCGGCGTAAAAGGGATAACAAAGTCGAGTCCTTACGCTATTATTATATAGATACTCACTCTCCAATGTTATGTAATTGATAGACATACTCACTCTCCAATGGTATGTAATTAATACACACACTTGCTCTCAAATGGTATGTAATTAATAGACATACTCACACTCCAATACAGCAGTATGCGAGTAATGGATGTACTCACTCTCCAATGGTATGTAATTAATAGACACACTTGCTCTCCAATGGTATGTAAATAAGACATACTCACTCTCCAATGGTATGTAATTAATAGACATACTCACTCTCCAATGGTATGTAAATAATAGACATATTCACTCTCCAATGTCATGTAATTAATAGACATACTCGCTCTCCAATGTTATGTAATTGATAGACATACTCACTCTACAATTGTATGAAATTAAGAGCCATACTCACTCTCCAATGGTATGTAATTAATAGACACACTTGCTCTCCAACGGTATGTAAATAATAGACATACTCGCTCTTCAATGTTATGTAGTTGATAGACGTACTCACTCTCCAATGGTATGTAATTAAGAGCCATACTCACTCTCCAATGGTATGTAATTAATAGACATACTCACTCTCCAATGGCATGTAATTAATAGACATACTCGCTCTCCAATAGTATGTAATTAATAGACATACTCGCTCTCCAATGGTATGTAATTAATAGACATACTTATTCGCCAATGGTATGTAATTAATAGACATACTCACTCTCCAATGGTATGTAATTAATAGACATACTCACTCTCCAATGGTATGTAATTAATAGACATGGACAAACAGACAAATACATAAACAAATTGCTATGATTACCACACAGAGAATAAAGACAATACGTGGATTGAAATTTAAATTCTGAATATTGTTGCAGTTTTATTCAAGTGCTACTGTTTTCAATAGGTGGTGGTCATAATTACTTTTATCATGGCATACGGTAGTACTCCATATGTAGGGATGGTACGGAAAACATTGGTCGCCCAATAAAATGTGTACATTAAAATAGCTACAGTCACTTAAAATTGATTCGTCAACTTTGACACCACAGCCGAGGTCGTTCAGCGAAGACCCCTTATTATTGACTGGCCAGTGTCTTGTTTTTGGAGCATCTGGTAAATATTGTAGCATCGGTCACGGGCCATCTGCACCCGGATCTTTGATGTCGCGGATGGCCGAAAGGTTTCTAAAAAAACTGTGTTTAATGGAATTAATTTACCACTTTACCGTCCCCCAAGGTCACCCAAATTTGGCAGAGGCATGCATGGGAAGCAGAAGGATGGAAAACATTTCTTACTTTGTAAGGATTTATTTATAAAAGAAGAAAGAGATACGAGGAGAAAGGGTGGACAGGACGTGGAGAATGGAAAAAACAAGCGAGTCACCAGACACAAATATGGATGTAGGATAATTTACCAGGCAATGCACCAGGCTCCAAGGCACACAATGGTGTCCAGATTCAGAAACCCACCAAGCAGGTCCTGAATGATTTTGGGGAAGCTTGTGGGGCGCAGTAATGAGCTCCACCAATCGGGAGCCAGGAGACTTCCAAGATTCCCCCCTCCTTGACGAGGGCGAACAAAGAGAGATTCAGGACATTGATTCTCTCTCTGGCTGCTTTCTCTCGGCCCACTCAGCACATGGACATTTTTGCCCTTGGCTGGTCTCCCTCTCGCCACTCACCTGCATTATTTGAGTCTGGCCTGTCTCTTGTGCACTCTCCATGTGTCTGCAAGATTTCTCCACTCTGGGCCTGTCTCTTGTGCACTCACCACGTGCCTGCAAGATTGCTACACTCTGGGCCTGTCTGTTTGTCGACTCCGGGCCTATCTCACTCTTCTGGGTTCACTGAGCACGTGTGCTCCTCTTGGGGCCTGGATTGTTGACCTAGCACATGTGCTCCTCTCTTGTCCTGGGTCACTCTGCCGTGCTGACGATCGACTTCACTCTGCCCGTCCGTGCTGAGATCGTCATTACCTGTTCGTGCTGCTCAGTGGCAACAAAGGGATGCGGGCGCCGCAAGGAGAGGCATCCGGAGCATCGTGGCCTTTGTGTTATCAGGTTTCCTATGTTTGTTTGTTCGTTCCCCTCCCCACCCCCATGAAAGTGTGCTGGGCCCATGTGGTGTATATTTGTAGTGATCATAATAAGGCGTTGAATAAGCTAAGTTCCTGCTTCTCGTCCATTTTTCTTTCCTATTGAATAATTACATTGAAAATATCTGTAATAAATCAAATTGTTAAACGTTTCCTTTCTCTCTGTCCGTGAAAGTCTTTTCCTCTGTCTGTGAATGTCCCTGGTGCAAGATGCCAAAATGTCAGGACTCAAGTCTTTTATTCTCAAGGCTCTGACGTCATCCGATGATCCCCGTGCGTGCCCCTGTCAGCGAGTCCCATCTTATCGCTCTATGGTACCAGACCAATCACTGCTCTTCAGGGCGTGGCCTCACAGACCTGCCTGCTTGATGTTGCGATGTGGTGGCTGGCAGCGCCAGCGTTATTGTTCAATGTCCTGTTTGTCTTTATTTTATAATGTTTATTTTAGGTGTGGATTGTATGGCGGATGTGGTGTGTGTCATAAGGAACAAGGGGAAAAGTACAGATGCGATTTACATTCAGGGGATTTACCATTAATCCCTAACTAATTAACATAACCCCACCCCTTGTCATGGGGACAAAGATACACTTACGTGACATCCGGTCTAACGAATTCCCTACTTATGGTACATGGGGGTTCCTCTTCTTCATCGCAGCATTTGGAGCATGGTAATCTATACACTTCTACCTGGACTAAGGTATTTCATCGCCTACCCCCCCCCACAAACGTAACAATATATATATATATATATATATATATATACTCCCACCCGCAACCTCCGCTCTGCTGGTACCAACCTCCTGACCCCCTCCATCCGGACCAAATTCAGATCCTGGGGGGACAGGGCCTTCTCCATCGCTGCTCCCACCCTCTGGAACTCACTACCTCACACCATCAGAGACTCCTCCTCACTCACCACATTCAAAACATCACTAAAGACCCACCTGTTCAACACTGCATTCAACATTCAACCCACAGCATTTAACCCCTGACTATCTCTTCTCCTTCTCCCTCCTTTTGCTTTAAATATTTCCCTATTGATTCTTGTCTTTTTGCAATTGTTGTTTTCATGTATTGTTATGCATTATGTTTGCCACTCTGTCAAAGCGCCTTTGGGCTTCTGGAAAAGCGCTATACAAAATAAATGAATTATTATTATTATTATTATATATATATATATATATATATATATATATATATATAGTATATATATATATATATATATATATATATATATATATTTGTTACGTAACTATTTGTAGATGAGTTAATCTTCAATGCACTTCTACATATACTTGCATAGACATACATACGCATACATATACTTACGCTAACATTTGGTGTCTGCCCAGCAGGCACGTAAGACATCGGCCATTATAAAGCTCGCAGTGTTAAAGTGTGGAAAGTTCTGAGGAGATTACGGCTGGCTCATTAGCGGAGTGGGCTGTTGACGCGTAATCAATGGAGGTCCGTGGTTCGAGTCCCGTAATGAGTCAGAATTTTTCACACTTAGCCCCTCGCAGGAATTTTGATTCTTGTTTATAAAAAAATATATATGAGGAAATGAATAAAACCCTATCCCAGCTAGGCACTACAGACCATACTCTTATTAAACAATGGGGAAAGCAGGCGATTGTTTCCCAATGGCACGATGCCGTGTTGTATGTGGGGTGATGGTCCTGCTCGGGAACAGGAAGAATACAGAAGTGATGCAGTGGAGGCGAGGGATTGTAAGAAGACATCCACATTTATAGAGAGAGAAAGAGAGAGAGAAAGAGAGAGAGAAAAAGAGAGAGAGAAAGAGAGAGAGAAAGAGAAAGAGAAAGAGAAAGAGAGAGAGAGAGAGAGAGAGAAAAAAGAAGAAAAAAAAAGAAAAAGAGAGAGGGCGAGAGCAATCAAAAGAGTGGGAGATGAAGAGAGCCAGCAAGATGAAGAGCAGGAGAGACAGAGAGTGTTCTTACTTCCAAGATCCCACTCCAACTTTGTTCACCTGTGTAGACCCAGCCCTCGTAGACTCAGGTACTGCCTTGACCTGCGGTGGGTTCCATGATTAGCTGCCCGCTGCTTGTGGGTGGTGCCATCCTCCCGGGCTTTTCACTCCATGAGGCGGCCTCAATATGTTTTTTGTTTTTTTTATCCCCTCTTCCGGCCCTACACCACATCTTGCTGCCATTTATTGTGGTGCACCTACTAAACAGTTTGTTTAATGACCTTTTAAAGCACACACCTCTTTCCTGATGCCTTTTTATGGTCACAAGGCCTCACCTGCTCCCGCCCACCAACAAGAGGTTTATACGTGTACAATGGTATCCCAAACTACACTGTCTATAAATTACATACGCTGCATCACCCGTCACAAGACGACTTATTCTGGCAGGTCTCTGACACATGGCAATCTAAGCTGCTGTATTTTCATTCAAATAACCTGCCCCCTTATAAGTGCTCCAGGAAAATTTCAGGCACCTACACAGTCATGGGTATTGTTTGTCAAAGAGGTATAACCCACAAGCCAGCTTTACTCTCCACATGTCCGGGAGATACGTGATGTCCCATATTTTCAGCAACCAACATGGCTTTGTTGTCAAGGTGCTATTCAAAATTACGTGACGCATTTTTGGCCAAAATCTGACACCCCTCACCCCCTGTAACGCTCCGTAACGCTTCTAATTCCCTAATATATTACGTAACGCTCTATGAGGAAGCTCTCCCCCTATTCCATACCTTAATCCCGGGCTGCTATTTATCCCGTTGTTTTTTTCAGTTACTACGAACTTTACTTGAAAATTTAAAGGCGTCACAGTGTACCATCAATAACACCAGGCAGCAGTCACAATCCCTGCAATGACGTCATCAGACTAATCGCTCAGAGTGATGTAATCGTTTGTAAATATGTTCAATTGCTAACATTTGTTAATGAGATTTAAATGTCTGTGGAAATAGCAATGATGGAATAGTCATTGAAACTGCACCAACAATATTAATTTTGTACTTTTGCAATTTACATTTTATAATATTTTATATTGTACAGATGTCGGTGATATAAACACATGTTTTAATGAAAGAGAATAATTTAAAGATATTCTCAGAGAAGATATAACGTCTTTTCATGGAAGTGACGTCACTTTATCTTCAGTTACCACTTCCTTGGGAAGACAATGTTTAAACAAATTGATTTGCTTTCATCATTAATGTATTGAATATGCGTAGCATTAAATACTTGTATCTTTAAATAAAGGGTGCCTGGTACAAAGTTTCATGAATTGATAAATTAGCGTTACATAACGGAACTGGAAACACCCCGACCCCCAATTCCTACTGGAGCACTCTTAATGCTTGAACATACAACCCCCACTCTCACCGGCCACTCCCCCCCCCCCCCCCCCACCCCACCCCCAACGTTACATAATATGCATTACATGCACTTCGTGGGTTTTGTGGAAGATGATTTACTGGTACCTTAAACATGGTATCTTTGAAATTAGATATACATGTGTATGTAAAGTATACAAAAGAAATGTAATTATAGATATTAGAATTAAACGTGAAAAAACAAAAACTGCCTCTTTTGTATCTCTTTCATAATTAATTTACGGTAACTTGGCGCCCTTTGGTTATGTCACATGCCAAATGGCAATACTGTACCATGTAACCCGCAATCGAGTATAGCCCGCAGATGGGGTTTTTGAAACTATTTAAACGTATGGACACCCCCCCCCCCTCCCCCCAAACGTATGTTTGGCAAACGTAATGCCAAACATTTGTCAGTAAATAGACAACAAACACAGTGAGGTGAGTACAACATATTTTACCACTGTTTGATAAATTTAATAATGACTGTGGAATTGAAAATGTAATTTATTATCTTAATCATCTAAATCTTAATTCTCTTACGGATTATCTTAATCAAATGTCGTGATTAAGATAATCAAAATAAAGACAAATTACTGCACAGTACTGCACCACAGGAAGGAAGCCGAACATTAACAACACACACACACACACACACACACACACACACACACACACACACACACACACACAAACACACACAAACACACACATCTCCATTTCTCTTCCACGCTCAGTCACTACCCCTTTAGGCTGAAATGAACCACCACCCACAACCCCAACCTACATCGTTCAACATGCCTCCATAAACTTCCTCCATATCCAAAGTGAGCCTTTCAAGGCAACCTGGGCCACCTTGTCACACATCCTCCTTCTTTCTGTCCCACACACTCCAAGCCGAGCAAGAAATGCAGAAAAGGAATTGCCAATATTCTCTCGACACCCCACCTCAAATGGCTGACAAGAAACTCGCCAACCCTTCTCCCGACACTCTGCCTCCAGCTCACGGTACTTTCCTATCTTCCTCTCGTGCACCTCCTCCATGTTCTCTTTCTAAGGTACTGACTTCCCCCAAGATGACCTGTCTTGTTTCGCCTGACCAGATGACAATGCCGTGCCGCAACCTTGTCACACAGATCTCCTCCGGGAAAACCAATTGTGGCTTTAGTTTGTGGCCACCACCTGCCAATCACAAGCATCTGACAGCCCTCTTGCTTTCCCCCTCCTCCTCTTTCCACCTCTTACCCACTTAGCCTTCTCTGACAAACAACACCTCTCCCACATCGGTCTTCTTCTCCACTCCTCTCTCTTGATCTCAGCACTTCTTGTTGCACCATCTGCACTACCACTGCCAGCACCTGACTTTGTAACTTTATAATGGCATCTATATATACTAGGGCATGCCCGTACTATATATCCCGTGCCCGTACCCGTGCCCGTGCCCGTGCCCGGACGTGCCCGTGCATAAGCATAAAATTATATCCCCCCCCTCTATTTACATGAAATGGTTTGGTCCAGCGAACGGCTTGCGTGAACGGAAAGCGAACGGCTTGCGAGTACGGTGACAATCCCCCCCCTCTATTTACATGAAATGGTTTGGTCCAAAGCGAACGGCTTGCGAGTACGGTGACAATCCCCCCCCCTCTATTTACATGAAATGGTTTGGTCCAAAGCGAACGGCTTGCGAGTACGGTGACAATCCCCCCCCCTCTATTTACATGAAATGGTTTGGTCCAAAGCGAACGGCTTGCGGAGTTTGGTAAAGAAATCGCCATAGCTCGGTAACTACTTGTCCGATTAATATGAAACCTTGAAAAGGCACATCCTCGGGTCCCCAGCAATATACCTGGCAAGTTTAAAGTATATCGGACCCGTGGTTGTCGAGAAACAGCGGTCACAGACAAACGACAAACATACATACACACAGAGATTAGTGGAATTATAGATAGATACAGACTTGGCATTTAATATGGAATATATTTTTTTTCTTGACTTGGGTTTACTTTCTTCACTCAGTATATCAATCTGGTGAGTTTCTTTTACACTTTGGTGATTTATTTGTTAAAAGAACCATGTCACTGATTGTCTGTCGCAGCAAGAAGTCAACAACAGGATTATATCACAGATGGCGTGGCAAAATGTACGGACAGGTGCATTTGATGATTGGCTTCACAGTCGGGTATACAAGGGTTGTTGCGTTCTGTATTAGGGGAAAACAACTGCTGCATGTCTCCAAAATTATTGCCGCTTCCTCTGGAGATGGTCCGTCAACTCGACAATGCTGTTTGTCATGGAGTGGTGGCTTTATGAAATTACGGCATGAAACAGCGTGCTATTGCTCGGCAGTATGGCATCACTCAAGGTCAGGTGTCAAAGATCCTGAAACGAAATGCTCAGAGGGGTGTCCCTTTTTTTTTTTTTTTTTTTTTTGTATACAAGATCGAGGCTCGTGAAAGAGCGAACATTAATCACACAGAAAGACAAACAGACACACAAAACAAATAACATCGGGAGCGGTAGACAAGATGGGGAGAGAGGGGGAAGGACACAAACACAACATTTGAGAGCAGGGACCGAGAGACATGGAGACATCGAGAGAACTGTGGGAGGGAGAGGGCTTTGGGGGGGAGGCATGGGAAGGGGGGGGGGGGGGGGGTGGGAGAGGTATAAAACATATGGACACTGCCAAGACTTCCAGGAAAGAAGTTGGAATTTCAAACAAGGTGGATCTGGGGTGAATTAGTGGGGGTAAAAAAGATCAAGGTTTTGGATGGGGGAAGATAAGAGATGGTGGTGAACAGCTGTTTTGAAGACCTGGAGGGAGGAGTGTGATTGAAGTGAGTGTGGGAGTTTGTTCCAGAGGCGGGAGAAAAGAGGAATGAAAGAGTGAAGGTGAGCAGAGAGCCGAGATTTCGGCAGTTTAACCATCAGAGGGTGGCTGGCAGATCTTGTGCGACCTGTAGGAATATTTGGGGGACAGAGCACAGAGAGAGCTGGGGGAGCAAGGCCGGAGAGGAGTCGGTAGAAGACAGAAAGACCACCTACCTGCCTGCGGTGAGTGAGTGAAAGGCCCTCAGAGATAGCTTCATCGCGGGAGATTCCAATGATTCTGAAAGCTTTGGATTCAACAGCGTGAAGCCAAGCCAGGTGTGAGGCAGGAGCACCAGCCCATAGGGGAGAACAGTATTCCATTGAGCTGCGGATGAAAGCCTTGTATGTGGTGAGGAGCTCAGGTGTGCCTAGGAAGGACTTCGCACGACGGAGGATGCCCAGTCGGCGACTGGCTTTGGAGGCCAGCTTGGAAATGTGGTTTTCCCAAGAAAGATCATGGCAGATGGTGAGACCCAAAAGCTTGAGCGACAGAACTTCTTGGAGAGGATTGTTGAGAAAGTAGATGGGAGGGTTGTCCAGTCGATCTTTTCGGAGAGACATAGTAAGAGTGTGAGATTTGTCAGGATTGAAAGACATGTTCCACATGTTTGACCAGTCTGTGATTTTGTCCAGGTCTTCAGAGAGTGAGGAGGCTGCAGACTGCCGATCTGAGGGAAGAGGATTGGAGTGGCAGAGAGTGGAGTCATCAGCAAAGAGATACAGAGGATTTTCCAGAGAGTCGGAGAGATCATTGATAAAGACCAGAAAAAGCACAGGGCCCAGCACACTGCCGTGGGGAACTCCAGCCTGAACAGGAAGGGGAGATGAGAGAAATCCATTCAGGGCCACACGTTGACTACGACCAGAGAGGAAGTCCGCAAGCCATGCATGGAGATTTCCATGGATACCATAGGAGGAGAGTTTGGTGAGCAGAGCTGGGTGCCAGACCGTATCGAAGGCACGTGATATGTCAAGGGAGACAGCTCTGATTTCCTGTTTGGCATTGAGGACCTCCATCCATTGTTGAGACAGCAGCAGTCCCTTCTCCAATACCCAGGCCAGGACGTCCCCGCAGAACCACAAGGAGGGATGATCGCCAGCTGCACCGGTTAGTCCGCAATGGCCGTTCCAAGTCAGCTAATCGGCTTAGGGCTGAGTGGCAGCAACTGACAAATGTGCCTGTATCCAGAAGGCTAGTCAACCAACGACTGGTTCAAGCAGGCTATCGTGCCAGGCGTCCCCTGAGAAAGCCACGCTTGACCAGACAACACCGCCAGCGCCGATTGCAGTGGGCCAGAGTGCACCGTCAATGGCAGCCAGGACACTGGAATCACGTGATCTTCAGTGACGAGCCTTGATTTCTGGTCTATCGTCAAGATGGCCGCGTCCGAGTGCGCAGACAAGTGCATGAGGCCTACAACAAAGATTGTATAGTGCCAAGAGTCCAAGCTGGAGGTGGTGGGGTGACTGTTTGGGCTGCTTTTCATGCAGGGGGCAAAACTGACCTGGTTGTTCTGAATGGAAACCTGAACCAGTTCAAGTACAGGGTCATTCTGGAAGAAACATTGCTTCCATTTGCTCGTGCAGCCTTTCGAGGAAACTTTGTCTTCCAAGATGACAATGCATGGCCTCATCATGCTCGCATGATCCAACACTTTCTTGCTGACCGTGGTGGAGAGCATATGGAGTGGCCTGCCATGTCCCCGGATATCAATCCGATAGAGAACTTGTGGGCAGAATTAACGCGTCAAATCGACCACTTGGACCATCAGCTGACCTGTGTGCGTGAATTGCAGCAGGCTATTGTCACTGCATGGCAAGCGATTCCTGTCCAAACCTTGGCAAATCTCGTGAACAGCATGCCTCAACGTGTACGTGCTCTCCTGAATGCTCGTGGGGGTTACACGAAGTACTGAACTGTAATTTTACTGTCCGTAATCCCAGTCGTAATTAAACTTTTGTTTTTGTTAAAAAAAAATTTGGCTAATGTGCAAAATAAAGAGATACTTCTGGAAAACGTACAGAAGTTTAACACAGTACTGTCCATGAATTGAGTTCGATATCAGTTTACATCACTTTCAAGGATCAATTTATTTGTTTCGAAATGTCAAATGTGGTTTTTGTTTCTTTTAAAGGTCACATTAACAAAATCTAGAATAATTTCAACATAATTCCAATGAACTTTTGGTTCTAAGACATCTTGAAATGTAAGTTCACCCCCACAAAAAAAATATTCCATATTAAATGCCAAGTCTGTATATATCTGTGCAGTGTCTATCTTGTGTTGTCACTGAAGTACTCCCTCAAACGTTTGTGAAATCGTACCAAACTTCTGGTATGCACCTATCTCTCCCGTATGTATGTCCTAAGGGTATTTGTTTTCAATTTTTTAGAAAAATCTTTTTTCCCCAATTTAAATCTTCAACTTCAATTGTTTATAAAATGTAATATCACGCATATTACAAATACATTTGTGCAAAATAATTGTTTGTATTATGATTGGTGTAAACCATGACAAAACAGCAACTCAGGTACAGTCATCTATCTATATATCTACATATGTGGGCAGTGTCTGTGTTGTCACTGAACTACTCCCTCAAACTTTTGTTTCCTTGGTGGTGAGGTGTTTTTAATCACGTGGTGCAGAGATGCATTGAATTACTTGGTGGTGAGGTGTTTTGAAATACGTGGTGGTGAGGGGTTTTGAAATATGTGGTGGTGAGGGGTTTTTAAATACGTGGTGGTGAGGTGTTTTAATTACATGGTGGTGAGGTGTTTTTAATCACGTGGTGCTGCGGTGTTTTGAATTACATAGTGGTGAGGGGTTTTGAAATACGTGGTGGTGAGGTGTTTTGAATTATGTGGTGGTGAGGTGTTTTAATTACATGGTGGTGAGGTGTTTTTAATCACGTGGTGCTGCGATGTTTTGAATTACATAGTGGTGAGGGGTTTTGAAATACGTGGTGGTGAGGTGTTTTGAATTACGTGGTGGTGAGGTGTTTGAATCACATGGTGGTGAGGTGTTTTTAATCAAGTGGTGCTGCGGTGTATTGAATTACTTGGTGGTGAGGTGTTTTGAATTACATAGTGGTGAGGGGTTTTGAAATACGTGGTGGTGAGGGGTTTTGAAATACGTGGTGGTGAGGGCTATTAATTACATGGTGGTGAGGTGTTTTTAATCACGTGGTGCTGCGGTGTTTTGAATTACATAGTGGTGAGGGGTTTTGAAATACGTGGTGGTGAGGTGTTTTGAATTACGTGGTGGTGAGGTGTTTTTAATCACGTGGTGCTACAGTGTTTTGAATTACATAGTGGTGAGGGGTTTTGAAATACGTGGTGGTGAGGTGTTTTGAATTACGTGGTGGTGAGGTGTTTTTAATCACGTGGTGCTGCGGTATTTCACGTGGTTTTTAATCACGTGGTGCTGTTTTTAATCACGTGGTGCTGGTGTATTGAATTTACTTGGTGGTGAGGTGTTTTGAATTATGTGGTGGTGAGGGTTTGAATTATGTGGTGGTGAGGTGTTTGAATTACATGGTGGTGAGGTGTTTGAATTACATGGTGGTAAGGTGTTTTTAATCACGTGGTGCTGCGGTGTGTTGAATTACATGGTGGTGAGGTGTTTTGAATCACGTGGTGGTGAGGTGTTTTGAATTACGTGGTGGTGTGTTTTGAATAACGTGGTGGTGAGGTGTTTTTAATCACGTGGTGCTGCGGTGTGTTGAATTACATGGTGGTGAGGTGTTTTGAATCACGTGGTGGTGTGTTTTGAATTACATGGTGGTAAGGTGTTTTTAATCACGTGGTGCTGCGGTGTGTTGAATTACATGGTGGTGAGGTGTTTGAATTACATGGTGGTAAGGTGTTTTTAATCACGTGGTGCTGCGGTGTGTTGAATTACATGGTGGTGAGGTGTTTTGAATCACGTGGTGGTGAGGTGTTTTGAATTACGTGGTGGTGTGTTTTGAATAACGTGGTGGTGAGGTGTTTTAAATTATGTGGTGGTGTGTTTTGAATAACGTGGTGGTGAGGAGTTTTGAATTACGTGGTGGTGAGGTGTTTTTGATTTCGTGGTGGTGTTTTGAATTACATTTACATGGTGGTGAGGTGTTTTGAATTACGTGGTGGTGAGGTGTTTTTAATCACGTGGTGCTGTGGTGTATTTAATTACTTGGTGGTGAGGTGTTTTGAATTACGTGGTGGTGAGGTGTTTGAATTACATAGTGGTGAGGTGTTTTGAATTACGTGGTGGTGAGGTGTTTTTAATCACGTGGTGCTGCGGTGTATTTAATTACTTGGTGGTGAGGTGTTTTGAATTACGTGGTGGTGAGGTGTTTGAATTACATAGTGGTGAGGTGTTTTGAATTACGTGGTGGTGAGGTGTTTTTAATCACGTGGTGCTGCGGTGTATTTAATTACTTGGTGGTGAGGTGTTTTGAATTACGTGGTGGCGATGTGTTTGAATTACATAGTGGTGAGGTGTTTTGAATTACGTGGTGGCGATGTGTTTGAATTACATAGTGGTGAGGGGTTTTGAATTACGTGGTGGTGAGGTGTTTTAATTACATAGTGGTGAGGGGTTTTGAATTACGTGGTGGTGAGGTGTAATCGTCCCAAATTTCCAGTCTGCACCTCCCCCTCCCCTATGTGTGTGCTGAGGGGTTCTTTTTTGAATTTTATATATTTTTTCAACCTAAATCTTCAACCTAAATTGCCTATAAAAATGTAATATCACAAACACAACAAATACATTTGTGCAAAGTAATTGTTTGTATTAATGATTGGTGTAAATCATGACAACACAGCAACTCAGGTACAGTCATCAGCCTCAGCTAAACTAAGCCCGTTCCTCAGTAACGACGCTTGGTGAGGCGAGCCAAGCTTGTGTATATATATATTATTAAAGGGCCTTTTATATGTTTGTGCTTATTTGTGTATATATATATAAACACGTGCACATAGAATGAAATTGACCATCCTGTTCACTCTGGTATTAATTTGGATTACCCACAAGCCTTTGTGGCAGGCTACTTACAGCAGGACATCAGTTTCACAGGTTTATAGGTGCCATACCATATCATTATTCCCAGTTTTTCAAATAAAGCTTTTCGAGTTTATAGTAATAATATTTGCATTCTTGTAACAGGTGCCAACTCCTCCACAGGTGGTCACCAAGGTTGAGTCGTCAGGATTATGTTAGCCAATAAAAATTAGAAGCTCACGTGATGTTCTACAAACCAATATATAAACCACATGGATTCGATTAACGGTGGGATTATGTTGCTGGGAGTATTGATTAATACGAGCATAATAGAGGAGAATATGAACCTGCCACATTGCTCAGGTATTCATTGGATGTAATAGGGCGTTTCAGTGGGACCAGGCCACTCATGTTACATCTGGAATGATGAAATAAAGCTCTGCTTAAAAAGGCTCCAAATCAAATTCTCGAGTATATTATGAGGGATAAAACAAATCGGTCAAATTAAATAGTTGTGCTATTGCATGGAAGTCTATTCAGGCCAAGTTTTGAATATACCACCTTTGGGTCCAGTTGCCACCTAATACCTAACCCTAAATACCCTCTTAAGCATTCAGTGGGTTCGTCAAAGGGAAACTAAATGGTTTTGGAGCTTTTGAGTGTAGATTCGACACAAGGCTAAAAAGATAAAAGTGACTTTCAAGAACGTTAAAAACAATAAAAAGGCTTTTAAACAGATGATGAAAGGAATTTTTTGAAGTGGGTCACAGGTCACATGGTGGGTCACACTTTTTTGAAGTGGGTCACATAGAAGTCACAGGACCCAGTTTTGAGATTAAAAAAAAGATCAAGATCCGAGATTATATTTTTTTACACAGATTTGAGGGTATCGGAACAATATCAGAAAAAGAGGTGGAAGCAGAGAGATGACACAGCTCAATATAGTTTATGGATACATGGAGGCTGGTAAGATAAAAGGTACACAGAAAATTGTACAGAATTAATATATTATGAACAAACCATGGGGAAGTACAGACAACCTTTGAGTAAAAATGGCCACCATCGGTTTACTCTTTGAGGAGGCGACACATTATTCAGCATAATTTAAGCTGGAGAGTAGGTAGGTCATTGGCATAAGATGAGAGTGTCGCATGGGCGTGACGGGCTGAATATCATTCCAACGGGTAGGACGATGTCTTTTTATCGGACAATGTGAAGAAGTGCCTGGCAACCCTTGACGTAGGTTACGCAATAGCCAAGGGGGGCATCAGTACACCTGTCCCAAAAAGGTGCTCTACCACTCTTGCATACCTACGAGTAAAACTCTGTTCAACCTATCATTTCATCGAGATCAACTTGTCTCTCATGGTAAGTCAGCTGAGTCTCATGGTAAGTCAGTCAGCTAAATCCACCAAGGAATGGCTGAAAAGAAAGAAATGGAGGGTTCCGGAATGGCCAAGTCAAAGCCCGGATCTAAATCCCATCGAGATGTTGTGCGGGGATTTGAAATGAGTTGTGCATGCAAGAAACCCCTCAAACATCACATGGCTGAAAGAATTCTGCATGGAGGAGTGGGCAAAAATTTCTCCCAGTCGATGTCAGAGACAGGTAGACAGTTATAAGAAACGCCTACTTGAGGTTGTTTCTCCCAAAGGGGGCAATACCACCTGTTAGAGCCAAGGGTGTACTTACTTTTTCCACATGCGAAATTTGCATTTATGTTTATTTAAATTATACAATGGACTACAAAATGTAAATGTTTCATGATATTTGTTATATTATATCACCTTTATCTATCAATATTGTTGAAATGAAGATCAAATAGCTGTATGTTGAAATATGTTGAAAAAGTCAAAACTTTACATGGGGTGTACTTACTTTTTCACGTGACTGTATATATAGGGGGGGGGGGGGGGATGTGGTGTGTGTGTGTGTGTGTGTGTGTGTGTGTGTGTGTGTGTGTGTGTGTGTGTGTGTGTGTGTGTGTGTGTGTGTGTGTGTGTGTGTGTGTGTGTGTGTAGATGCCGATTAACACTGGATTTGATGGTGATCAATAAAGCCTCCGTCTCCTAAACTGCGACTGAACGTAGTCTTATTACAGTATATAAGGGCGGTGTATAAGACTGCTTCAGTAGCGATAAACTTCCACATTTTTATAAAACGATGTAATTATTGTTTTATTAAAATTGAAGTAGAGTGTTATCCATGATCACTGTGTGGAGTATCTTGTTCTATGAACTCTGTGGATATGTTAAGTTTTCATTACTGTATATGAGGAAGGATGTAGCTTCCATTGATGGGTTTTTTATTTTTATTTTTGTTTTTTTTTGTGTACTGAATCGAGGCTCGTGAAAGAGCTAACATTTATTTCACAAACAAATCAACCAGACAACAAAATATACAAAAAGAGGGAGCGGAAGACAAGATGGGGAGAGAAGGGGAAGCACACAACCACAACATTTGAGAGCAGGGAGAAGTGTGGGAGGGAGAGGGCTTGGGGGCAGGAGGCGTGGGAAGGGGAGGGAGCGATCGGTTCGATCGGGGAGGGAGCGATCGAGCGAGCGGTTTATCATGGAGCGATCAGATTGACTTCTGAGCGAGGTAGGCTGAGCAAAAAGAGTGGCTGAGGGAGTCTGGACTTTTTATTCTAAAAATGAGGCAGTTATGAGATGTCAGAGAAATGTTTATGATAATGCTGGGCATGGATGAAGTCGATGTAGGAAAGTTGCTTTTTTTAACCAGGATGGTCATCAACAAATCCAGGGAGCAGAGATTGGGAGTAAATAAGAGATCCAAGTAAGACAATATCAAGGCATTGGTATTTTCCACAAAGTCAATAATATAATGGAACGGTCTTCCTGGGAGCGTATTTCGTCGTTTGATCATACTCGGATGTCATACATCATACTCGGATGAGTACATATGATAAAAACTGAATTGGTAATGGCGTGGAAGAGTACGGGGACATTGGCAGAAACGGAAGGTAGATGACTATTTAAATTTGTGATGTGTCGGTGTTGTATCCACGTTGTCTACATATCTTGAGATATTGATCATTCTCTTAGTTGTGGATGATATCGAGCATGAACATGTCATCTGTATTAATGCAACCGTCACCTAATTACCCTTCTCTCCACCTAAGAAAAATCATAATAAAATCCCGATACGTTATGACCGTTTCTGTCCCGTCTGTGATGTACTTCTTCACCCATGGCCTTCCCCGACTGTTCGTCTTCCTCCTGCCCATTGTCCGAATGGACTTGGGTTTGTGCTGTGAGTGGGGTCGGTGTCGTGGAGGGTGAGTGTGCTCATGTATCGGGTCGTTGGGTGATGTGGATACGGCACAGGCATGACGGACCTATTGGCCTAATCCTTTGTCGAGAGACCCTCCGTCAGCTTGCTTTTCCAGGAGCCTATATTTTGTATTAAAAATGGCCCTGCTAAATCATCACCAAAGCATGACAGGTATGAAAGAAAGCAAGACAGGCTCACAGGGATTATACAGAAGACGTTATGCATAGATCCTTGAAGACCCCAGATGAAAACCAAAAATGCATCATGAAAGGAAACAGATTACACCATTGGGAGTGAGAAGGAAATAAGTCAGAGGATTAATTTTAACTTCAAAGCAATTGAGGTGAGCCAGTGAAGGGGATTCGTTTGGACCTGCAAATGTGCAACGAGTTCCATGAGCCCTGCTTTTTCTTCTATCAATTATGGAGTCACCTGGAGATCTTACAATGTCGACCATTCACTTTATAAGCTTACCTTCATGCATACATAGTTCACACATCATCAACCAACTCACCTGTAGTTCATCCTTTCACCCTAGCTCCACCTGGCACGTCTTATCCAAACTTTGCAGTGCCGGCTGTAAACTCTCATTTACACGAATAATCTTTGAGATTAATTGGATCCAAAAATTGAAATTTTAATTACTATTTAATTGTTTAATCATCATTTTAATGATTGTTATTGTTTTATCAAACTTGATCTCAAACACTATTAATCTAAACAAGAGTGTGCAGTATATTGAACTTGTTAACCTCAAAACTCGATTTTCTTAAAATATCACAACTTCACTCCAGATCCATGCAGAGCTTCAGGTAAATTTCAAGACGTCCTCGCACAGGTATAGGTGTAGCACTAGCTCAGGTTAAAGTCACAGCACCCCTTCCACCGACAGCACCACACCACGCAGACAAATACAGCATATCACAACCGCAGCACTGCATTACCCTTCGCTATATCTGCATCACATCCTTCCATTCTCCTTTGCATTCCATTCTCTCCCACAATCGTCCTCTTCCTACCTCTTAATAGCCTGTTATTTGGATGCCCTTTCATGCTGAAGGACAACAACACCAGCAAAGTGCTCCATCACTTTTCACAACCACCATGCTTCCTGCTACGGTGCCAGGCTTTCGCTGTGGGGGTTTCGTGGTGTTGGGATTCAAACCATTGACCTTCTGGGGGAGATGCCAAAGTGGTATGCACCTGGCATGCAAACGGCTTCCCTGAGCACCACTAGCAATCAAACACCAGGCAGGGGTTGCCCTGGAGGAGGCTGAACTATGGGTAGGCGGAGCTGAAGGTCCAGTTGCTGACACCAAACCTTACCTCGTGTATTGTGCACAATTACATTGTTATTATTTTACAATACATAACCTTCATCACTCATGCAGTAGATAAGCCTGGAAATGGCTAAGTTACCTACACCAGAAAAATTGAAAAACAAGTTAAAGAACAGCTCCATCAATTCACATCAAAACAAGATGCTCACACAGCATATGGACATTTTGTATATAACATACACATGTACAATGTAAGAGGAGACTATTTGGCCCATCAAGCCTGCACTACATGTACACTAAACGTAACAGTTTAATTAAATAGGAGTGACGAGGTGGGGATGAGAACACTCGAGCAACAAGAGACATCACCACGGGGCATAACACACAGAAATAATATCACAAACAAGATTACCATCATCATACTAAAATACGCCATTTCTGTCTGATGAATTTTTGATGCCAATACATTCTGTCCTTACTTATCCAATCTCAACCAAACTTGACAGGATGACCAAGGGTTACACAATGAAGGTTGTAGCGCATTTATTTGCCCCCCTCTCCCCAAGGGAGGAGTTTCTGCCCCCGAGTGCGTTTTCCCCACCATTGCCGTCAATGGGGTTGCATGTTGAGGTGTATATCAATGTCAAATTAGCTTTATCGTGGCGTATTTTCAAAGAAGATTTATCGTGGCGTTTTTCCAGAGATGCTTTGAATAACAAAATGAATGATAATCGCATATTGTTAATGTTATTACAAGACAATATTAATACTAATAATGTCCCACTTCCCCAAGGCGTTTTTCCTGCAGTGATAACGTGTATAAATAGCTTATTGTTAAAATGGCGTTTCCGTGGGAGCAACGGCTTCTACAGGAAGTAAAAATATTATAAACCACAAACACGTCTGCTTAGCTTTTTAAACAGTCGCTAATGCTCTTTATAACACTAAATGAAGAAATTTGGAGGAATCCCGAAATCCGTGAAGTAAGGTTTACTTCCAGAACTGAGCGAAGTTAATAACATGGCCTTTTCTGCCGCTACCGTGGCATTTTTCGTAGTGAACTTTTGAAACTCGCTCCTGCAGTTTGATACGAAACTGAAAGGGAGAAGCTAGGGTTGTGCTCCTTTACCAAGGAGGTAGCTAGCGCTTGCCAAGCCAGCCATTCCTTAACGGTTTTGAATGGAGTGTTTGCTCGAATGCTTAAACCACTTGGCGATCTCTCCACAAGAAACTTGGCAAATGAACACACACCCAATGTCCTTGAGATCCGCCCATAGATCGACTGTAATCTATATACCCCAAAGAGGAATGATTCTTCCTGCCCCTCCCGGAGTCTGCGGGTGTACTAGTTATATAAAATTGTAAAATAGTTATTCGATATTGTTTTAGGGGATTTTTTTTTTTCGTTTTGTGGTTGTTGTTGTTTTTTTTGGTGAAGGTGAGCACAATTGTAGGGTGAAGAATGAACCTCTTATTTACTCTGAAACTGTTGCCTCTGGTACTGTCACCATCTATTCTGCTGAAAAACTCTTCTGTAGTTATTTTGTCTCTTGTGCCCACCCTTCATTATCTTAAAACATTTTCATCAGATCTACGTGTAACCACCTCCTTTCGAATGTAAAGGCCGTGTTTCCCTGTCTTCCAACCTGGAAAAAGAAAAATCCTTCCTCACCCCCAAGGTGTAGATACGTCCAGCTAATGGTAACTCCCCCGACTGTTTTTACATACATATTGAAGCAAAATAACTATTTAGTAGGCCTGCATCTCACATTCAGCATTAACAATCACCCTGTGATATTTCTCAGTGGGCCTACGCTTGTCTTAACATGTTATTTTCCCCTTGTGCTCTCAAACATTTTTTTTGGTATACATAGTGAAGGCTCGTGGAAGAGCTAGAACACCGAACTGACGCAACATAACAAAAGGACCAGCAGAAAGTGAAGGGTGAAATGCCAACAGTAGGGCCGAGGGATAAAATACATGGAGATGGACAAACAAGGGATGTTTTTTTTTTTTTTTTTTTTTTTGTATACAGAGTCGAGGCTCGTGAAAGAGCTAACATTTATCAAACAGACAAATCAAACAAACAAGCAAACAAAGTATATAAAAAGGGGAGCGGTCGACAAGATGGGGAGAGAAGGGGAGGAAGCACACAAACACAACATTTGAGAGCAGGGACATCGGGAGATGTTTTTGGAGGGAGAGGGCCTTGGGAGGAGGCAGGATAGGTATAAAACGCAAGGACACCAAGGACTTCCAGGAAAGAAGTCAAAAGTCACCTCAAAAAAGTGGATTTGGGGTGAAATTAGCGGGGGTAGAAAAGATCAAGGTTTTGGATTGGGGAAGATAAGAGATGGTGGTGAACAGCCGTTTTAAAGACCTGGAGGGAGGAGTGGGATTGAAGAGAGTGAGGGAGTTTGTTCCAGAGGCGGGAGAAAAGAGGAATGAAGGAGTGAAGGTGAGCAGAGCGTCTTGATTTTGGCAGTTTAACCATAAGAGGGTTGCAGGCAGATCTTTTCGACCTGAAGGAATATTTGGGGGACAGAGCCCAGAGAGAGCTGGGGGAGCAAGGCCGGAGAGGAGTCGGTAGAAGACGGAAAGACCACCAACCTGCCTGTGGTGAATTTTGCCAAAAAGAATATGAGAAGGATACAGGTAACGATGAGCGGTAGTGGAGAATGCAAGGGGAAGAAAAGGTGGACACAGAATCAAAATTTGGGAGGCAGAAAGTGGGGATGTTTAACTGGTGTAGAAAAGGTGGTCATGGTTTTGGATGGGGTGGTGATCTGAGATAGTGGTGAACAGCTGTCTTGAAGACCTGGAGGGAGGCATGAGATTGAAGAGAATGTGGAAGTTGATTCCACAGGCAGGAGAAAACGATCTTGGTTGATGATTGAACCTCTTTGAGAGGACTATTGAGAAAGTAGATAGGAGGGTTTTCCAAACGGTCCTTTCGGAAGGAGAGAGTGAGTTTATGGGATTTCTCAACAGAGAAGACATATTCCAAGTGTTTGATCAGTTTGTGATTTTTTTTAAGGTCTAAAGAGAGGGGAAAGGATGCTTTCCTGTCTACCGGACGGATGAGAAATGTCACGGCAGATGGTGGAGTCTTCAGCAAAGAGATAAAAAGATTTCCTTGTTATTATGTTTAATATTTATCTTTGCCATATCCTTCTCATATTCTCTTTTGGCTTGCCCAGTTATTGGGTCTGATCTGAGTCAGACTCCAGTTCTGTACATTGTCTCAACTGAATAAAAACTTTCTGCTTACTTCCCTGTTCAACCACCATGGTCTCTTTCTGCCTCTGGATTTATAGCTCACTGGAATACCCTTACCCAGTAGACCAGTGGTTTTTCACCTCGCTCTCAACAGGGACCGACAAAGGTCAGCGATAAATGACCATGGACTGCCAATTGGGAACCACATAATTAATGGTCTTCACTGTCTATACTTTAGGATTCAGCACATCATGCATCTACATAATAAAGCAGGACTGTCTATCCTGCTTTATTATATAGATGCATGATGTGCTGAATCCTAAAGTATAGACAGTTGCTCCTGCTCCCGAACTACTCCCTCAATTTTTAGGAATCTAGTTTTATCGTGTCGTTTCCTTGTTACCGGCATTTTATTTAATAAACCTGTTTATTTTTGTACATTTTAATTCCGCTTCGTGTGAGTTTATCACAGGTTCGAGGACTGCCGGTGGGATCCGCGAAGGTAAGCTCTCTGGTTTCTCTTCTCCGCCGTTTGCTCCCCACACGTATTAACTCCACCATTGAACTGAACGCCTCGGAGTGTTAAAGCTCGTTTTGTCATTCGTGCTACCCTATGGTGTTCACACAGGGTAGTCACAGGACAATATACTTTATGTATATAGTAGTATTTTTTAAGTTAACTGTGATAAACCTGAGGCCCTGCTAATGGCTAAATGTGTAAAACTTTACTTTTGATGAAGTATCACTTTACTCATGACATCTCATACATATTTAATTGGTATGTACACTACACGACCAAAAGTATGTGGATATCCGAACATCTAACACCTCATTCCAAAATCATGGGCATTAATATGGAGTTGGTCCCCGCTTTTCTGCTATAACAGCCTCCAATCTTCTTGGAAGGCATTCCACTAGATGTTGGAACATTGCTGCAGGGATTTGCTTTCATTCAGCCACAAGAACATTAGTGACGTTGGGAACTGATGTTGGGTGATTAGGCCTGGCTCGCAGTTGGCATTCCAATTCATCCGAAAGGTGTTTGATAGGGTTGATGTCAGGGCTCTGTGTAAGCCAGTCAAGTTATTCCACACCGATCTCGACAAACCATTTCTGTATGGACCTCACTTTGTGCACAGGGGCACTGTCATGCTGAAATAGGAAAGGGCCTTCCCCAAACTGTTGCCACAAAGTTGGAAGCACACAATCATCTAGAATGTCATTGTGTGCTGTAGTGCTAAGATTTCCCTTCACTGGAACTAAGGGGCCAAACCCGAACCATGAAAAACATCCCCAGACCATTATTCATCCTCCGACAAACCTTGCAGTTGGCACTATGCATTTGGGCAGGTTGCGTTCTTCTGGCATCCACCAAACCCAGATTCGTCAATCGGACTGCCAGATGGTGAAGAGTGTGTCATCACTCCAGAAAATGTGTTTCCACTGCTCCAGAGTCCAATGGCGGTGAGCTTTACACCACTCCAGCCAACTCCAAGCATTACACATTGCACTCCTAGCATCTTAGGCTTGTGTGCGGCTGCTCGGCCATGGAAACCCATTTCATGAAACTCCCGATGAACAGTTGTTGTGCTGACCTTGCTTCCAGAGGCAGTTTGGAACTCGGTAGTGAGTGTTGCAACCGAGGACAGACGATTTGTGTGCGCGCTACGTGCTTCAGCACTCAGCAGTCCCGTTTTGTGAGCTTGTGTGGCCTACCATTTCGCGACTGAGCTGTTGTTGCTCCTAGACGTTTCCACTTCACAATAACAGCACTTACAGTTGACCGGGGCAGCTCTAGCAGGGCAGAAATTTGACGAACTGACTTGTTGGAAAGGTGGCATCCTATGACGGTGCCACGTTGAAAGTCACTGAGCTCTTCAGTACGGCCCAATTCTACTGCCAATGTTTGTTTATGGCGATTGCATGGCTGTGTGCTTGATTTTATATACCTGTCAGCAATGGGTGTGGCTGAAATAGCCGAATCAACTAATTAGAAGGGGTGTCCGAATACTTTTGGTCATGAGGTGTACCTAGACACCATGGGGATGGAAGGGTACAGGGACATCAGTAAGTATCATAAGTGGCTTATGGATGGTGAGCTTTATGGCGACCGATGATGTCAATGTGTGCCGTATCAATGAATGTATGCTGGGACTTTCATGCTTTTGTGCATGTAGAAGGAAACCTGTCGCATACATTTCTGAGAATGTCGTAATTTTTGTGATGATGTGCATTTTTATTATTTTATTATCGATAAATGATAAACTGCTGTATAATCTTTTATTTTGGGCTACATATGCGGCATGGCTCTGGTTTTTTCCAGTGTGATTCTTTGTGGGACGGGTGAATAATATTAAATAAATATTATTTCATCCTTTGTTTCCTTTTATTTTGAAGATCTGTTCACTCACACTGCTCGTCATATTTTATGATTGACTCCATATCACTGAAATACAGGTCAAATGCCTTAAACAACCATGTGCACCTCTCGTTCAAATAAAAGCGGTTGCAAAAGTCGATTGAGAGTCCAATATAAGTCCTCTCTTCAAACAACTTTTATTACATTGGAAGCTTTCATAAGAGCTCACCCTAGCCAGAGAGTAAAATAAAATGATATTCTGTGCCAGTGCAAAACTTAAGGGAATCAGTTATGAATCATGTCAGACTTATGATGTAAATTTAGTGGCAAATAGTTAGTGTAATAATGTATTGATTGACAGTTTATATCATAGCATAAATATTTTAGAACTTGCATAAAAAATGGTTGTTTCTGATAGTTTGTGTCACAATATATTGTCACGTCTGAAGCTCCCGTTAAAACAGGAACCTCAGCACCGAGATGGACGCATGAGATGGGCTGAATAATGTTTAATTGGTTATTGTGCTGTGTTTATTTAATTAATAAGAACTTTACAGTTCACCAAGGAGCATCAATTGGGCCAAAATAATGGCGACACACGGACACGGAAACAGATAGCTGAAACACGTTTCTTACCTTTTAAAGGATTTATTTATAAAGTAAACAGGAAAGAGGGTAACAAGATGCGATAAACAAAAACAGAACGAACCAAGCGAGTCAAATAAACACAAAGAGGTAGATGGGAATACTGTATTCAAACCTTTTTTACATGGTCTAAGGCTCGTAATAGAGCTAACACACACACACACACACACACACACACACACACACACACACACACACACACACACACACACAGATAAGACAAACACTTAACACAACCACTGAGCTTGGGGGAAGTGCCGTCACTGCTTTCACTTCCTGGGTACTTTGGGCACCAGCGACGACATAACATTGGTGCCGCCTTTCTCACCGCACTCAGCAGGGCATTTCCTCAGGAGGAATTTCCTCCTCCCCATGGATACCAACCAATGGAGATCGTCCGTGTTCTATCCTTTTAAATGCTGAGCGTCAAGCAAGAAAGCAGCATGTACCATTTCAAGTCTTTGGTATGACTCAAACCAGTCCAAACCGGATGGGTGTTTTTTAGGAGACACCATCTCCTTACTAGATGGCCACTGGCTCCCTTCAGGAGCTCATCCGCCCTTTGCCAGGTGTTGTTTTTGGTCCTGGCAGGGTGTCACAGTCACCCTCCCTTCTAGCAAAGCCAGTGATGGGTGTCGGTTTTGTCACCGACAACCAGACCTTGCATCAGGTAGCACTGGGTTACATATTATCAGTGGCAGTCCCAAAAGACTGATGAGGACCAAGGTGCAATGATATGTACAATGATTGGAAATAAAGCAATTCATATCCCTGTAGGCACCACAGATCACACTCGTACAACAAGATTATAATGCATGCGAGAATTACATTTTCTCTGATGTGCAGGGTGGACATCAAACTCAAAGCAGCCTGCTTTGGAAACCAGGTGCGAGACAAGAGCAAGTGACGAGTAACTCCCAAGATGAAGTAAAGCAAAACAGAATACGATGAAAATCAGTCACAAGGAAGGCCAGCGACGATCAGCCACCACTCCCCCAGGCCTCGTGGACCTCCTTTTTGCTTAGATTGAGGCCTCCTGCTCTTGCCCTCCATTCTCCTATTCCTCCTCCAAAAACACAAGGTGATCCCAGCTTGGGTCAATCCCAAATCTCGAGAGAGAACCACAATAATGTCTTCTCACAAAAGAGGCTTTCTGATCTCTCTCTCACATACAATGCCCCTTCTTCATCCTCGTCCTAGTCTCTTGCGTTGCCTTCTTCTTTCTCATCCTTGTCTTCTGGCCTCTCTCATCGATTTCTTCATTCTCCTGGGCGGATTTCTCCTCTGGCCGTCCCACTCACAGGGCATAATCAATAAAAAATAAATGCACGATGGCATTTCGGCCCACAACACATTACGCCGCCATGGCTGACACACTTACCAGACAGATCGTTATGGCCTTTTCATCGACAAGCCCCATCTACAAACATGAGGTGTTTACTCCCCTAAAATTAATGTTGAACCTGTCTATAAATTACATACGCTGCCGCCTCAGCATCAGGTGTATCAAACAACTTACTCTGACAGGTCCCTGTTACATGGGAATGTAACCTGCCCGAAACACACGGACCATATGACACTTACAATAGTCTAGGTATGGATTTCCCCACCCCACTTCCAAGTCACAACAGACTGAACAAACACAATAACTAATGGTTATTAGTAATATAACAAGGGCGTATATAATAGGTGATGTAATAAAAATAGGACGACACTCTTCGACGTTGCAACCTTGGCCGATTTGCCTCCACCTACATTAATACATCATTATTATACACTAGCCGAAACCCGTGGAACATCCACGGAAGGGAGGATGTGGTGTATGGATAGAGTGTACCATTATGGATGGCATAGGGGATTTGCTTGTCCGAGTAAGAGTTAGGAAGAAAGATGAGAATGAAGAGTGCGTATATGAACAACGTATTTATTGCAATCTACTTAAATGACAACGCTACGATATACTTTTGAAAAATGAATGGATTCGTAATAGGAATCGGCATAGCACCACTCTGAGATTGTCCACTCAGTGGACGGCTTGCTGTCGCCTTCGCCTGTCCAATCAGCGGACGGCTTGCTTCGCCTTCACCCAGCAGACGCCAATACGATGGCGTGGTAAGATGGCGTCGTATCGGCAGTTAATCGGATGCTTTTGGGCCCCAACGTTGGCTAATTCAGATTTTTCGAGTATGCCTGTACGTGATAAACAAAGAGCGCGGTTCGTAGATCGTAAATTCATGAGTGCTGTGGGCATCGGGTCACTGGGTGCGGCGTAAAAGGGATAACAAAGTCGAGTCCTTACGGTATTATTATACATACTTGCCCCAAGTTTGAATTAAATCCCTTCAGCTCTTCTCAAGTATCATATTTTTACCTGACATGACCTCTGACCTTTGACCTCTTGATGCTGAAATCTATTCAGTACATTTTTTCATCAAAATAAATAATTACATCAAGTTTGGTCAAAATCCCATCACTGGTTCACAAGTTAGCTCGAAAACAGAATTTTTACCGAGCATGACCTTTGACCTATTGAACCCATAATATAAACAGATCATCTCTGCGTCATTATACATACTTGTACCAAGTTTGACTTGGATCCCTTCAGCCATTCTTAAGTTATTGCAGTAACAAAAACCTATCACAGACCCACAGATGGGAGGATGGACGGACAGCCCGAAAACATAAGGCCTCTGGCGACTTCATCATTGGAGTCATAAAAAAACAGCTCCTGCTTTATTTCTTTTGAGGGAACAGAAGGGATAGAATGCGCAGTGGGAAGTCGTTCCAGTTCCATATCTGAATGCATTGTATGTTGGTTTGTGCGCTGCCGCATTCCAGTCCATCAGAGGTTTTCCAGGCCGGATGTTTTCTGCCATGCCTTTCCGTTTTATTGTCATCACTGGTACTCGTGGTGTCCATTCCCACGTGTACGTTCATACCATAATTACCACATTGTTGTGGTGTATTGTCGAATTTGTGTCCCTGAAGGTGGTTGGCCTACTCCCCAAGTCCTCAGCTAGTAGGCAGGCAAATAATGTCTCTGCTCTCACACTGCATGCCTCGTTCCGCTCTTCATCCCAAGTGTTGTCCTTTTACACTTCTCCACCTTATCTTATTCCCCTTCCTCACTTCAAAAAAACAAACAAGTTTTCTCACTCCATAAAAATCACGAACTTCTTCTGCTTGTATTTCACTTCCTTCGTTCATTCTCTATCTCTTCTTTTCTCAATATCTCCAAATTGAACGAGGATTCCCTTTAATTGAGTTAATATGCTTCTTTAAGACCTTTTCTTAAAACTTCTTAAAACTTTAAGACCTTTTCAAACCATTTTTTTATGTTTCACTTTCCACATTTATCCATCAGGAAAACAGACGCTCCTCTTCCTTAACTCAATCTATTGATTATCTTCTTCGACATTGAGTTTCCTTCCAAAACCTGTCTAACACACAAATACTGTGTCCATCAACCATCATCCCAACCCCCCCCCCCCCCCCAACCATACCGACAGCACTACCTTCCTTGGTGCCTTCAACAACCATTTTACCACTCCCATGAGGGGCCAACTTGGGAATCAAGAGAAATCCAATTTGCAGAGGGTTATCTGCACATGACCATTGACTCCCCTAATGCCCACAAACAGTGCAACCCCCCCTCCCCCCATGTCAGTACCCTCCCCTTCATAATCTCCAACATGCCCACATCCTCCCCATTCCACATCTCACTGCACTACAGGTCCCCCCTTTCAGCCCCCCCCCCATCCTTAACCTCCCCTTTCATCCCCCCAATCCCTCTCCACATTCCTGCATCCTGCCAACAGCACCCCTTCCCCTGTCCCTGAGTGGAACACCAACATCCGAGGCCTCCACTAAAACCTGACATCTCTCAATCCAGGCTGTTATTGATAACCAAACATAATCTGCCTATACAGAATCCTTCATTCCGCAGGACGTCCCTGACTCCTTCGTGTCTCTCCCTGGCCATTGTCTCCTCTGGTTCGATGGCCTGAACCCCATCCTGGTGGCGGTGTTACACTTTACCTCAATAACTCCATTTCTCACTGTCTGCTCTTACACCTCCAACCCCCCAGAAGAACCTTTGGCTGTGACTTTCCCTCTTCTCCCACCTCTTGTTTGTCTGTGTGTCGTCTCGTCGTCCTAAAAGTGACAAATCCATTTACATCTTTCAGCCAACATGGATCAACTTGTAACCACCCATCCCAACTCAATCTTCTTCATATGTGGCAATTTCAGTTGTCGCATGCAACTTGGCTGGCCGTTAGTACATCTGTCACTAGTCATGGCACTTCAGCAACGGCTTTCTGTGACACCATGGGACTGACTCAATCTGTGACATTTCAAACCCGGATACTGCCCAATGGCAAATCCTCCCTTCTGGACTTGGTGATGACAAACTTCCCCACAAATGTCTCCTGCTCCTCCTCTGCTCCAATTGGTTCAGCTGTTTATATGCTTGTGATAGTCAACATCTCTAGGCTGACCCCCGCTCTTGCAGGGAAAATGGCCTTAAAATGCCTGTTGTGTTGTTGTTGTTGATAGTCAACATCTCTCTGTCCATTCTCAGAGAGACACCTCAGCACTGATGAGTCAGACAATTCACTCAAGCAGACTGGCAAGGACTGCAAGCAGCCATCTCACTTCAAGACTGTTCTCCTCGATCTACCACCACTGATATTAATTCCGCATGGGAATTAGTTCAGAGAAACCTCCTCTCTCTATTACACTGATCCATCCCATCTCATCTTCAGTTATCATACCCTACCTCCTGTCCATGGTACACTGAATACTGTGGTGAGGCAGTTGCTCTGAAACAACTAGCCATGTCTTCCTGAAAACAAATGTGTGTCCAAGATCAGGAGAGACAGAAAACATCTGATCAACATCAATAATGTACTTTAAAACCTGTCTACCACATCTACTACCTGGTGACACCTTGTTAAGTCTGTCTCTGGAGTAGGCTCTTCCTCCACTCCCTTCCCTCACTTCAAATGATAACACAGCCGGCTCCACTCGTGAGAAAGCCGAATGCCTCAATTATATGATTGCTTCCAAATCTTGGGTCCTCAACACCTCATTCCTTATACCCACCCTACTCAAACAATCCTCTTGAAAAGGTTCTTGAGCAAATCACACATTAGCCATCAAAACCAGTTGCCGACTGAGCACCCTCTGTCATGTCGTCTTCCTTGGCACACCTGAATGTTTATCCACCTGCAGGGCCTTCATCAACAGCTTGAAGGAGTGTTGTTCCCTCTTCTGCGCTGGTGCTGCTGACTCACACCTTGACGCCATAGAAACCAAAGCATTCAAAATAATTGGAATCTCCCATGACTAAGCTGAATCTTCGGGCCAATCAGTTTCATTTTCCAGACAGGTCAGGGGTCGCTCTGTCTTCTACCACCTCATTTCTGGCCTTGCATCCCATGCCCTTTTTGTGGTCTGTCCCCAACAGGTTTTTGCAGGGAGCACCTGGAATGCCAGTGAACCAGATAAACAAATGTATGTTCAAGAGAGAGAGAGAGAGAGAACGCAGATTATTGTTTGAATATTGTGTATGCTGGACAGCAGAGCGACAAATATTCGGACAACCCTGTCTGTGAGCTTTTTATTCTTGAAATGACACTGCCAGATGTCACTGCCAGAAATGACAATGAGCCAAGACACTGCCATGGGGACTCCAGTCTCCACTGGACAAGGGGAAGAAAGGGTTCCATTGATAGCAACATGAAGGAAGGGTGACCAAAAGTTACTTGGAGTAGGATGGTGGAGCCAGAACTGAAATAATTTAATGGCAAGGACGTCAAAGAAGCAACAGAGCTAGCCAAAAAATAGAGACCGCTGGAGGGATTTGGTATCAGCCATATGCGATTTTGGATGTGAAGTGGATAAATTAAATGAATGAAAATTGATGTAAATGTACACTGTAACCTGGGTTTGAATGTCGACCTAGCTATAAACTGTCACCATGGTGTTTCGCATGCACAGTGAGGCATCGATGTGTGCGCCATCCACTGGGAGGGGATTAAGCTGTGAACACATCTGCTAGCATTATCCGCTTATGAGGAAGAGTAGGCGAGTTATCGCTGGCACCTTGGCCATATTCCAAATTCCTGTCTTCACTTGCAAGAGCACTGCATCAGCTGAACAACTGTGGCCCTGAGAAAATTGTACACATCTGTGGGCCAAACTCATAATTAACTAGCGGTCCAATGTGGACATGATCAAATTAAATCAGTTTGGCATCAATATTATGATGAAAAGGCTTTTATGATGCACAGGTACAGAATCTACTCTGTCACACATGTACAAAAAAGTGTAAGCCTGCCTTCTTGCAACACCTGGCAAATTATTAAAGTGTAAAGACACAAAATTAAAGGCAAAACACATAATGCCTCCGTCGCATAAAAATGAAGAAAATCAAAGGGATTATAAATTTTAGATTAAAAAAACAAATGATTCTTGTTATTCCATCATTATATTTTTGTACAAGCAAGTGTGAACATGGTTTTGAAGGTGACAGCGTTGCTCAGACAATCTTCTGCGGTGTCATGGGCAAAAAACTGCTGTGTGTTTTCACATATTAAAAAAGAACGCGTATTTTTAAAGTCTGTGCCTTCCTTGCACCCCAATACCAAACTTTTTTGCAAAGGTTCATGGAATGCAAGCAAACAAGAGCTTCAAGCCAAAGCCAGCAGGTTCTAAGTATGCATCGTACTGAATGGTCTTCTTCATCAGAAGAATGAACACCATTCATTGCCAATAAATAGTGGCAGTAAGAATGTACCATTCGCTTGGTCATCTTTTTATTACATTTGAAGCTGTCAGTGATTTGTTTTCTCAGGGACTATAAATGCAGAAAAGGTGATTATTATTTTTATTTTTTTGTATACTGAATCGAGGCTCGTGAAAGAGCTAACATTTACTTCACAAACAAATCAACCAGACAAACAAAACACACAAAAAGAGGGAGCGGAAAACAAGATGGGGAGAGAAAGGGAAGCACACAAACACAACATTTGAGAGCAGGGAGATGTGTGGAAGGGATGGGCTAAACCATGATAGTTGCGATGCAATTTTAAAATTCATCAACACATTTCGAGCGAAGCAAGTGGCTGCAGCAGTTGAGTCTGTATTCAAACAACAGGAATACCATCTATCTGCAGTAATCCCTCAATATACGGAAGAGTTACGTTCCTAAAAATCTTTCCGTTACATAAATTTTCACACATCATATTTAATTATCCTATATACTCCCATTACATAAGTAGATATAGGTTCCTATGGAACTTTATTTTTGTCTTTACTGTCTTTTATTAAGGCCTGGGACTTTGACGATGTTACTTACCTTTTCACCTTCGTCAAACCTCCTCAATACATCAAGTTTAACCTTTAAAGTAATTGCTTTACGGATTCTCTTTGCACTCCTGCTGCCGCTGTCACTAGAAGGTCGCTTTCCAGGCATCTTAAGCAAGGGTGAAGCACTTTATAGTCTTGAACAAGTGTGAAAACCGAAGGAGTGTGACACAAGTCAAGTGTGACACAGCCTCAAGGGGAAGTGACGCATCGGGGTGTCTTGGGAAATGCAGCGACAAACAGCCAAGTATGAAATACATTCAAGGTAAAATACATTCAAGGTAAATGAAACACACAGATCATGCATTTTTATATATATATATATATATATATATATATATAATATATATATTAATTCTTCTAAAAAATCATTTTTTGAGATGCAGAATTACCATTATAGGGATTCTTCCATATGTCAAAATGTAATTCTTAATTGCTCATTTCCGTTATAGCAAGTTTCTGGAGTTTCTCTATTTGCGGAAAAGTGTCCAGCGAAGTTACTTTTTTTTTTCCTATTCGCGGCCGTGTCTCGCGTATTTGCGGTTTTTCGGGGGCGCAAAAAAAAATAATTCACAAGCCGCTATTTTGACACATTTATAAAACCCATATTTCACCAGCCATGCATAAAGCAGCTGGACATATGTAAGTAAAACAACATCCACGAGCTGCGAGCATGACCTGCTTCGACATTCGCTGCTGTGTGCTTTGCATTTTCATGGCTTTCGCGGCAGAGAATTTTAGCCGCACTATAATCGGGAGCTTCGCGAGATATCCCACCAGATGTGTAAACAAGTCAACCCCACGAATTATAGAATGAAAACGCTTCATTAAATCTATTATAGTTTGCAATTTATGGTAAAGAATCATCATTTGGGTCGTCTTCAGAATTCGAGGAATTCATGGGATTTAAATTAATCACCACCATCGTCAGCATCATCATCACCATTTGAAAAATTGCGTGTGTTTGTAAACATTTTTTTTAAACGGAACATGATGTTGTGGTTTTTATACTTTCACGGTACGGTTTGGTTAAGCACTTTTAATAAACAGCAAGCGAATTCCTTCAATAAATGGGTAAAGGTACCTGAGGTTGTCATTCTTTTTACTTGTAAGCATCTTTTGTGAAACTAATCATGTGCATTTGCGCTCGAAAGCATTATAAACTTTAACAAGAAAGAGCAATCAGAGATTGCAAACCCTCGCCAGGACGTATTTTCAGTGTTTTTTTGAAGCTTTTGTGTGAAACAAATATGGTGGCCAAACCACGTGGCCAATGACGTCATCTTCATTTATTTTTTTCTCCACCAATTTATCCCTAGATGATGCTCAATAAATTTCATCTTGATCGGATGAGGTTTTGTACTTGTCGAATTATGACGTCATAATGGAGGCACCTATGACATCATCATTAACATATGTTATTCCACATGGAGAGCTTTTACAATGAGCCGTCTCAATTTTTTCTATGCAGCACTTTCAAAGATATAGAGGTGCAAATTTTTTCCGTTTTACCAAGATGGCGGCTGAACCACGTGACCGATGACATCATCATTTTATTTTCTCCACCAATTTATCCCGAGATGATGCTCAAGAAATTTCATCTTCATCAGATGAAGTTTTGTACTTGTCGATTTTATGACGTCATAATGGAGGCACCTATGACATCATTATTAACATATTTTATTCCCCATAGAGAGTTCTTTACAATGAGCTATCTCTCAATATTTTCTATGCAGCGCTTTTGGAGATATTGAGGTCCTAAATTTTTCGGTTTTTCCAAGATGGCGCTCTTATCACGTGACCTATGACGTCATAATTATCATCAAAAAAATTCTACAGGTGGAGCTGCACCTACGGTGAACATTTCCTGTTAATCGTACCAACGGTTGCATAGAAAATCATATTTATTCTGTGCGGACAAACAAACAAACACACAGACAAACAGATAGACAGATGAAAAATCGGTCAGAGATCGAGGACTTGCCGGAATGTACTTTTTTATCGGCCATTTTGGATCAAAATGGCAGGAAATCTATACATGTATATACGCTAAGCAATGGAAGGTAACTGCGTAAGTGTATGCATATCTCTTGTCCTTTCAGAGTTATAGTGGTTTGAAATATATTTTAAATGAAAACTCGACCCCCCTGATTTCACATTTTGGGTGACCTTGACAATAAGGATAACAAGAAAAAGAGCAATCAGAGATTGCAAACCCTCGCCAGGATGTATTTTCCGTGGATTTGAAGGCTTTTGTGTTGAAACAAATATGGCGGCCGAACCACGTGACCGATGACGTCATCATTCGTTTTTTAAACTAATTCCTAGATTATGCTCAAGAAATTTCATCTTGATCGGATGAAGTTTTGTGCTTGTGGAATTATGACGTCATAATGGAGGCACCTATGACATCATCATTAACATATTTTATTCCCCATGGGGAGTTCTTTACAATGAGCCATGTCTCAATGTTTTCTATTCCCCACTTTCGGAGATATAGAGGTGCAAAGTTTTTCGGTTTTTCCAAGATGGCGCTGAACCACGTGACCGATGACGTCATCATTATTTGTTTTCTAAACTAATTTATTCCTACATTATGCTCAAGAAATTTCATCTTGATCGGATGAAGTTTTGTACTTGTCAAATTATGACGTCATAATGGAGGCCTTGAGCCGAGAGAGTTAAAAATTGGGCACAGTCTATTCCAGGGCAAGGCAAATATGTGTGTAAAGTATGGCGATGCTATGTGCAACGATGTAGACATAGTACTGCGCCCAAACAGACAGACAGACAGACAAACCAACCAACCAACATACTTGCCGGAATTTATTCCGGCAAGTAACAAACAAACAAACGGACTCAAATGCAATACCCTCTCCTCTGGCGAGGGTAACTCGAGCAATGCGACTGTGTCGCCAATATGCCTCCGCATAGTCCCACAATGGGTAGATGCCCTCGTTCACTGTCATAAAAATAAACAAGTTTGAATTTAAATCCCTTCAGCTGTTTTCAAGTATCACATTTTCACCAGCCATGAAAGGTTTCAAATCGATTATAGTGAAGCGGTTTCAGAGAAGGGATTTTGATAAATATCGGCTTTCAAGCTAATATGGCTGCCAAACCACGTGACATATGACCTTAAAAAATGTACACTTTGCATATGTATGGGTAGGGGATCACGGGAAGTTTCGTGTTGATCGGATAAGGTTCGTTTTTCTATCCAAGATGTCTGCCAAACCACGTGACCTACGATGTCATCCTTTTCAAACTATATGCAACAATGGTGTTATATGATATTTGTAAAATTTCGCATTGATAGGGTAAGCGGTTTCACATATATAATTATTTCATATTTTCCTAGATTTGGTCGATTTGGTCGATCAATTTGGTGGCTTGGGAGATGTTTTCTAAAGGTTTTAAGTTAAATCCAATATGGCTGCCAAACCATGTGACCTATGATGTCATATATTTAATATTTCAATATAAATGGGTCATAGATTATGTGCATGCAATTTCAGATTTTTAGTACAAGCGTGACTCGGCTCGCTCTGCGCACCTCACCACATGTCGTTTCAGAGGGGTCGGCATATTTGACCATTTCGGTGTCTTTTGGGTCTTCGTGGTGTTTTGGGTCATCAGGGCCATTGGGCTCTTCAGGGTCATTAAGGGTATTTTGGGTCTTTGAGGTGTTTTGGGTCTTCAGGGTCTTCGGAGGCTTTTGGGTCTTAAGGGTCTTTTGCTTCCTCTGGATCTTTAAGAGTCTTTGGAGTGTTTTGGTGTTTTTTTTTATTGTTTTTTTTTTTTTTTAATACTGAATCGAGGCTCGTGAAAGAGCTGACATTTACTTCACAAACAAATCAACCAGACAAACAAAATATATAAAAAGAGGGAGCGGAAGACAAGATGGGGAGAGAAGGGGAAGCACACAAACACTTGAGAGCACACAACATTTGAGAGCAGGGAGATGTGTGGGAGGGAGAGGGCTTGGGGGGAGGAGGCGTGTGAAGGGGGGGGAGGGGGAGGGGGGGGGAGAAGCATAAAACACAAGGACACCAAGGGCTTCCAAGACAGAAGTTGGTATTTCAAAAAAGTGGAATTGGGGTGAAATTTGCGGGGGTAGAAAAGATCAAGGTTTTGGATGGGGGTAGATAAGAGATGGTGGTGAACAGCTGTTTTAAAGACCTGGAGGGTGGAGTGGGATTGAAGAGAGTGAGGGAGTTTGTTCCAGAGGCAGGAGAAAAGAGGAATGAAGGAGTGAAGGTGAGCAGAGAGTCTTGATTTTGGCAGTTTGACCAAAGAGGGTTGCAGGCAGATCTTGTGCGACCTGTAGGAATATTTGGGGGACAGAGCCCAGAGAGAGCTGGGGAGGGGGGGAGGGGGGGCAAGGCCAGAGAGGAGTCGGTAGAAGACGGAAAGACCACCAACCTGCCTGCGGTGAGTGAGTGAGAGGCCCTTGGAGTTAGCTTCATCGCGGGAGATTCCAATGATTCTGAATGCTTTGGTTTCAACAGCGTGAAGACGAGCTAGGTGTGAGGCAGGAGCACCAGCCCAGAGGGGAGAGCAGTATTCCATTGAGCTGCGGATGAAAGCCGTGTATGTGGTGAGGAGCTCAGGTGTGCCAAGGAAGGACTTCACACGACGGAGGATGCCCAGTCGGTGACAGGCTTTGGAGTCCAGATTTGAAATGTGGTTTTCCCAGGAAAGATCATGGCAGATAGTGAGACCCAAAAGCTTGAGTGACAGAACTTCTTGGAGAGGATTATTCAGAAAGTGGATGGGAGGGTTGTCCAGTCGGTCTTTTCGGAGAGACATCGTAAGAGTGTGAGATTTGTCAGGATTGAAAGACATGTTCCACTTGTTTGCCCAGTCTGTAATTTTGTCCAGGTCTGCAGAGAGGAAGAGGCTGCAGACTGCCGATCTGAGGGATGAAGAATGGAGCGACAGAGAGTAGAGTCATCAGCAAAGAGATAGAGAGGATTTTCAAGAGAGTCAGAGAGATCATTGATGAAGACCAGAAAAAGCACAGGGCCCAGAACACTGCCTTGGGGAACTCCAGCCTGAACAGGAAGAGGAGATGAGAGAAACCCATTCAGGGCCACACGTTGACTACGACTAGAGAGGAAGTCCGCCAGCCATGCGTGGAGATTTCCATGGATACCAAAAGAGGAGAGTTTGGTGAGCAGAGCGGGTGCCAGACCGTATCGAAGGCACATGATATGTCAAGGGAGCCAGCTCTAATTTCCTGTTTGGCATTGAGGTCCTCCATCCATTGTTGAGAAAGCAGAAGCAGCATGTCCAGAGTAGAGTGACCAGGTCTGAAACCAAATTGATGATCAGAGATCAAGCCATTGGAGAGGAGGAAAGATTTCATATCTGAAGCAATGATGGAATTCCATGACTTTACTGATAATTGGAAGAAGGCTGATTGGTCTGTAGTTGCTGGGATCTGTTTTTGCACCTTTTTTGTGCAAAGCGGTGATGTTGGCAGATTTCCAAGCAGATGGCAGATGACCTTGAGCAAAAGAGAGGGTGAAGAGAACAGAGAGAGGGAGTGAAAGAGCGGAAGAACAGGATTTTAGGGTCCGTGGGCTGATGCCGGCAGGTCCAGTTGCAGAATCAGAGTCGAGGGTTGACAGAAACTTTTCCACCTTGTCAGGAGGAAAGGACACAGAATCCAGGAGCAGCTGGGTACGACTGGGTACGGTGGGTACAGAGAGGGATGGGTTTTGGACACAAGATTTAGAGGCAAACACAGAGTTGAGGCATTCAGCTTTTTCATGTGCGGAGTCAGCCGTGTGGCCGTTTGAGGTGAGGGAGGGGCTGGAGGGGGAACAAACACCAGAAACAGATTTGACCAGACGCCACCAGGATTTGGAAGAGGGAGACAGATAAGAGAGTTCTGTCCTGAGAACGGAGAGATATTGTTTCCTGGCTCTCCTGAGGGTGGACACACACTTGTTTCGGGCTTTGTGAAAGGAAATGAGATTTCCTTCCGTTGGATTTGCTTTCCAGGAGACGAAAGCAAGTTGTTTCTGGGCAATAGCCTCACCACAAGATTCCGTGTACCATGGACGGGAGGAAGGGTATGACAACTGAAGACGAAATGGGATAAATCTGTGCATGAGAGAGAGCAATTTACTTTGGAAGAATTCCCAGGATGAGTTGATGTCAGAGGCGGTAGAGATGGGAGACCAGTCCAGATGATTGATGGCTGCTGGAAGACCGTGCCAGTTGGCCTGAGTGAAATGCCAGACTCGTCGACGCTGAGGAGGCTCTCTGAGAATGGTCAGCGAGATGTCCACTTTAACAAGCACATGATCAGATGAGCCGATTGGAGCAGAAGAAGAGCAGCAGACATTTTCAGGGAAGTTAGTCATAACCAAGTCCAGAAGAGAAGATGCTCCGTTGACTGAGATCCGGGTCAGGAAATTGACAGATTGTGTCAGTCCCAGTGAGTCACAGAAGTCCTTTGCTGAAGAGCCATGGCTGGTGAGAGAGGTACCCACACCCAGCCAACTGGCATGGTGACAATTGAAATCACCACATATGAGGAAGGGGGAGTTGGGATGGGTAGATAGAAGTTGGTCCATATTATCAGACAGCGAGATGTAGATGGAGTCATCACTGTTTGGTGGACGGTACAACACACATATGAACAAAAGGTGGGAGCGAAGGGGAAGCCGTAGCCAAAGGTATTCCTGGGGGTGAGGTGGAGAGAGGGCAGTGCAGGGCAAGTGAGGAAGAGAGTTTTTTATAAAGATAGCAACCCCCCCTCCAGGACGAGGCTCAGGTCTATCATACCGGAGGAGGGAGTAACCTGGGAGAGATACCAAGGAATCAGAGACATCATGAAGGAGGAAAGTTTCTGTTAAGCAGATCACGTCTGGTTTGTCAGAAGCAAGCTGTATGGAGAGATCAGTCAAGTTTGAGCGAAGGCCCCGGATGTTTGAGGTCCATACTGTTAAAGAAGAGGAAGGGGGAGCATCGGATACAGAACAGGGGGAGGGGGGAGCGGTAGGGTAAGATGTGGAAGAGGAGGAAGAGGTAGGGAGAGCTGTTGAAGGTGTGTCAGAGATTTCAGAATAGCTTGGAGAAAGGGAAGAATGGGGCGGACAAAAGGTTTGATGGTGATTGGGTGAGGCACCGTGAGGTGTTATTTGAGGAGGGGGAAGAGTGAGGCAGAAGGTTGAGGGAGATGAAGGTGAAAGTTGGAAGGGGGAAGAATCTGGGATGACGCTTTGAGGAGGAGGGGTGAGAGGGGAGTCTAGGAGGGGAGGAGTGAAGGAGAGTCTCGGAGGGGAGGGGTGTGGGGGGAGTTTAGGAGGGAAGGGGCAAGGGGGGAGATCTGAAAGGGATGGGTGATGGGGAAGATTTGGAGGGGAGGGGCAAGGGGGAAGATTTGAAAGAGATGGGTGATGGGGATGATTTGGAGGGGAGGGGCAAGGGGGTAGATTTCGAGGGGAGGGGTGATGGGGAAGTTTTGGAGGGAAGGGGTGATGGGGAAGATTTGGAGGGGAGGGGCAAGGTTTGAAGATTTGAAAGGGATGGGTGATGGGGAATATTTGGAGGGGAGGGGCAAGGGGGAATATTTGAAAGAGATGGGTGATGGGGAAGATTTGGAGGGGAGGGGAAAGGGGGTGGATTTGGAGGGGAGGGGTGATGGGGGTGGATTTGGAGCGGAGGGGTGATGGGGAAGTTTTGAAGGGGAGGGGTGATGGGGAAGTTTTGGAGGGAAGGGGTGATGGGGAAGTTTTGGAGGGAAGGGGTGATGGGGAAGATTTGGAGGGGAGGGGTGAGATTGGATTTTGAAAAATGTACGATTAATGGGAAACGAACATTTATTGCAAAATGAGTTTCTTGAGACCTCGAGTCAAAAATACGTTTGAGGACGCTGAAGGATGGGTGGAGTTCTGGAGAGTTTAGGGAATGTATGAAAGAGGCACTGTAACTGTAAGAGATGGATTTTTTTTTTGGAATGAATAGATTTGGTGAGCAAGTCGAAAGCATCCTTTTATAGAAGAAGAAGAAAAAGGTGTTATAGTATATGACAGAATACAGTTCTTCAGGGGACAGTTGAAACATTTTTTAACGACGTGAACACGTGATCACGAACAACGTGGTCGAAGAACGAACGAACAAATAAGAACGAACAACGGATAAGAACAGAGAAGGGAATTTTTTTTTTTTTTTTTTGTCGAGATGAAAACAGAGACAGAGGTTAGGGTTAGGGTGAAACGTGAAATAGAGACCGAAAGTAATTGCGAGCGCAATCGAAGAACCGCTGAGACAGAAACAAAGCCTCAAGCCAAGGTCAGACACGGTAGCCTACTAGTACTACACTAGGCCTCAGAATACACGACACGAACTAACCGACGATTCTGTACACAGGTATGAAAAACCAACACCAAGAATACTATTAAAGACACACCAATAGTTACACACACCGAAAGAAAGATACAGTTTCGCCAAAAACACAATTGTGAAAAGTTACTTAACTTCGAAAGCGTGCGCGCATGGACAGCTTTTTCGATTTGGGGTATTTGAGGGTCTTTTGGGTCTAAAGGGTCTTCAAGGGTCTTTGGGGTCTTCAGGGTGTTTTGGGTATTTGGGGTATTTTGGGTCTTCAGTGTGTTTTGTGTCTTCGGGGTGTTTTGGGTATTCAGGGTGTTTTGGGTCTTCAGCATGTTTTGGGTCTTCTGGCTGTTTTGGGTCTTCGGGGTGTTTTGAGTCTTCGGGGTCTTTTGGGTGATTTGGGTCTTCGGGGTGTTTTGGGTCTTCAGGGTGTTTTGGGTATTTTGGGTCTTCAGCATGTTTTGGGTCTTCGGGATGTTTTGGGTCTTCAGGATGTTTTGGGTCTTCAGGATGTTTTGGGTCTTCAGGATGTTTTGGGTCTTCTGGGTGTTTTAGGTCTTCAGGGTGTTTTGGGTCTTTGGGGTATTTTAGGTGTTTTGGTTCTTCGGGGTGTTTAGGGTCTTCGGGGTGTTTTGGGTCTGACATTCGCAGATTATCGTGGACATTCACAGAATTTGCCTCGTCATTTGCAGGATTTTCATCGACATTCACAGATAATCATGGACATTCACGGGATTTTCATCGACATTCACAGAATTTGTCTCGTCATTGGTGGGATTTTCATCCACATTCGCAGATTATCGTGAACATTCACAGAATTTGTCTCGTCATTTGCGGGATTTTCATCGACATTCGCCAATTATCATGGGCATTCACAGAATTTGGCCCGTCATTTGCGGGATTTTCATCGACATTCACAGATTATCGTGGACATTCACACAATGTGTCTCGTCATTTGTGGGATTTTCATCGACATTCGCAGATTATCGTGGACATTCACAGAATTTGTCTCGTTATTTGCAGATTATCGTGGACATTCACAGAATTTGTCTCGTCATTTGCGGGATTTTCATCGACATTCACAGAATATCGTGGACATTCACAGAATTTGTCTTGTTATTTGCGAGATTTTCACCGACATTCGCAGATTATCGTGGGCATTCACAGAATTTGTGTCGTCATTTGTGGGATTTTAATCGACATTCGTAGATTATCGTGGACATTCACAGAATTTGTCTCGCCATTTGTGGGATTTTCATCGACATTCGCAGATAATTATCGTGGACATTCATAGAAAGAATTTGTCTTGTTATTTGCGGGATTTTCACCGACATTCGCAGATTATCGTGGGCATTCACAGAATTTGTGTCGTTATTTGCAGGATTTTCACTGACATTTGCAGATTATAGTGGACATTCACAGAATTCGTCTAGTTATTTGTGGGATTTTCATCGACAGTCACAGATTTATCATGGACATTCACACAATGTGTCTCGTCATTTGTGGGATTTTCATCGACGTTCACAGATTATCGTGGACATTCACACAATGTCTCATCATTTGCGGGATTTTCATCGACATTCGCAGATTATCGTGGATATTCACAGAATTTGTCTCGTTACTTGCAGGATTTTCATTGACATTCGCAGATTATCGTGGACATTCACAGAATTGTCTCGTCATTTGCGGGATTTTCATCGACATTCGCAGATTATCGTGGACATTCACAGAATTTGTCTCGTCATTTGCGGGATTTTCATCGACATTCGCAGATTATCGTGGACATCCACAGAATTTGTCTCATCATTTGCGGGATTTTCATCGACATTCGCAGATTATCGTGGACATTCACAGAATTTGTCTCGTCATTTATGGGATTTTTATCGACATTCGCAGATTATCGTGGACATTCACACAATGTGTCTCGTCATTTGCGGGATTTTCACCAACATTCGCAGATGATTGTGGACATTCACAGAATTTGTCTTGTTATTTGTGGGATTTTCACCGACATTTGCAGACTATCGTGGACATTCACAGAATTTGTCTCGTTATTTGCGGGATTTTCATCGACATTCACAGATTATCATGGACATTCACACAATGTGTCTGGCCATTTGCGAGATTTTCATCGACATTCGCAGATTATCATGGACATTCACAGAATTCGACTCGTCATTTGCGAGATTTTCATCGACATAAACAGATTGTCGTGGACATTCACACAATGTGTCTCGTCATTTGCGGGATTTTCATCGACATTCGCAGATTATCGTGGACATTCACATAATTTGTCTCATTATTTGCAGGATTTTCATCGACATTTGCAGATTATCGTGGACATTCACAGAATTTGTCCTATCATTTGCGGGATTTTCATTGACATTCGACAGATTATCGTGGACATTCACAGAATTTGTCTCGTCATTTGCGGGATTTTCATCGACATTCGCAGATTATCGTGGACATTCACAGAATTTGTCTCGTCATTTGCGGGATTTTCATCGACATTCGCAGATTATCGTGGACATTCACACAATGTGTCTCGTCATTTGCGGGATTTTCACCGACATTCGCAGATGATCGTGGACATTCACACAATGTGTCTCGTCATTTGCGGGATTTTCATCGACATTCGCAGATTATCGTGGACATTCACAGAATTTGCCTCGTCATTTGCGGGATTTTCATCGACATTCGCAGATTATCATGGACATTCACAGAATTTGTCTCGTTATTTGTGGGATTTTCACTGACATTCACAGATCATCGTGGACATTCACAGAATTTGTCTCGTCATTTGCGGGATTTTCATCGACATTCACAGATTACATGGACATTCACAGAATTTGTCTTGTTATTTGTGGGATTTTCACCGACATTTGCAGACTATCGTGGACATTCACAGAATTCGTCTCGTTATTTACGGGATTTTCATCGACATTCACAGATTATCATGGACATTCACACAATGTTTCTGGCCATTTGCGAGATTTTCATCGACATTCGCAGATTATCATGGACATTCACAGAATTCGACTCGTCATTTGCGGGATTTTCATCGACATAAACAGATTGTCATGGACATTCACACAATGTGTCTCTTTATTTGCGGGATTTTCATCGACATTCGTAGATTATCATGGACATTCACAGAATTTGTCTCATTATTTGCAGGAATTTAATTGACATTCACAGATTATCATGGACATTCACAGAATTTGTCTCATTATTTGCAGGATTTTAATAGACATTTGCAGATTATCGTGGACATTCACAGAATTTCTCTCGTTATTTGCAGGATTTTCATCAACATTCACAGATTATCGTGGACATTCACAGAATTTGTCTCGTCATTTGCGGGATTTTCATCGACATTCGCAGATTATCGTGGACATTCACACAATGTGTCTCGTCATTTGTGGGATTTTCATCGACATTCACAGATTATCATGGACATTCACAGAATTTGTCTTGTCATTTGCGGGATTTTCATCGACATTCGCAGATTATCATGGACATTCACACAATGTGTCTCGTCATTTGTGGGATTTTCATCGACATTCACAGATTATCATGGACATTCACAGAATTTGTCCTATCATTTGCGGGATTTTCATTGACATTCGACAGATTATCGTGGACATTCACAGAATTTGTCTCGTCATTTGCGGGATTTTCATCGACATTCGCAGATTATCGTGGACATTCACAGAATTTGTCTCGTCATTTGCGGGATTTTCACTGACATTCGCAGATGATCGTGGACATTCACACAATGTGTCTCGTCATTTGCGGGATTTTCATCGACATTCGCAGATTATCGTGGACATTCACAGAATTTGTCTCATCATTTGCGGGATGTTCATCGACATTCGCAGATTATCGTGGACATTCACAGAATTTGTCTTGTTATTTGTAGGATTTTCATCGACATTCGCAGATTATCGTGGGCATTCACAGAATTTGTCTCGTCACACAAATGGTGGTCACACCAGATACTGAATAGTTAACTGACTTTTGACCGCATTCTTCTTCGAGTCTCTGGAGACATTTCTTGCACACGTGTGTTGACATTATCATGTCGATTTCATGATTATCAAACACTAAATATTTATTTGACCAATTAGCATGTTGTGTTTGTTTTCATTTCTCATTTCACATTGGGGTTAATGATGTGCAGGAACATTTTTCCGCTAGTATATATATATATATCCGAAGGATAGCTCAGTTTCAATAACTTGGGATGACGAGCCTTAACACTGCTGTCTTCAGCAGAATTGTCATCTCCAGCCTCTAAGATACCAATCCACGAGTGTTCAATTGATCCTAAATTGCAGTTTTGCGTCTTCCATGGGAACATAATGAATGAATTCGTCATCGCATACATTATGGCACTGGTAGGATAGCGTAGATGTATACCGAGTTGTCTTTGATGTATCTCACCAGCTATAGCTGTCACCCTGGTTTTCTTACATGCAGGACAACACATCAATGTATGCTATGTCCATTGGAAGGGAAGGACATTAGGGCGGAGGATCCATCCATCTGTCAGCAAAGGTCGGTGGTGGATGTTAAATAATCCCATTGTGTCTTTTGCGAAGAGTAGGCGAGTTCTTACCTCCACCTTAAATAAATTACAAGTTCCTGGAATACCCCATATTCCTATAAGATAGGAATGTACCATCAGTAGCACAGCAGCAATCCCAGCAATGACAGAAACTAGCAACCATGTGCTGCACACGAATGAATGAATGGATGAATGAATGACTTGATATACATTGTGATTTAGACAGAGGCTGTGTTGTTCTTCCTTCAATATGACAACATCACAGGTATTTAGACACCTGATGTTTTTTTTTGTATACAAGATCGAGGCTCGTGTAAGAGATAACATTGATCACAAAAAGACAAACGGACACATAAAACATATAATAAAGGGAGCGGGAGACAAGATGGGGATAGAGAGAGAGGGAAGCACACAAGTACAACATTTGAGAGCAGGGACATCGGGAGATTGTGGGAGGTACAGGGCTTGGGGGGAGGAGGCAGGTGAGGAGGGGGAGGAGGCAGGTAAGGGGGGGGAGGAGGCAGGAGAGGGGGGGGCGGAGGAGGCAGGAGAGGGGTGGGGGTGGGAGAGGTATAAAACACATGGACACTGCTAGGCACTTTCCTCTATTCTTACCATGATAGACACGTGTAGGACATGACGCTGCGGAATTGTAGGCAGGTTGTCTGGACCTGCTGTTGCTGCTCCAGCTGCGGCGGCGGCGAGGCGCAACGCAACGCTCTCCTGGAGCACGTGGAAGTGGAGAGTGCCGTTTTCCAGCCATCGTTGGTGCCAATGTACACTTCCAAGTTCCAGGGCTGGGCCAGAAATTTCTGAATAAAGAATGGATGAACGGCATCAAGTTACTACACATCCACATCCTCCATAAAATGTAACTACTCCGCAATGAGCTCGGGTCGCCATGACAAGGTCAAATGCAGAGGAATGAAACAAAGAAGGAAAATAAGGAAGAGGCGAAAGATTATTTAAAGGAAATGAAAGACGATGTGATGATGATGATCAATCAAGGGGCACAGAGGAATACAAGACGAGAGTAAAGTAGGACAGAGCAATAAGAGAGAAATGCTTTCTAATGTAACTTTTGTCGGAGGGCAGAAAAGGAATTAGCGCACTTTGACCTCTTTGTGAAACATAAATGCATTAAAGATAAAACATTATAGGAATAAATGGTGAGAAAAGACAATGATTGTCGCCATCGATCTGAGTGATATGCTCATTGCATGGGGAATTCAGCCTGAGTTTCACCAAAGTTGAGCACAAAAAGCCCCGAAGACCCGAGGTGTGTCCACCTACCAAGCAGATGAAGACCTGGGCAGGGGTGTGTCTACCTACCAAGCAGTGGAAAACCCAGGTGGGGTGTGTCCACCTACCAAGCAGTGGAAGACCTGGGTGGGATGTGTCCACCTAGTAAGCAGTGGAAGACCTGGGTGGAGTGTGTTCACCTAGCAAGCAGTGGAAGACCTGGGCGGAGTGTGTCCACCTAGTAAGCAGTGGAAGACCTGGGTGGGGTGTGTTCACCGAGTAAGCAGTTGAAGACGTGGGTGGAGTGTGTTCACCTAGCAAGCAGTGGAAGACCTGGGTGGAGTGTGTTCACCTAGCAAGCAGTGGAAGACCTGGGTGGAGTGTGTCCACCTAGTAAGCAGTGGAAGACCTGGGTGGGATGTGTTCACCTAGCAAGCAGTTGAAGACCTGGGTGGAGTGTGTCCACCTACGAAGCAGTGGAAGACCTGGGCGGGGTGTGTCCACCGAGTAAGCAGTGGAACACCTGGGTGGGGTGTGTCCACCTACCAAGCAATGGAAGACCTGCGCAGGGGGGTGTCTACCTACCAAGCAGTGGAAGAACTGGGTGGGGTGTGTCCACCTAGTAAGCAGTTGAAGACCTGGGTGGGGTGTGTCCACCTAGTAAGCAGTGGAAGACCTGGGTGGGATGTGTCCACCTAGTAAGCAGTGGAAGACCTGGGTGGAGTGTGTTCACCTAGCAAGCAGTGGAAGACCTGGGCGGAGTGTGTCCACCTAGTAAGCAGTGGAAGACCTGGGCGGAGTGTGTCCACGTAGCAATCATCTAGCTAGCGCTTGCCAAGCCAACCGTTCCTTATCGAATGGTTGCTTGAGGGCTTAAGCTGCTTGACGAGCGCTCTACACGACACTTGGTAACTGAACACACCCCTGCCCTGGATTACAATTTAATAGTTATATTATTATATTTTCGTTATATTATCGTTATACGAGGGTTATATGAACGTTACAACGCTGCTTAAGATTCAGGCCTCACACAGCCTTGTGGGTTACTAGGTTACGCGTGACGTCATGCGGTCCACTGCGCATCACTGAGAAGGCAAATGACGCCACTTGGGACGATTGGGACGAGAGGGAAAGGAGGATGCTCGTAGCCCCAACATGGAGGGAGCACGAGGCGTCATGGCACCGTGACACACGAATGGTGCGCCGTACGTACCACGCACGAATGGTGCGCCGTACGTACCACGCACGAATGGTGCGCCGTACGTACCACGCACGAATGGTGCGCCGTACGTACCACGCACGAATGGTGCGCCGTACGTACCACGCACGAATGGTGCGCCGTACGTACCACGCATGAATGGTGCGCCGTACGTAACACGCACGAATGGTGCGCCGTACGTAACACGCACGAATGGTGCGCCGTACGTAACGCACGAATGGTGCACCGTACGTAACGCACGAATGGTGCACCGTACGTAACACGTACGAATGGTGCGCCGTACGTAACACGCACGAATGGTGCGCCGTACGTAACACGCACGAATGGTGCGCCGTACGTAACGCACGAATGGTGCACCGTACGTACCACGCACGAATGGTGCGCCGTACGTACCACGCACGAATGGTGCGCCGTACGTACCACGCATGAATGGTGCGCCGTACGTAACACGCACGAATGGTGCGCCGTACGTAACACGCACGAATGGTGCGCCGTACGTAACGCACGAATGGTGCACCGTACGTAACGCACGAATGGTGCACCGTACGTAACACGTACGAATGGTGCGCCGTACGTAACACGCACGAATGGTGCGCCGTACGTAACACGCACGAATGATGCGCCGTGCGGCCTTTACGCATCGCACGCACAGCCGGTAGCCCCGCCGGGCTCACCCAGCACGAAGTACGGCAGTTCGGTGTTTTCCAGATCATCGGCGATGGAGAGTTCGCCGGGCAGGTCGTGCCGGATAGACAGGAAGAGCCTGGAGTCGGACGCGGCGGCGGGAGCGTCATGTGCGTCGAGGCCGCGCAGGGCCACGTCGTTGTGGCGCATTATGGGTAGCGTGGACACGGTCACCGTCTGGGACTTGCAGTCTCCGCGAGACTCGGCCCGAGCGACCCGCGGGGTCACACAAAAGCACAGAATAAGCACGGCGGCCGTGAGGAGAGCGGGCGCGGCCATCGCTTCAGCCGCCGCGGCGTCTAGTCCTTGTTCGCTCCGCAGCTTCGCCGGCCCGTCCCGCCCCCCGTCCCTGTGGGCGCCCCTCCCCTCCCGAGCCCCCGCCCGGCACGTGCAACGTGTGTTTCCCGCGCGATCACCTCAATGGATCAAACGCGTCGGCGATCCGGTGCGAGATCAGGTGCAGGCACCGCCGGGCGCTCACAGGGACACAGTGGCGCACACGTACCGCATTGAGTGAGTGAGTGAGTACGTACGTGCGTGAGTGAGTGAGTACGTGCGTGAGTGAGTGAGTGAGTACGTGAGTGAGTACATGAGTACGTGAGTGAGTACATGAGTGAGTACATGAGTACGTGAGTGAGTACTACGTGGGTGCGTGAGTGAGTATGAGTGAGTACGTGCGTGTGTGCGTGCGTGAATGAGTACATGCGTTTGTGAGTGAGTGAGTACGTGTGTGCGTGAGTACGTGCGTGTGAGTACGTGCGTGCGTGAGTACGTGCGTGTGTGCGTGCGTGAATGAGTACATGCGTGTGTGAGTGCGTGAGTGAGTACGTGTGTGTGTGAGTGAGTGAGTACGTGTGTGCGTGAGTGAGTACGTGTGAGTGAGTACGTGTGTGTGTGAGCACGTGCGTGAGTGAGTACGTGTGAGTACGTGAGTGCATGAGTGAGTGAGTACGTGACTGAGTACGTGAGTGAGTGCGTGAGTGAGTGAGTACGTGCGTGCGTGAGTGCGGCGCAAGCGCTCGCGCAGTCGGTGGGAGGGAATGTTGATGAGCATCGGGGAGCAACATCCTGCGATGGGAAGGGAACAAATTATCAAAGGGTTCGGGAGATGAAGACGAAAAAAGGCTCCTGGAGCTCAAAGTCATTTGGTGAACGCGCGAGTCTTTGCTGACGCCGGTAAAAGGTGCATTGTGGTCCCGCGAGGTGCGGCCGCCACGCACACCAGAGATGCGCCCTCGTCATTCATCTCCCCGATAAGGCGGCGCGGACGGATCGGGGCGGTAGCGCGGGAGCGCGGGCGGAGGGGAGTGAGCGCCGCCCGCGGACATCGCTCGTCGGGACCGACATGTGCATCGGCGGGAGTGCGGACGCGGCTCCGAGGCTACCTGTACCCACGTCATAGGTGTCTGGCGAGACCGCCCGGGTATCAGGCGGACAAATTAACCTTTCTTCGGACGGCACGCGCCGTCCCACGTACAGAGAGCGAAAGGGGCACTCAAAAGATCCTGAGCTTTGGGCCCCCATGGACCTTCCCTCAAGGTGGAAACATCACCGCGACCGCGCCTCGTCAGGTGCTCCTTAGCGTCCGGAAGGTGAGTTTTCATTCGGGAAGAAGTTGGTGCATCCGTCACGGACTTTAATTTCGCTATGGGCAGCACGGAAGTTAAACACAGCACGAGGGATTCATACACACAGCACGGAGGAGGGGAGGGAGGTCCATACATACAGCACGGAGGAGGGGGGGGGAGGTAGGGTTCATACACAGCACGGAGGCGGGGGAGGGGGGGTAGGATCCATACACACAGCACGGAGCAGGGGGAGGGGGAGGGGAGGTAGGGTCCATACACACAGCACGGAGGAGGGTCCATACATACAGCACGAGTAGGAGGGGAGGTAGGGTCCATACACACAGCACAGAGGAGGAGGGGGAGGGAGGCTCCATACATACAGCACGGAGGAGGAGGGGAGGTAGGGTCCATACATACAGCACGGAGGAGGGGGGAGGTAGGGTCCATACACACAGCACGGAGGCGGGTCCATACACACAGCACGGAGGGGGAGTGGGAGGGATGCTCCATACACACAGCACGGAGGAGGGGGGGAGGTAGGGTCCATACATACAGCATGGAGGAGGGGGGGGGAGGTAGGGTCCATACATACAGCACGGAGGAGGGAGGGAGGTAGGGTCCATACACACAGCACGGAGGAGGGGGGGGGAGGTAGGGTCCATACATACAGCACAGAGGAGGGGGGGTAGGATTCATGCACACAGCACGGAGGAGGGGGGGGGGAGGTAGGGTCCATACACACAGCACGGAGGAGGAGGGGAGGTAGGGTCCATACATACAGCACGGAGGAGGGGGGAGGTAGGGTCCATACACACAGCACGGAGGCGGGTCCATACACACAGCACGGAGGGGGAGTGGGAGGGATGCTCCATACACACAGCACGGAGGAGGGGGGGAGGTAGGGTCCATACATACAGCATGGAGGAGGGGGGGGAGGTAGGGTCCATACATACAGCACGGAGGAGGGAGGGAGGTAGGGTCCATACACACAGCACGGAGGAGGGGGGGAGGTAGGGTCCATACATACAGCACAGAGGAGGGGGGGTAGGATTCATGCACACAGCACGGAGGAGGGGGGGGGGAGGTAGGGTCCATACACACAGCACGGAGGAGGAGGGGAGGGAGGCTCCATACATACAGCATGGAGGAGGGGGGGGGGGGGGATAAGGTCCATACATACAGCACAGAGGAGGGGGGGGGATAGGGTTCATACACACAGCACGGAGGAGGAGGGGAGGTAGGGTCCATACATACAGCACGGAGGAGGGAGGGAGGTAGGGTCCATACACAAGCACGGAGGCGGGTCCATACATACAGCACGAGTAGGAGGGGAGGTAGGGTCCATACACACAGCACAGAGGAGGGGGGGGGGAGGGAGGCTCCATACACACAGCACGGAGGAGGAGGGGGGGTAGGATCCATACATACAGCACGGAGGAGGGGGTGAGGTAGGGTCCATGCACACAGCACGGATCAGGAGGGGAGGTAGGGTCCATACATACAGCACGGAGGAGGAGGGGAAGGGAGGCTCCATACATACAGCACGGAGCAGGAGGGGAGGTAGGGTCCATACATACAGCATGGAGGAGGAGGGGAGGTAGGGTCCATATATATAGCACGGAGGAGGGGGGGAGGTAGTGTCCATACATACAGCACGGAGGAGGGGGGGGGGGAGGTAGGGTCCATATATATAGCACGGAGGAGGGGGGGGGGAGGTAGGGTCCATACATACAGCACGGAGCAGGAGGGGAGGTAGGGTCCATACATACAGCACGGAGGAGGGGGGGAGGTAGGGTCCATATATATAGCACGGAGGAGGGGGGGAGGTAGTGTCCATACATACAGCACGGAGCAGGAGGGGAGGTAGGGTCCATACATACAGCATGGAGGAGGAGGGGAGGTAGGGTCCATATATATAGCACGGAGGAGGGGGGGAGGTAGTGTCCATACATACAGCACGGAGGAGGGGGGGGGAGGTAGGGTCCATATATATAGCACGGAGGAGGGGGGGGTTGGGTCCATACATACAGCACGGAGCAGGAGGGGAGGTAGGGTCCATACATACAGCACGGAGGAGGAGGGGGAGGTAGGGTCCATACATACAGCACGGAGGAGGGGGGGAGGTAGGGTCCATAATCCATATATATAGCACGGAGGAGGAGGAGGAGGAGGAGGAGGGAGGCTCCATACATACAGCACGGAGGAGGGGTGGAGGGAGGGTCCATATATACAGTACGAAGGGTTCATATACAGCAGGGGGGGGGGGGGGGAGATAAACAACATGGGGGGTTTATACACAGCACGTGGGTTTACACACAGCATGGGGATTTACACACACAGCACGGGGTTTTACACACACATCATGGGGGTTTACACACAGCACTGGGGTTACACACACAGTACTGTGGTTACACACAGCACGGGGGTTTACACACACAGCACTGGGGTTACACACAGCACTGAGATTTACACACAGCATGGGTGTTTACACACACATCACGGGGGTTTACACATACAGCATGGGGATTTACACACACATCACGGGGGTTTACACACACATCACGGGGGTTTACACACACATCACGGGGGTTTACACACACATCACTGGGGTTACACACACAGCATGGGGGTTTACACACACAGCACGGGGGTTAAACACACAGCATGGGGGTTTACACACACATCACGGGGGTTTACACACACATCACGGGGGTTTACACACACAGCATGAGGGTTTACACACACAGCACTGGGGTTACACACACAGCATGGGGGTTACACACACAGCATGGGGGTTTACACACACAGCACAGGGGTTAAACACACAGCATGGGGGTTTACACACACAGCATGGGGGTTACACACACAGCATGGGGGTTTACACACACAGCATGGGGGTTACACACACTGCATGGGGGTTACACACACCGCATGGGGGTTAAACACACATCATGGGGGTTACACACACAGCACTGGGATTTACACACAACATGGGGGTTACACACACAGCACTGGGATTTACACACAACATGTGGGTTTACACACACAGAATGGGGGTTTACACACAACATGGGGGGTTACACACACAGAATGGGGTTACACACACAGAATGGGGGTTTACACACACAGCATGTGGGTTTACACACACAGCACAGGGGTTAAACACACAGCATGGAGGTTTACACACACAGCATGGGGGTTTCCACACACAGCACGGGGGTGGGGGGTTACACACACATCACGTGGGTTACACACACAGCACGGGGGTTACACACACAGCACGGGGGTTACACACATAGCATGGGGGTTACACACACAGCACGGGGGTTACACACAGCACGGGGGTTACACACACATCACGTGGGTTACACACACAGCACGGGGGTTACACACACAGCACGGGGGTTACACACACCGCACGGGGGTTACACACACAGCACGGGGGTTACACACACATCACGTGGGTTACACACACATCACGTGGGTTACACACACAGCACGGGGGTTACACACAGCACTGCAGCCGATTTCAATTCTGCGCCCGTTCCCCATCCCCACCTGTCCTGATCACCTTCAATCCGCCATCATCTCAATCACCTTCTCATTCGACCCACTGACCCTCACTGCTCTGCCCACTTCAACCATCCGGTCTCATCTCGGTGAAAATTGTTGTTTTCTTTACCAATTAATCGGCAAATTGGACCCAGCTTGGTCGGAGGTTCAAACGACGTCCATTCATCCATCCACGAGGCCACGTTTCTTGTGTTTCTCAAGGTTTCGATGCACCGTTTGTGCTTTTTGTAAAACGGGGACTCTCTCATTCCGAAGGTCCGAATTTGCTCGTGCGAGACAGAGGGAGCAGGTGTTACCTGAGATCGGCGACAGGGAGCACGTGGTTTATTTAGAAAGGTAGAAATCTATCGCTTCGGCATTTGGGACGTTGGGTTAATGGTGAAGGGGATGGGGTCATGGTGACGGGGATGGGGTCATGGTGATGGGCTCATGGTGATGGGGATGGGTTCATGACGGGGATGGGTTCATGGTGATGGGCTCATGGTGATGGGGATGGGTTCATGGTGATGGGGATGGGTTCATGGGGATGGGTTCATGGGGATGGGCTCATGGTGATGGGGATGGGTTCATGTTGATGGGGGTGGGGTCATGGTGATGGGGATGGGTTCATGGTGATGGGTTCATGGGGATGGGCTCATGGTGATGGGGATGGGTCGATGGGGATGGGTTCATGGGGATGGGTTCATGGTGATGGGGATGGGTTCATGACGGGGATGGATTCATGGTGATGGGCTCATGGTGATGGGGATGGGTTCATGGGGATGGGTTCATGGGGATGGGCTCATGGTGATGGGGATGGGTTTATGGTGATGGGGATGGGTTCATGGTGATGGGGATGGGTTCATGGTGATGGGGATGGGCTCATGGGTATGGGCTCATGGTGATGGGGATGGGTTCATGGGGATGGGGATGGGCTCATGGTGATGGGTATGGGTTCATCGGGATGGGGATGGGTACATGGTGATGGGGATGGGTTCATGGGGATGGGCTCATGGTGATGGGGATGGGTTCATGGTGATTGGGATGGGTTCATGGGGATGGGCTCATGGTGATGGGGATGGGTTCATGGTGATGGGGATGGGTTCATGGGGATGGGTTCGTGGTGACGGGGATGGGTTCGTGGTGATGGGGATGGGTTCATGGTGACGGGGATGGTTTCCTGGTGATGGGGATGGGTTCATGGTGATGGGGATGGGTTCATGGTGACGGGGATGGGTTCATGGTGATGGGGATGGGTTCATGGTGATGGTGACGGGTTCATGGTGATGGGGATGGGTTCATGGTGATGGGGATGGGTTCATGGTGATGGGGTGGGTTCATGGTGATGGGGATGGGTTCTTGGTGATGGGGATGGGACCCGCGCATTTTTAGAAGTAATGTTGAACCCATTTCACTTCCACAGCACGCACATCATAACCCAATTTGAATCGCGTATAACACTTACCTATTATCACCGTACTCATCTCTCACTTTGTGCTTAGCATGTAAAAACACGCCTCGAACTCAACACAATTCTAACTCTAACTCTAACTCGACACGTCTCTAACTATACACGACTGTTAACACTACATGTCTATAACTCGACAAGTCTCCAACTCTGCACATCTCTAACTCTACAAATCTCTAACTCTACGCATCTCTAAATCTGCACATCTCAAACTCTACACATCTCTAAATCTGCATGACTTTAACTCTACAAGTCTCTAACTCTGCACATCTCTAACTCCACAAATTTCTAACTCTACACATCTCTAAATCTGCACGTCTCTAACTCTGCACGCCTCTAAATCTACACATCTCTAACTCTACATATCTCTAAATCTGCACGTCTCGAACTCTGCACGCCTCTAATTCTACACATCTCTAACTCTACATATCTCTAAATCTGCACGTCTCCATCTCTGCATACCTCTAAATCTACACATCTCTAACTCTACGCATCTCCAAATCTGCACATCTCTAACTCTACGCATCTCCAAATCTGCATGTCTCTAGCTCTGCACGCCTCTAAATCAACACATCTCTAACTCTACATATCTCTAAATCTGCACGTCTCTAACTCTGCACGCCTCTAAATCAACACATCTCTAACTCTACATATCTCTAAATCTGCACGTCTCTAACTCTGCATGCCTCTAAATCTACACATCTCTAACTCTACGCATCTCCAAATCTGCACGTCTCTAACTCTGCACGCCTCAAAATCAACACATCTCAAACTCTACATATCTCTTAATCTGCACATCTCTAACTCTACATCTATCTATAATTCCAGTAATCTCTGTGTGTATGTGTGTGTGTGTATGTGTGTGTGTATGTGTGTGTGTATGTGTGTCTGTGACCGCTGTTTCTCGACAACCACGGGTCCGATATACTTGAAACTTGCCAGGTATATTGCTGGGGACCTGAGGATGTGCCTTTTCAAGGTTTCATATTAATCGGAGAAGTAGTTACCGAGCTATGTCCAAAAAACGATTCAACCAATCAGAGAGCAGCGAGCTATCACGTGTGCCGAACGTGGCGAACAGACTCTGCCTCGGACGGCACATTTGAGAGCGTATTCATTTATTTCACGTTGGCAAACTATGTTGGCGCTATGTTGGCGTTAAACTATGTTTTAAAACTAATTAAAACTAATTTGCGATTCATCGTAACTGCGATATGCGACCTTCCGGACAGTCAAATGAGGACGTCACTTCCGGACTTACGGATAGTCATAGTGACGACGTACTGATGCTGAACGTGGCGAGCAGACGCTGTAAGGTACGATCGATTGTAGTACACGTTTATAATAACTCTGCCGATACAGGCCCGATTAACTGCAGCGCCATCCGAGCTGCGGCGTCGGGACGATACATTCATTGTACGGTCACATCACGCACTTACGGGCATGCCCATGGGCCCATGGGCACGCCCATGCATGCATGGGCAAAGATTTTTTTTTTTTTTTTTTGGCAAGGAACGGGCACCCACGTACGGGCACGTCCTAGTATCTCTAAATCTGCACATCTCCAACTCTGCACATCTCTAACTCTGCATGCCTCTAAATCTACACATCTCTAACTCTACGCATCTCCAAATCTGCATGTCTCTAGCTCTGCACGCCTCTAAATCAACACATCTCAAACTCTACATATCTCTTAATCTGCACTTCTCTAACTCTGCACGCCTCTAAATCAACACACCTCTAACTCTACATATCTCTAAATCTGCACGTCTCTAACTCTGCACGCCTCTCAATCTACACATCTCTAACTCTACATATCTCTAAATCTGCACATCTCTAACTCAACAAATTTCTAACTCTACGCATCTCTAAATGTACATGTGTCTAACTCTGCACGCCTCTAAATCTACACCTTTCTAACTTTACATGTCTGCAAATCTGCACATCTCGAACTCTGCATGTCTATTACTCTACAAATATCTAAATCTACACATCTCTAAATCTACACATCTCTAAATCTACATGTCTCGATCTCTACACAACTCTAAATCTCTATGCGTCCAACTCTGCACGCCTCTAAATCTACACATCTCTAAATCTACACATCTCCAACTCGCCACATCTCGAACTCTGCATGTCTATTACTCTACACATCTCTAACTCAACAAGACTCTGACTCTAACTCTACACAACTCTAACTCTAAATGACTCCGACTCTAACTCTACATGACTCTAACTCTGCACGCCTCTAAATCTACACCTTTCTAACTTTACATGTCTGCAAATCTGCACATCTCGAACTCTGCATGTCTATTAGTCTACAAATATCTAAATCTACACATCTCTAAATCTACACATCTCTAAATCTACACATCTCTAAATCTACACGTCTCTAACTCTGCACATCTCTAAATCTACACGTCTCGAACTCCATACATCTCTAAATCTACATGTCTCGATCTCTACACATCTCTAAATCTACACATCTTGAAATCTACACATCTCTAAATCTACACATCTCTAAATCTACACATCTCTAAATCTACATGTCTCGATCTCTACACATCTATAAATCTGTATGCGTCCAACTCTGCACGCCTCTAAATCGACACATCTCGAAATCTACAAATCTCTAAATCTACAAATATCTAACTATACACATCTCTAAATCTACACATCTCGAACTCGCTACATCTCTAAATCTACACGTCTCGAACTCTATACCTCTCTAAATCTACACAACTCAAACTCTACACATCTCTAAATCTGTATGCATCCAACTCTGCACGCCTCTAAATCTACACATCTCTAAATCTACAAATCTCAAACTATACACATCTCTAAATATACACATCTCTAACTCTACACATCTCTAACTCTGCATGTCTATTACTCTACACGTCTCTAACTCAACAAGACTCCGAATCTAACTCTGCACAACTCTAACTCTACACGATTCCGACTCTAACTCTACATGACTCTAACTCTGCACGCCTCTAAATCTACACATCTCTAACTATACACATCTCTAAATCGACACGTCTCAAACTCTAAACATCTCTAAATCTGTATTCGTCCAACTCTGCACGCCTATAAATCTACACGCCTCCAAATCTACACATCTCTAAATCTACACATCTCTAACTATACACATCTCTAAATCTACACATCTCGAACTCCACACATCTCAAACTCTGCATGTCTATTACTCTACACGTCTCTAACTCAACAAGACTCCGACTCTAACTCTACACAACTCCAACTCTACATGACTCCGACTCTAATTCTACATGACTCTAACTCTGCACGCCTCTAAATCTACAAATCTCTAAATCTACACATCTCTAACTATACACATCTCTAAATCTACATGTCTCGAACTCTATACATCTCTGAATCTACACATCTCTAAATCTTCACATCTCTAACTATACACATCTCTAAATCTACATGTCTCGAACTCTATACATCTCTGAATCTACACATCTCTAAATCTCCACATCTCTAACTATACGCATCTCCAAATCTACATGTCTCAAACTCTAAACATCTCTAAATATGTATGCATCCAACTCTGCACGCCTCTAAATCTACACATCTCTAAATCTAAAAATCTCTACATCTACAAATATCTAACGATACACATCTCTAAATCTACACATCTCGAACTCTCTACATCTCTAAATCTACACGTCTCGAACTCTATACATCTCTAAGTCAACACGACTCAAACTCTACACATCTCTAAATCTGTATGCGTCCAACTCTGCATGCCTCTAAATCTACACATCTCTAAATCTACAAATCTCGAACTCTATACATCTCTAAATCTACACATCTCGAACTCTACACATCTCAAACTCTGCATGTCTATTACTCTACACGTCTCTAACTCAACAAGACTCCGACTCTAACTCTACACGACTCTAACTCTACACGACTCCGACTCGAAATCTACATGACTCTAACTCTGCACGCCTCCAAATCTACACATCTCTAAATATACACAAATCTAACTATACACATCTCTAAATCTACACATCTCTAAATCTACACATCTCTAACTATATGCATCTCTAAATCTACACGTCTCAAACTCTAAACATCTCTAAATATGTATGCGTCCAACTCTGCACGCCTCTAAATCTACACATCTCTAAATCTACAAATCTCTAACTATACACATCTCTAAATCTACACATCTCGAACTCTACACATCTCAAACTCTGCATGTCTATTACTCTACACGTCTCTAACTCAACAAGACTCCGACTCTAACTCTACACAACTCTAACTCTACATGACTCCGACTCTAACTCTACATGACTCTAACTCTGCACGCCTCTAAATCTACACATCTCTAAATCTACACGTCTCGAACTCTATACATCTCTAAATCTACACATCTCTAAATCTACACATCTCTAACTATACGCATCTCTAAATCTACACATCTCTAAATCTACACATCTCGAACTCTGCATGTCTATTACTCTACACGTCTCTCACTCTAAATGTCTCTAACTCTACATGTGTCCAACTCTACACGTCTCTAACTCAACTAGACTCCGACTCTAACTCTACACATCTCTAACTCTACATGTCTCTAACTATACACATCTCCATCTCCACACGTCTAACTCTAAACATCTCCAACTTCACACATCTCTAACTCTTCATGCCTCGACCTCCGCAAATCGCTGCCTCTACACATCTCTAACTCTACACGTCTCTCACTCTACACATCTCTAACTCTACATGTATCTAACTCTACACGTCTCCAGCTATACACATCTCAAACTCTACACATCTCTAACTATACACATGTCTAAATCTACACATCTCTAACTCTAAACATCTCCAACTTTACACATCTCTAACTCTACGCATCTCTAACTCTACATGTCTCTACCTATACACATCTCAATCTCTACACGTCTGTAACTGTAAACATCTCTAACTTCACACAGCTCTAACTCGTCATGCCTCTACCTCCGCAAATCGCTACCTCTAGACATCTCTAATTCAACACTTCTCTAAATCTGCATGGCTCTACCTCCGCACATCCCCACCTCTACACATCTCTAACTCAACACGTCTCTAAATCTGCATGGCTCTACCTCCGCACATCCCCACCTCTACACTTCTCTAACCCAACACGTCTCTGAATCTGCATAGCCCTACCTCCGTACATTCCGACCTCTACACATCTCTAACTCAACATGTCTCTAACTCTACACAACTCGAGCTCTACACATATCTAACTCTACACGTCTCTAACAATACACATCTCTAACTATACACGTTGATAACTATTCACATCTCTAAGATCACACGTCCCTCACTTCATGTTTCAACCTCGGCATGTCCCTCATGCTACATGCCTCTAACTCTGTATTATCTAACTCTGCATTATCCTCATGCTACATGTCTCTAATTGTACATTTCCCTCACTGTACATGTCTCTAACTCTACGTGTATCTAACTCTGCATGACTCTCATGCTGCATGTCTCTAACTCTGCATGTTTCTAACACTACATTTACCTCATGTTACATGTCTCTAACTCTGCATGTTTCTAACACTACATGTACCTCATGCTACATGTCTCCAATTCTGCATCTCCCTTACTCTACCTGTCTGTAACTGCACAATTCCCTTTCACTACATGTCTCTAACTCTACGTGTATCTAACTTTGCATGACTCTCATGCTGCATGTCTCTAACTCTGCATGTTTCTAACACTACATGTACCTCATGCTACATGTCTCTAACTCTGCATCTTCCTTACTCTACATGTCTGTAACTGCACAATTTCCTCACTCAACATGTCTCTAACTCTACAAGTCCTTCACTCTTCATGACTCTAACTCTGCATGTTCCTCACTCTATATGTTGTTGACTCCACATGTTCCTCACCCTACATGTTCCTCATTCTATATGTCTAACTTTACATGTTCCTCATTTTACATGTCTCTAATTGTACATTTCCCTCACTGTACATGTCTCTAACTCTGCATGTGCCTCACTCTATATGTCACTAATTCCACATGTCTCTAACTCTCCATGTCCCTCACACTACATATCTCTAACTGTATATGTCCCTCACTCCACATGTCTCTAACTCTACATGTGCCTCACACTACATGTCTCTAACTGCACAGGTTCCTCATGCTACATGTCTCTAATTCCACATGTGCCTCACACTACATGTCTCTAACTGTATATGTGCCTCACACTACATGCCTCTAACTGTATATGTCCCTCACTCCACATGTCTCCAACATTACATGTGTCTCACACTACATGTCTCTAACTGCACAGGTTCCTCATGCTACATGTCTCTAACTCTCTCATGTCCCTCACTGTACATTTTTCTAATCCTCTCATGTCCCTCACTCTACATGCCTCTAACTCCACATGTCCCTCACTTTACATGTCTCTAGCTCTCTGATGTTCCCTACTCTGCATTGTCTCTCACTTCCCTCTCTCTTTCTCTGTCCTTTTCTCTTATCCATTCTATCCTCCATATTTCTGTTCCTCTTTCACCCCCTTTCTCTCCTCTTTCCCTTCGATACCTCTCTGTCCTCTTCTCTGAGCTACTGTGTAGCTTTAAATATGGGTGACTGTGCCTAGATTTAAATTCACTTTGCCTTCATCAGCCATTAGTTATATATTTGCTGAAGTGACATTACATCTAATGTTGCTGCCAAAGACTTGGTGTTGATGTTAATTTGTGAAAACGAATTCACGAAACGAAGGAGTTATCGGGTGGAGGAGCACGGACCTCTTTGGGATGTTTGAGCAGCACTCTTCTTACCTGAGTGCACACGTTGCTTTCTTCTTCGCCCTCCTCTGCCCTTCCCAACGCACCCATTTCTCGATCTTCCTTACCCTTCTCTAACCTCCATATGACCTTTCTTCACGACCTCCATATGACCTTTCTTCACACCACCATGACGTATTCTCCCGTTTGCCCACTTTGGGATTGTACCGAGGTCAGCAGTGCTCAGTGATGTTCAATGTTTTGTGCTAATATTCCTAAAATACATCTTTACACTGGAACGGGAATGCTAAAATGAATTTGGATGTGAGCTTTTGTAAACTCTTCGGGTATTTAACTGGTTTTAAGGGTCAGAGGTTTAATTGAATTGTTATTCAGGTGTTACAGGGTGCAGAGCAGTCACGCCGGTCTAAAGACATTAAAATCTGTGATAGACATCATGGTTGGACAGACAGTCTGAGTCTGATATGATGCATAGTTCAAGATTCTGGATCCGTGATGCCGCTCCACCTGGATGAGCAATGAGATGTCAGACTTAAGGAGTGGTACCGACATTTTTTGGAGTACAGGCCCCAGGTACTGCCACTAATGATACTCTGTTTCACTCCGAGTGCTACCTGCTGTCTCTCACCACACCTTTTTCTCCCCCCTGCTCGTTTGTCCGACTTCCCCGTGCAGGCACAGCATGTCGCCGCCCGTCGAGGCCCACGTCGTCGTGCGTGACCATCCATTCTACACTCCCCGCACCCCTCCCCGGTATTGATCGCTCCGGATGCTGAGGCCATGGCGAACGGGTCCTTTTGTGTGCCTGGTGCTTTGGGGGAAGTGATATAGGCACAGTACCATTTTCACTCGCGACTATTTGTATGCTGTTGGTGGTGAATGCGCCTCCATTATCCCATCGGAATTCTTCCCAGCGCACTAACTCTACGATCCCGGAAGATAAGCGGTCTCTTTAACTGGAAGCGTGTTGGTAACAGCACAGAGGAGCGACCCATATTGGGGGCGCGTTACATGGGACGCTGCGCCCGCTGCCCCCAGGGCAAGATCGGGCGGCTTCTACTGCCCCCAGGGCACGATCGGGCACCCTCCACGTAACTGCCCCCAGGGCACGATCGGGCACCCTCAACTGCCCCCAAGGCACGATCGGGCATCCTCCACGTATCTGACCCCAGTGCACGATCGGCCACCCTCCACTGCCCCCAGGGAACGATCGGGCATCCTCCACTGCCCCCAGGGCACGATCGGGCATCCTCAACTGCCCCCAGGGCACGATCGGGCACCCTCAACTGCCTCCAGGGCACGATCGGGCGCCCTCCACGTATCTGCCCCCAGGGCACGATCGGGCATCCACTGCCCCCAGGGAACGATCGGGCACCCTCCACTGCCCCCAGGGCACGATCGGGCATCCTCAACTTCCCCCAGTGCACGATCGGGCACCCTCCACTGCCCCCAGGGCACGATCGGGCACCCACCACTGCCCCCAGGGCACGATCGGGCGCCCTCCACGTAGCTGCCCCCAGCGCACGATCGGGCGCCCTCCACATAGCTCACCATGAGCGCAGCATGAAGCTCCGTGCCCCAAGAGCACGAGTATGAGGCGGCGGCTCGTCTCGCTACTGCTCGCCGTTTGCCTCGTGTGCCCCGCGGAGCAGCGCCAGGGCCGAGGGAAGGGGACGTCCGACTGGTTGTGGGCAGACCGCGGCCCCTTCCACTGCGCCCGGGACTTTGTGTACGCGGCGGAGCGAGCACGCCAAGGTTACAGCAACCGCTACCGCATCCACAGGTAGGTACGAACACCTGTCCTACATGTTTTACAATTTCATCCTGTCTGTGCTTATAATTGAGAATTTGGTGCAGCCGATCCTTGTGCTTCAAATCCTCCATCAGCTGCATCCACATTATGAACGTTTGTGCAAAACCCTCAGATCGAAACATTTGAATCCCTAATGAATCTGGATTTACAAACCCATCACTTTTCTGCCACTTGTGTTTGATTAATGACGGCGGAAGGGGAACATTAGCAGCTCAACGATACAGATCGTCAAATATGGCCACCGATCTGCCTGAATTCATCACTTTGTAATCATAAAACTCAATCATGCGATGTCCCCAAGGATGTCCGAGCTGAAGTTTGTGCTCAACTACTCTGTAGTAGAGTTTATAATATATCTTTGATTACTTTACCCTTCATATTCTTACACTCCCCTGTCTCTAACATACCCCACCATTATTCCTCCCTTCCACATCCCTGTCTTACCTGGTAACACTGGTCAACGGCCAAGTTGGTTCTGACTTATTTTCAACTGTTTATAACTAATTTGGTGCCCACGAATCCGAATCTGACCTTAAAATTTCGCCATCACGTAACCTTGACGTAGTACATCATAAGTGTGGAAAAAAATCTTTAGAGCATGCAAATTTTTTGATTCAGTCTCAATAAGTCTATTTATTGTCACAAAAAATAATATGAACTTAATGTTTTTATTTACATCACATAAAAAAATGTAAATCTCCAAAAATAATATGAACTTTATAAAATATCACAAAAAATAATATGAAATTTAAGTTTTTATTTACATCACATAAAAAATGTAAATCTCCAAAAATAATATGAACTTTATAAAATATCACAAAAAATAATATGAATTTAAGTTTTTATTTACATCACATAAAAAAATGTAAATCTCCAAAAATAATATGAACTTTATAAAATATCACAAAAAATAATATGAACTTTAAGTTTTTATTTACATCACATTAAAAGTGCTTCTGAACTTTATTTTTGCGTTTGTAGGAGCAATCACTTTCATGCTGTAAAGTCCAACAGTAGTCGCCCATCATGTTTGGATTGAATCGGCCTTGATATCGAGTCTCCATGATGGCAATTTCCTGGTGAAACCTTTCTCCATGTTCATCACTGACATCGCCAAGATTTTGTGGAAAGAAGTCCAGATGAGAATGGAAGAAATGTATCTTGAGTGACATTCGAGCACCGAGCGCCTGGTAACTCCTCAACATCTTGTCCACAAGCTCTTCATAATTTGGTGCTCGAACATTTCCAAGGTAATTGTTAGCAAGAGCCCCAAAGCTATCCCAAGCAACGCTTTCCAGCTCAGATAGCCTCGTTACAAAGTCCTGATTGGTGAGGACAAGACGAATTTGAGGACCATTGGAAACACCCGCCTTTACTTTGGCCTCAGATACAATGCCTTGGAACTTCATCAGCGAGTAGTGGAAGCCAGCACCATCTTGATCCATGGCCTTCACAAAGTTCTTCATCAAACCAAGTTTCAAATGAAGTGGTGGTAAGAATACCTTCTCATTCACAGAAGAATACCTTCTTCTCTCTCCCTCAACCAAAGTAAGAATACCTTCTCAGGGTCAACAGAGGTTTGTGAATTTCAAATGAAGTGGTATTCCTATGGTATACTGGTTCTCGAAAACTGGATGTGCTAGTGAAAATTGGATATCATAATCGAAATCTACAGGTTCATGTTGGTTGGAATCACCTCAAAATATACTAGAACCATCACAATTTTACAATTTTGTTGACCAGTGTAATCAGTCATTCACCTGATACATGCTTAAAGAGCATCTATCAGTTTGACCTTAATGAAAGCTTCAATGCATCATGGTATGGATTACAAAGCTTCATGTTGGATGGGCCTATGTTCAACCATTGTTCACATTGGAGACTTCATACCAAACAACATCTGGTCCTGGTGCATTTATATAAATGGACATACCTGATCTTGGTGATTGTAACACCTTTATGGCACGGCATGCCGTTAACCAGTTGCTTTTGTCAAATTAAATCACATCTCCTGTTTGACGGACAATGGACATAGATACACAAGATGTATTAAAACGAAAAACACGGTCCGTCTGTCAGTGAAGCCATTTGACTATATGTCTATTAATTACATACTGTTTGAACTCAGTTGCAACCTCATTATTAATTACGTCGTTACCTTATTAATTACCTTATTATTATTATTAATTACCTTATTATTAATTACCTTATTATTTACAAACCATTGGAATGTACCTTTCAAGCCTTTAGACTGCTGAGACCCCCTAGACCTTTGAAGACCCTTTAAGACCCCCAAGACTCAAGACTACCAAGACCCCTAAACCCCTCTAAGACCCGAAAGACTCTTAAATACCCTGAAGATCGAAAAGACACCAAAGGATCCAGAAGACTCAAAAGACTCAAAATGCCTCCAAATATTCCTGCAGGATGCACACGACCTGCCAGCAACCCTTTTATGGTGAAACTGCCAAAATCAAGACGCTCTGCTCACCTTCACTCCTTCATTCCTCTATTCTCCCTCCTCTGGAACAAACTCCCGCACTCTCTTCAATCCCACTCCTCCCTCCAGGTCTTCAAAATATATGTTCACCACCATCTCCCCCATCCAAAACCTCGATCTTTTCTACCCCTGTTAATACACCCTAAATCCACCTTTTTCAAATTCCGTTCTCTTTCCTGAAAGTCCCTGCAGTGTCCATCTTGTTTATCCCGAGTACTCCCCTCCACCCCACCCCAGCCCTGTCCCTTCCACAGATCTGCTGAGGTCCCTGTTCTCTACTGTTGTTGTACTTCCCTCTCTCTTTCTATATATATATATATGTGTGTGTGTGTGTGTGTGTGTGTGTGTGTGTGTGTGTGTGTGTGTGTGTGTGTGTGTGTGTGTGTGTGTGTGTGTGTGTGTGTGTGTGTGTGTGTGTGTGTGTGTGTGTGGTGTGTGTGTAGAGAGAGAGTGAGAAATAAGAAAAAAAATTAAGAATCATCTTCAGATGGCCGCACACATTATAAAGAGGGTGAAGTTATAGAAAAGTGGGGATTCCAACACTGGTCTTTCTACTAACTGGAGAGGAAAGGAAGCCATTCGTCCGCCATCTTTACTCTCCCATGAGTATTGAATGGGACTGTTTGTTCCATAAGTTTCAAAGTAAGGAAGGTGAATTCCACTTACCGATGAAATGTGATTCCTCTTCTTCTTTGATCACAACTATCATGGTTTTTACAACCGTAAGCAGCTCATTTAAATACTGTAACAATTGTTTTTTTAAACCCAGGAATGGAATAGGATCAAGAGGGAAAGGAGAAAAATCAAGTAGGAAGGTGGAATTTTTGTTGGAATATGCACCTTGAAGCAACTATTTGTATTGGCATAAACAGGATTTTCTGTGTTGTGGGAGAAGGAATATGGTGGATGGAGCGCTTCCGGTGGTTTCAGGACGCCTGACCAATTGACGTTGGGCACCCGATCCAGTTAGTTTAGACATCAATGGATTCCAATTCAAAATGTCAAAAAGGAAAAGAGAGAGAGAGGGTCAACGAAGTTAAAAAACTGCAACCTGGAAAACCAGGCCTGAAAAACGCGGCGGGAACCAACCGACGATTATACACAAGTCAGCACGAGTTACAACGAGATATAACTAGAAACACACAGTGGGCACTCACACCGTAAAATAAAAATACAGTTTTGACAAAAATACAAATGGGAAAATTTATTATCTTTCGAATCACAAAATTTACGTAAAAGCAGTAAACATGTCTGTAAAATAATATGAAAAAACTTAAATTGATATCTAGCAGGAGGTCGGTGGTGCTTGCCGATAATTATAAAGCTTCTATTTATTATTTACCTACGTATGGAGAACGATCTGTTATTGCTTCCACAATGTATAAGAATAACCCATGAGTATATATATATATCATCATGGGACTGTCATAGATGTGTTGCATGATTGCCAGCTTTGTGTTCCCCAGCATTACAACTTTCTAAAATAACATTATGACTTTATGATTAGAAGAGGATGTGTTTTCATGTGACAAAAGAGTTTAATTCAGCACTTTGTTTCCTTTGAAAAAAAGGTGCGATAGAAAATACAATTATTTTTAATACTCGATAAAAATTCAAACGACATCAGAATTTCCCCAGCATACCAACACTATCACCTGTGCAAGACGAATATACCACTGCAAGCATCATTTTATGTTCCTGAAGGAAAATAACTCCCGTAAAAATAAATATTAACTGGAACGTTGTGGCTTGCAGGATAACGCTTGGAATCACAAGACTGGCAATCAAACCTGGAACTCAGTTCTTAGTGTTTAAATCATTTTGACATCCAACCACATAGTCTGACATCCAATCCCAACAGTCTAAGGTCTAACCACACAGTCTTAACATCCAATCAAAATTTGACAACACACCTCACAATCTGGAGTCCGGTCACTGTTTGACTCAAAGGCAAAATCTGACATAAAACTGCACAGTCTTACATTCAATCGTACCGTCTGACCTGGAACCTTACAATCTGACATGGAACCTTACAATCTGACATGGAACCTTACAATCTGACATGGAACCTTACAATCTGACATGGAACCTTACAATCTGACATGGAACCTTACAATCTGACATGGAACCTTACAATCTGACATTGAACCTTACAATCTGACATTGAACCTTACAATCTGACATTGAACCTTACAATCTGACATTGAACCTTACAATCTGACATTGAACCTTACAATCTGACATTGAACCTTACAATCTGACATTGAACCTTACAATCTGACATTGAACCTTACAATCTGACATTGAACCTTACAATCTGACATTGAACCTTACAATCTGACATGGAACCTTACAAGCTGACATGGAACCTTACAATCTGACATTGAACCTTACAATCTGACATTGAACCTTACAATCTGACATTGAACCTTACAATCTGACATTGAACCTTACAATCTGACATTGAACCTTACAATCTGACATTGAACCTTACAATCTGACATTGAACCTTACAATCTGACATTGAACCTTACAATCTGACATTGAACCTTACAATCTGACATTGAACCTTACAGTCTGACATGGAAACTTACAATCTGACATGGAACCTTACAATCTGACATGGAACCTTACAATCTCACATGGAACCTTACAATCTGACATGGAACCTTACAGTCTGACAGGGAACCTTACAATCTGACATGGAACCTTACAATCTGACATGGAACCTTACAATCTGACATTGAACCTTACAATCTGGCATGGAACCTAACAATCTGACATGGAACCTTACAATCTGACATGGAACCTTACAATCTCACATGGAACCTTACAATCTGACATGGAACCTTACAATCTGACATGGAACCTTACAATCTGACATTAAACCTTACAATCTGACATTGAACCTTACAATCTGACATGGAACCTTACAATCTGACATGGAACCTTACAATCTGACATTGAACCTTACAATCTGACATGGAACCTTACAATCTGACATGGAACCTTACAATCTGACATGGAACCTTACAATCTGACATTTAACCTTACAATCTGACATGGAACCTTACAATCTGACATGGAACCTTACAATCTGACATGGAACCTTACAATCTGACATGGAACCTTACAATCTGACATTTAACCTTACAATCTGACATGGAACCTTACAATCTGACATGGAACCTTACAATCTGACATGGAACCTTACAATCTGACATGGAACCTTACAATCTGACATGGAACCTTACAATCTGACATGGAACCTTACAATCTGACGTGGAACCTTACAATCTCACATGGAACCTTACAATCTGACATGGAACCTTACAATCTGACATTGAACTTTACAATCTGACATGGAACCTTACAATCTGACATGGAACCTTACAATCTGACATGGAACCTTACAATCTGACATGGAACCTTACAATCTGACATTGAACCTTACAATCTGACATTGCACCTTACAATCTGACATTGAACCTTACAATCTCACATGGAACCTTACAATCTGACATGAAACCTTAAAATGTGACATGGAACCTTACAATCTCGCATGGAACCTTACAATCTGACATGGAACCTTACAGTCTGACATGGAACCTTACAGTCTGACATGGAACCTTACAATCTGACATGGAACCTTACAATCTGACATGGAACCTTACAATCTGACATGGAACCTTACAATCTGACATGGAACCTTACAATTTGACATTGAACCTTACAATTTGACATTGAACCTTACAATCTGACATTGAACCTTACAATCTGACAACTGACATGGAACCTTACAATCTCACATGGAACCTTACAATCTGACAACTGACATGGAACCTTACAATCTGACATGGAACCTTACAATCTGACATGGAACATTACAATCTGAAATGGAACCTTACAATCTGACATGGAACCTTACAATCTGACATTGAACCTTACAATCTCACATGGAACCTTACAATCTGACATGGAACCTTACAATCTGACATGGAACCTTACGATCTGACATGGAACCTTACGATCTGACATGGAACCTTACAATCTGACATGGAAACTTACAATCTGACATTGAACCTTACAATTTGACATTGAACCTTACAATCTCACATGGAACCTTTCAATCTGACATGGAACCTTACAATCTGACATGGAACCTTACAATCTGACATGGAACCTTACAATCTGACATTGAACCTTACAATCTCACATGGAACCTTACAATCTGACATGGAACCTTACAATCTGACATGGAACCTTACAATCTGACATGGAACCTTACAATCTGACATGGAACCTTACAATCTGACAAGGAACCTTACAATCTGACATGGAACCTTACAATCTGACATGGAACCTTACAATCTGACATTGAACCTTACAATCTGGCATGGAACCTTACAATCTGACATTGAACCTTACAATCTGACAAGGAACCTTACAATCTCACATGGAACCTTACAATCTGACATTGAACCTTGCAATCTGGCATGGAACCTTACAATCTGACATGGAACCTTACAATCTGACATGGAACCTTACAATCTGGCATGGAACCTTACAATCTGACAAGGAACCTTACAATCTCACATGGAACCTTACAATCTGACATGGAACCTTACAATCTCACATGGAACCTTACAATCTGACATTGAACCTTACAATCTGGCATGGAACCTTACAATCTGACATTGAACCTTACAATCTGACATTGAACCTTACAATCTGACATGGAACCTTACAATCTGACATGGAACCTTACAGTCTGACATGGAATCTTACAGTCTGACATGGAACCTTACAGTCTGACATGGAACCTTACAGTCTGACATGGAACCTTACAGTCTGACATGGAACCTTACAATCTGACATGGAACCTTACAATCTGACATGGAACCTTACAATCTGACATGGAACCTTACAATCTGACATGGAACCTTACAATCTGACATGGAACCTTACAATCTGACATGGAACCTTACAATCTGACATGGAACCTTACAATCTGACATGGAACCTTACAATCTCACATGGAACCTTACAATCTGACATGGAACCTTACAATCTGACATGGAACCTTACAATCTGACATGGAACCTTACAATCTCACATGGAACCTTACAATCTGACATGGAACCTTACAATCTGACATGGAACCTTACAATCTGGCATGGAACCTTACAATCTGACAAGGAACCTTACAATCTCACATGGGACCTTACAATCTGACATTGAACCTTACAATCTGGCATGGAACCTTACAATCTGGCATGGAACCTTACAATCTGGCATGGAACCTTACAAACTGGCATGGAAACTTACAATCTCACATGGAACCTTACAATCTGACATTGAACCTTGCAATCTGACATGGAACCTTACAATCTCACATGGAACCTTACAATCTGGCAGGGAACCTTACAATCTGACATTGAACCTTACAATCTGGCATGGAACCTCACAATCTCACATGGAACCTTACAATCTGACATTGAACCTTGCAATCTGACATGGAACCTTACAATCTCACATGGAACCTTACAATCTCACATGGAACCTTACAATCTGGCAGGGAACCTTACAATCTGACATTGAACCTTACAATCTGACATGGAACCTTACAATCTGACATGGAACCTTACAGTCTGACATGGAACCTTACAATCTGACATGGAACCTTACAATCTGACATGGAACCTTACAGTCTGACATGGAACCTTACAATCTGACATTGAACCTTACAATGTGGCATGGAACCTTACAATCTGACATGGAACCTTACAATCTGACATGGAACCTTACAATCTGACATGGAACCTTACAATCTGGCATGGAACCTTACAATCTCACATGGAACCTTACAATCTGACATGGAACCTTACAATTTGACATGGAACCTTACAATCTGACATTGAACCTTACAATCTCACATGGAACCTTACAATCTGACATTGAACCTTGCAATCTGACATGGAACCTTACAATCTGACATGAAACCTTACCATCTGACTAGGAACCTTACAATCTGACATTGAACCTTACAATCTGACATTGAACCTTGCAATCTGACATGGAACCTTACAATCTGACATCAAACCTTGCCATCTGACAAGAAACATTACAATCTGACATGGAACCTTACAATCTCACATTGAACCTTACAATCTGGCATGGAACCTTACAATCTCACATGGAACCTTACAATCTGACATCGAACCTTTCAATCTGACATCGAACCTTACAATCTGACATCGAACCTTACCATCTGACAAGAAACCTTACAATCTCACATGGAACCTTACAATCCGACATTGAACCTTGCAATCTGACATTGAACCTTACAATCTGACATGGAACCTTACAATCTCACATGGAACCTTACAATCTGACATGTAACCTTACAATCTGACATGTAACCTTACAATCTGACATTGAACCTTACAATCTGACATTGAACCTTACAATCTGACATGGAACCTTACAATCTGACATGGAACCTTACAATCTGACATGGAACCTTACAATCTGACATTGAACCTTACAATCTGACATTGAACCTTACAATCTGACATGGGACCTTCCAATCTGACATTGAACCTTCCAATCTCACATGGAACCTTACAATCTGACATGGAACCTTACAATCTGACATTGAACCTTACAATCTGACATGGAACCTTACAATCTGACATGGAACCTTACAATCTGACATGGAACCTTACAATCTGACATGGAACCTTACAATCTGACATGGAACCTTACAATCTGACATTGAACCTTACAATCTGACATGGAACCTTACAATCTGACATGGAACCTTACAATCTGACATGGAACCTTACAATCTGACATGGAACCTTACAATCTGACATGGAACCTTACAATCTGACATGGAACCTTACAATCTGACATGGAACCTTACAATCTGACATGGAACCTTACAATCTGGCATGGAACCTTACAATCTGACATTGAACCTTACAATCTGACATTGAACCTTACAATCTGACATTGAACCTTACAATCTGACATGGAACCTTACAATCTGGCATGGAACCTTACAATCTGACATGGAACCTTACAATCTGGCATGGAACCTTACAATCTGACATGGAACCTTACAATCTGGCATGGAACCTTACAATCTGACATGGAACCTTACAATCTGACATGGAACCGTACAATCTGACATGGAACCTTACAATCTGACATGGAACCTTACAATCTGACAAGGAACCTTACAATCTGACATTGAACCTTACAATCTGACATGGAACCTTACAATCTGACATGGAACCTTACAATCTGACACGGAACCTTACAATCTGACACTGAACCTTACAATCTGACATGGAACCTTACAATCTGGCATTGAACCTTACAATCTGACATGGAACCTTACAATCTGACATGGAACCTTACAATCTGACATTGAACCTTACAATCTGACATGGAACCTTACAATCTGACATGGAACCTTACAATCTGACATGGAACCTTACAATCTGACATGGAACCTTACAATCTGACATGGAACCTTACAATCTGACATGGAACCTTACAATCTGGCATGGAACCTTACAATCTGACATGGAACCTTACAATCTCACATGGAACCTTATAATCTGACATTGAACCTTACAATCTCACATGGAACCTTACAATCTCACATGGAACCTTACAATCTGACATGGAACCTTACAATCTGACATGGAACCTTACCATCTGACATGGAACCTTACAATCTGACATGGAACCTTACAATCTGACATGGAACCTTACAATCTGACATGGAACCTTACAATCTGACATGGAACCTTACAATCTGACATGGAACCTTACAATCTGACATGGAACCTTACAATCTGACATGGAACCTTACAATCTCACATGGAACCTTACAATCTGACATGGAACCTTACAATCTCACATGGAACCTTACAATCTGACATTGAACCTTACAATCTCACATGGAACCTTACAATCTCACATGGAACCTTACAATCTGACATGGAGCCTTACAATCTGACATGGAACCGTACAATCTGACATGGAACCTTACAATCTGACATGGAACCTTACAATCTGACATGGAACCTTTCAATCTGACATGGATCCTTACAATCTCACATAGAACCTTACAATCTCAAATGGAACCTTACAATGTGACATGGAACCTTACAATCTGACATGGAACCTTACAATCTGGCATGGAACCTTACAATCTGACATGGAACCTTACAATCTGACATGGAACCTTACAACATGACATGGAACCTTACAATCTGACATGGAACCTTACAATCTGACATGGAACCTTACAATCTGACATGGAACCTTACAATCTGACATTGAACCTTACAATCTGACATTGAACCTTACAATCTGACATTGAACCTTACAATCTGACATTGAACCTTACAATCTGACATTGAACCTTACAATCTGACATGGAACCTTACAATCTGGCATGGAACCTTACAATCTGACATGGAACCTTACAATCTGACATGGAACCTTACAATCTGACATGGAACCTTACAATCTGACATTGAACCTTACAATCTGACATGGAACCTTACAATCTGACATGGAACCTTACAATCTGACATGGAACCTTACAATCTGACATGGAACCTTACAATCTGACATGGAACCTTACAATCTGACATGGAACCTTACAATCTGACATGGAACCTTACAATCTGACATGGAACCTTACAATCTGACATGGAACCTTTCAATCTGACATGGATCCTTACAATCTCACATAGAACCTTACAATGTCAAATGGAACCTTACAATCTGACATGGAACCTTACAATCTGACATGGAACCTTACAATCTGACATGGAACCTTACAATCTGACATGGAACCTTACAATCTGACATGGAACCTTACAATCTGACATGGAACCTTACAATCTGACATGGAACCTTACAATCTCACATTGAACCGTACAATCTGACATGGAACCTTTCAATCTGACATGGATCCTTACAATCTCACATAGAACCTTACAATGTCAAATGGAACCTTACAATCTGACATGGAACCTTACAATCTGACATGGAACCTTACAATCTGACATGGAACCTTACAATCTGACATGGAACCTTACAATCTGACATGGAACCTTACAATCTGACATTGAACCTTACAATCTGACATTGAACCTTACAATCTCACATTGAACCGTACAATCTGACATGGAACCTTACAATCTGACATGGATCCTTACAATCTGACATGGAACCTTACAATCTGACATGGAACCTTACAATCTGACATGGAACCTTACAATCTGACATGGAACCTTACAATCTCACATTGAACCGTACAATCTGACATGGAACCTTTCAATCTGACATGGATCCTTACAATCTCACATAGAACCTTACAATGTCAAATGGAACCTTACAATCTGACATGGAACCTTACAATCTGACATGGAACCTTACAATCTGACATTGAACCTTACAATCTGACATTGAACCTTACAATCTCACATTGAACCGTACAATCTGACATGGAACCTTACAATCTGACATGGATCCTTACAATCTGACATGGAACCTTACGTTCTGCTATCTCACATTAGATTGATTACTTTGAGTCCACATGCCCTTTCCTCCAACCACACAGTTGAAATCAAGTTTGGAAGTCGATTGATGCCAAATTTCCATCAAGCGGCACCCCTACGTACTAATGCAGAGATGTGTATTTTAACACCACCAGCGGGTAATGATGCTCAGTAGTCGAAAGACTCCACATTGGTATCAAATACAATATCGTTGAACTATCAACACCCTGTGGGTGTGAGCAATTCGTATATCATGCAAGTTGGTTAGTTCTTTGCCCATTCCTTTCATTTATGCCACATTGCACCAATCAACTACAATGGCAATTGGGAGAGAGTGTATCTCCGCCAGGCTGAACAGTTTACATGTGACACACACAACCACACAACCAATAACACACACACACACACACACACACACACACACACACACACACACACACACACACACACACACACACACACACACACACACCAGAAAAAGTATTACGATCCAAAAAAGGAAAGATGGAATTGCTAAGTGAGGTTTCTGTACACAGCGATTTTGGCCCAAACAACACAGACATCAAGAAAATGACCAAATACCAAGATCTAAAAAATGAAGGCAAAAGATCCCGGAAGCTGAAGAGCGCCAAAATTGTACCATAGATTACACTGTGCTCGCGAAGCGAAAAGCAGGGTTAGGCGTTCGCCTGCTTACTTACGTGTGGCGTATCTGCGTATGTGTGGCGTATCTGCGTATGTGTGGTGTATCTGCGTACGTGTGGTGTGCTTGTCTGCATTTTTAAAATTCATTTTCTCAGCGACCGTTGGTCTGATTGACACGAAATTTTACCATAGGAGTGCCTCCACCTGCAGAATTTTAGTGATAATTATGACGTCATAGGTCACGTGGCATAGGTGCCATATTGGAAAAACTTCGCACCTCTATATTTCTGAAACCGCTCCATCAAAAAATTGAAACGTGGCTCAATGTCAAGTACTTCCCATGGGGATATGTTAATGATGATGTCATTGGTACCTTCGTTATGACGTCATAATTTGACAAGAATAACTTCATCTTCATCTGATCAGTATGAATCTTTTTCTCTGCTTTTTTCTTTCGTTTTTCTTTTTCTCGTGTTCTGATGGACACGAAATTTTCACCATAAGAGAGCCTACTCCTATATAATATTTTAATTATAACCATGACGTCATAGGTCACGTGGTCAGGCGCCATCTTGGAAAAACCGAAAAACGTTGCACCTCGATTATATCTCCAAATCCGCTCCATGGAAAAAATTTAAACGTGGCTCATTGTAAAGAACTGCATGTGGGGAATAATTGTTGTTAACGCTGATGTCATTGTTGCCTTAATTCTGACGTCATAATTCGACAGGGACGCTTAGTCTGATCAGTTTGAAATTTCCTGAGCGTGATCTACGCAACAATAATTATATTAGAGAATATAAATTTATGATGTTCAAGTGGTCTGGCAGCCATATTGGATCAAATTTTTTAAAAGCTTCAAAAACAGAAGAGTTGGCTCTCACCCAGTTGACTGCGCAGGGTAAGTATTCTATGAATACCATCTAGTTTATTGTAGCAATTGGAATGAAAAAAAAAACAACCTTATGGAGATCGCAAAAAACATCCCTGGAAATATTCCGACAAACAAACTGTACTTACTTGGAAGATGTCCGAGGTTCGGTGGCAATCCTCAAAAAGTCCTCGGAACAACAGTTTGAGACCAAGAAAACTTCACAAACTAGTCCATGAACCATGATCCCTTACTGAAACGAAGGTGGATACTTTAAGACCTGCGAGGACCCCATTGCACCTTCTCTTAACCAGCAACAAAAGGCAACAACCAATGACACACACACACACACACACACACACACACACACACGTATGTTCACTGAATGTCAATGTGTTTGCCCAAGTCGATGTCAATCTGACCACATCGGCCCTCCAGCAAATGTCCCCCTCCTCACCCCTTTTTCCAATATTTACATTCAGCAGCAGTTTTGTGAGCAATTTAAATGAACAGTCAGACAAGAGATTTGCCTGTAGTCAGAGCTGTCAGCCAAAGAAAAAAAAACGTGCGCATATTCAGGCACCCAGGTTGTCTCTGAGCTTAGGTGAGGTCGGAATTTTACTTGGCATTCGTGTTGTGTTTGGCTCAAACCAAGGGTAGGTATTTGATGAGTGTTATATGACTTCGGTGTGGTGCAGCATATTTATCCATTCCTTGGCTATTACTATGGATACTGCCTTTGGATCATTAGGATGCAAGTTCAATGGAGTGGGATGCACATGCGATGGCGTGTGCAGGTTTGTGATGCTGTTTTGGTTTGTGGTCGGTGGTTTTTGGTTTGTGATGCTATTTCAATGGTCCATCTATATTAGGGAATTTGCACGATGGAAAGTGAACAATGTGGCTGTCAGCCACGATGGTGCAATCGGAGGGATGGAGGTGAGAGCGCCTGGCTTGTCACCTGGATTTTTGGAGGCCTTGCGAGGTTTGGGTCGTCGGCCACAGCAAGGTGCACTCCTGGATGGCCTTGTTCGCAGATTTGGGACACACCTGCTTCTCTCTGGCACACTCGGAGGTGAGTATCTTCGATCTATCTACTACATAATGATACGTCCGTCTGTCTGTGTCTAACATTCCGTTCCCCCCATTGGTTCCACAGTTCTGGACTGACTCCACCCACAATTTCATCCTGAAAAATCATACGGCCACCATGTCGGTGCTCACTATGTGGTCAGAGCCATATTCGCAGCTGTCGTATTCACAATTGCCATGCCTTCCCAATAAGTTTTCCCTTCGATGTAAAATGACCAAAGCGACAGTTGAAAGGATTTTCAGCCGATAGGAATCACAGGCCTTGTGAAGATAGGCCTCAGCGGTCGAGGCAGTGGTTTATTTTTTGTCTTTCCACCACCCAAATAACTATAGGGCATTCTCTCAAGCAGATATTTTACCTCTACGCTGGTCCTTGCTATTATTTCCGACTATTTTATCTCAAAAGACTCTACCAGGGCCATAAAACCCATGTCATTATTAAGGACTTTCGGCAATCACGTGAAATTATGAAAGAAAACATCCGTAATTATTTACTTTTAATGATGTGCGTACGTACATCAGGGAGCACATTTCGGTCTCATGGTCACTAGAGAGTTGTAGTTCCACGGGGTTTCCACAAATCCTGCGCGATTGCGAGTCGGACAGGTGACCATGACGGCCATGACATGTCGGAGCTGTTTCGATGGTGGTTTATGTCAAATGGGTGACAGCATGATATGGGAGGGGAGACCGTTAAATATTGCGCTGCATTGATGTGGTCATGGCCGTTTGTTTTTATTATCAGGGAGAGTCTAAGGAGGGAAGGACAGATGGGGGTTGGGGAAGCAACGACGGCACAGAATTGGGAGGGGGAGGATGAGGCTTTGCGAGCCCCCCCCCCCCCAATTAAATGACTTTCGGTAGAGGGGCCAGGGGGTTGGAGTTGTGGTGGGGGTGGAATATTGGGGGGGGGGGGTGAGGAGTTATCGTGTGTTTGAAGGCTTGGAATGGCAAGGGGGATGACACATTAGTGTTGGGAGAGGAGGGTGAGGACTCTGGGTTTGGGGGTTCTGAGAGCAAAGATGGGGAATAGTTGGGATGGGGAGGTTGAGGCTTTAGGGGTTCGGGGGAGGGTGATGACTTTTTAGGTGGAGATGATGTGTGGAATCCCTACATACTAGGATATATATATATATATATATATATATATATATATATATATATATATATATATATATATATATATATATATATATATATATATATATATATATATATATATATATACACTGTCTAAAAAAACCCAAAAACATGGGGAGCCCGTGAATGTCTTAATCACGTACTGTTATAACGTTAGTTGGACCGTGACTACCTCTATTGATTACTTATTATTGGACCTTGGCTACGTCTTTTAATTACATCTATTAATTACGTACATTAATTACGGGCCATCGCAAAATACCTTTTCGACATGTATACCTTTAGAACCCTTACACCTTTTAGACCCCTTAAAGATCTTTTAATTTTTTTTTGGAGGCGCAGAGAAAGACAGCTTGATGAGAAAACGGACACATTATGCTTCATGCACAATGGAAACAAGTTTGGTGCACCACTGCTTGTGGATACAAAATGGCTTCTAATTGCAAGTTGTCGCTCCTCTTAGTATATAGGGTCTCTAGGGTTGAGGAGTTGTGGAGGGTGGTGGAGGGGGTTGAGCAAGGGCTTTGGAGGCTTGGAGTGTGGAGGGGATCGATGCCTTCAGGTTGGAAGGTGGAGGGTGAGGACTTGGGTTTGGAATGGAGGAGGGGGGTGGGGGGGGTTAGAATGGGGGTGTTTTTACTGGTGTTCAAAGAAAGAGAAAGAGAGGTGTGGTGTAGAGGAAGATCGAAAGGGAGAGAGATCGGGATCGTAGGTTCAGTTTTAGATGATCGTAGGTACAGATCTTAGGTACAGAGGTGTCAGGTTGACAACCTCAACTTACTCCAAAGGTCATCCTGTTAGGTAGAGAGAGAAAGAGAACTATTCTTCGATTTAACAAATTAAACAATGGGTAAACAAATTAAACAAACACCATCATCTCTTATCTTCCCCCATCCAAGATCTTGATATTTTCTACCCCCGCTAATTCCCCCCGGATCCACGTTTTTGAAATACCGACTTTTTTCCTGGAAGTCCTTGCAGTGTGCATGTGTTTTACACCTCGCCCACCCCCCCCCCCCCCCGCCCCAACTTCCCATGCCTTCTGCCCCCCCCGAGCCCTCTCCCTCCCACAGATCTCCTGATGTCCCTGCTCTCAAATGTTGTGTTTGTGCTTCCCTCTCTCTCCCCATCTTGTCTACCGCTCCCCTTGTTATATGTTTTATGTGTCCGTTTGTCTTTTATTGATTGATGTTAGCTCTTTCACGAACCTCGATCTTGTATACAAAAAAAAAAATCCTTTTGGGAGGTTAGAGGGTGTGCAAGGCCGCATTTTTGCCATTGAACTTAAGAGATTATTCTTTATTTTAATGCCTTGGACAGTGTGGAATCATCATACGGGTTTATAAAAATATTTAATCGACCAACTTGTGGACATCATTGTTGCAGCATCAATGTCCTCATTAACAAAAATTGATCCAAAAATGATTGAGGGCGAGCCAAGAGTCATGTGAAACTGCCAAATGGGAGATAATGAAATATGTTTCCTTCCCCGGTGCATGGCAACACCGTGCTATTAGAATGTATTATTACTTATTATATTACATTTGTCACAGGTGAAGAGTCCCTGACGGTGTTCGTGGAGCATGGAAATGGAGACCTTCCTGCTGACAACTTCTCAAGAATTACGGATTCGCTGCACCAGCTCACGGCTGCGTATTTCACCGAACGTGACGTCACTCTCCGTCGCTTGCACGAGATGCAGATTTCATCAGGGCACATCAAGGTGCGTCCAGCACCCTTTGCTGCACCTTTGCACATATCCACCTTTACATCACCGAAAGGTGATAGAGCCTGCCATTGAATGGGGAATGCCATAATGAAGGATTTGTTCAATAAGCAAGTGATGTCGATGAAACAATCCCTCACTGTTGATATTGGAACAGGGTTACCTCTGCGGCCTTTGGTCATCGCGGTCACTTGGGAAAGGGAATTTCTAAGCAGAATCCAATGTGCGTACGTGACGTCAAAATTTTTGTGATCAGGGAAACTATTTTTCTTGGGGATAATTTACCCGTTTTTAAAGTTTCATTTAATCCAACTTTGTTTGCAATGTTGTGATTACCTGCTTCACAAGCTGCATGTTTTCAGGTGAGCTTTTTATGAATACTTCATTAATATCCCTTCACATTTGCATTCATACAATGACATTTTAAGTGTCACGAACGTCGGTGTGTGCACCATCATTTTCATAGCACAGTTTAACGTGTCTCCTGTTCTCTTTGATATCGAATGTAACATCTACTTGTTTCGGGAGATAGTTGAAAACGCATTCCGTACACCTTGTATCAGGTCACCTGATGTGTGATAGCGGGGTCTTCGACACATATACAATACACATGTAACACATATAGGGAGTAATATGATATATGATGCACCCTGCACAGTCATTCCCCCCCAGCCAGACACATTTCTACCATATCGGTGGATTAGCCCTGTCTCTCTCTGCCAGCGAATAAGACACCACCTTGCGTTGTACGTTATATGCAATATTATATCGGCAGGTGTGCTTGATTTTACATTATAACAACCGAGTCTTATCTAACTCTGCACTGTTCAGCCTGAATTGCCCGATTTGCAAAATCAAATTGAGATGAAAACCTTATTCCACTTTTCACTAGAGCATTTTTAGGTAGGTTCACCTGCGACTTAGTTTGCAAATTCTCAACTTCCTGTGCCAAGTGGCATACGTCTAGCCATTTTTACGTGGCGATGACCCATTGGATGGGAAGAGGTCAGGAGGATGTGTTTGGGCCGTAGCGCAACTTGTTTTTCTTCTGCCATGTGTAAACGCAGTATTGTTTGTTTTATTTTCAAACACAGAATAAAGATTCTGATTTGGTCTACATTATCAATCTTTATTAACAGTTCGCTTTTTGTTTTCTTCTGGTCAAGCAAATGTACGCGTCACTTTGCTGACAGATTTAATGAAAAGACAACATGTTGTACTTCACAAACATTCTGCTCTATTCACTGTGTAATTTGGACCGGGTCATCTTCCCTCTCCTTGAAAGTCCATGTCCTTGTTGGCTAACATCATCTTCCATCTCCTTGGAAGTCCATCTCCTTGTCGGCAAACATCATCTTCCATCTCCTTGTCGGCTAACATCATCTTCCATCCCCTTGTTGGCTAACATCATCTTCCATCCCCTTGTTGGCTAACATCATCTTCCATCTCCTTGTCGGCTAACATCATCTTCCATCCCCTTGTCAGCTAACATCATCTTCCATCTCCTTGTCGGCTAACATCATCTTCCATCCCCTTGTCGGCTAACATCATCTTCCATCCCCGTGGAAGTCCATCCCCTTGTCGGCTAACATCATCTCCCATCTCCTTGGAAGTCCATCCGCTTGTCGGCTAACATCATCTTCCATCTCCTTGTTGGCTAACATCATCTTCCATCTCCTTGTCGGCTAACATCATCTTCCATCCCCTTGTCAGCTAACATCATCTTCCATCTCCTTGTCGGCTAACATCATCTTCCATCCCCTTGTCGGCTAACATCATCTTCCATCCCCTTGGAAGTCCATCCCCTTGTCGGCTAACATCATCTCCCATCTCCTTGGAAGTCCATCCGCTTGTCGGCTAACATCATCTTCCATCTCCTTGTTGGCTAACATCATCTTCCATCTCCTTGTCGGCTAACATCATCTTCCATCCCCTTGTCGGCTAACATCATCTTCCATCCCCTTGGACGTCCATCCCCTTGTCCGCTAACATCATCTTCCATCTCCTTGGAAGTCCATCCCCTTGTTGGCTAAAATCATCTTCCGTCTCCTTGGAGGTGGCAGGGGTGGCGGCCCAATGGGGAGAGCGCAAGGGGGTAGAAAAGATCAAGGTTTTGGATGGGGGTAGATAAGAGATGGTGGTGAACAGCTGTTTTGAAGACCTGGAGGGAGGAGTTGGATTGGAGAAAGTGTAGGAGTTTGTTCCAGAGGCGGGAAAAAAGAGCAATGAAAGAGTGAAGGTGAGCAGTGAGTCTTGATTTTGGCAGTTTCACCAGAAGAGATCTTGTGTCATTTCACCAGAGAGACTGGCAGATCTTGTGCGTCCTGCAGGAATATTTGGGGGACAGAGTACAGACAGAGCAGGGGTAGCTAGGCCGCAGAGGAGTCGATAGAAGACAGAAAGACTACCAACCTACCTGCGGTGAGCGAGTGAAAGGCCCATAGAATCAGCCTCATCATGGGAGATACCAATGATTCTGAAAGTTTTTGATTCAACAGCGTGAAGCCGAGCTAGGTGTGAGGCAGGAGCACCAGCCCAGAGGGGAGAGCAGTATTCCATTGAGCTGCGGATGAAAGCCTTGTATGTGGTGAGGAGCTCAGAAGTGCCAGGAAAGGACTTCATACGATGGAGGATGCCCAGTCGGTGACTGGCTTTGGAGGCCAGCTTGGAAATGTGGGTTTCCCAGGAAAGATCATGGCCGATAGTGAGACCCAAAAGCTTGAGTGACAGAACTCCTTCAAGAGGATTGTTGAGAAAGTAGATGGGAGGGTTTTCCAGATGGTCTTTTCGGAGAGACATAGTAAGAGTGTGAGATTTGTCAGGATTGAAAGACATGTTCCACTTATTTGACCAGTTTGCGATGTTATCGAGGTCTGCAGAGAGTGAAAAGGCTGCTGCCTGCCGATCTGAGGGATGAGATATGTAGCGGCAGAGAGTGGAGTCAACAGCAAAGAGATAGAGAGGATTTTCCAGAGAGTCAGAGAGATCATTAATGAAGACCAGAAAAAGCACAGGGCCCAGAACACTGCTTTGGGGAACTCCAGCCTGAACAGGAAGGGGAGATGAGAGAATTCCATTCATGGCCACACGTTGACTACAACCAGAGAGGAAGTCTGCCAGCCATGTGTGGAGATTTCCATGGATACCATTGGAGGAGAGTTTGGTGAGCAGGGCGGGGTGCCAGACCATATCAAAGGCACGAGTTATGTCACGGGAGACAGTTCTGATTTCCTGTTTGGCATTGAGGACCTCCATCCATTGTTGAGAAAGCAGAAGCAGCAGATCCAGAGTAGAATGACCTGGTCTGAATCCAAATTGATGATCAGAGATCAAGCCATTGAAGAATAGGAAGGATTTAATATCAGAAGCGATGATGGATTCCATTATTTGGAGCATTATTGGGACCTTGCTTAGAGCAGGCTGATTGGTCTGTAGTTGCAAGGATCTGTTTTTGCACCTTTTTATGTAAAGCGATAGTGTTGGTGATTTTCAAGCAGATGGCAGATGACCTTGAGCAAATGAAAGGGTGAAGAGAATAGAGAGGATGTGATAGAGCAGCAGAGCAGGATTTTAGGCCCTGTGGGCTGATGCCGTCTGGTCCAGTTGCAGAATCAGAGTCGAGGTTTGACAGAAGCTTTTCCACCTTGTTTGTAGGGAAGGACACAGAGTCCAGGAGCATCTGGTTTTGACTGGGAAGAGTTGGTACAGAGAGAGACGGGTGTGGACACAACATTTGGAAGCAAACACAGTGTTGAGGCATTCAGCTTTTTCACGTGAGGATTCGGCTGTGTAGCCGTTAGAGGTAAGGGAGGGGATGAAGGGGGAAGAAACACCAAAAACAGATTTGACCATTCACCACCAGGATTTGGAAGAGGGAGACAGGTTTGAGAGTTCAGTCTTGAGTGTCGAGAGGTATTGTTTCCTGGCTCTCCCTAGGATTCTGCTCCACAAGCTTCAGTCACATGGTGTATCTGGAGTGATGCATTCAATCATCTCAGCTTTCCTTACAAATCGCAAGATGAAGGTGGTACTTGAGGGTCAATCTTCCCCTTCTTGCTCCATCAATTCTGGTGTTCCACAGGATTCTGCTCCACAAGCTTCAGTCACATGGTGTATCTGGAGTGATGCATTCAATCTTCTCAGCTTTCCTTACAAATCGCAAGATGAAGGTGGTACTGGAGGGTCGATCTTCTCCTACTTGCTCCATCAATTCTGGTGTTCCACAGGATTGTCCTTGGTCCCCAATTGTTCCGTGTTTATATCAATGATCTTCCTGATATTGTTCTGTCTCAGCTAGCCATGTATGCTGATGACTCCTCACTTTATTGTACATCTGCGGATTCACTCAACACCACTCGTAATGAGGTCGGAGTTTCTCTGGACAATGATTTGGAGAATGTGTTGAAGTCGGGGCACGACTGCCTGGTAACCTTCAATGCAAAGAAAACTAAACTGTTGTCCATATCTCGTTCTAGAAACAGGTATTTCCCTTCTGTGCACATGGGATCTTCAACCTGAACAGAATCATCGGAGCTTCGGCTTCTTGGTCCGGACATGTCTTCTGACCTCTGTTGGGATAAGTAGGTTTCTGGTATTGCTAAGAGTGCTTCCAAGCGAGTTGGTTGTCTTTATCGAGTGCAAACGTATTTACCTCCTGAGGCCGTTTTGTACCTGTATAAGGCAACTATACGTCCCCTCATGGAGTACTCTTGCCACATTTGGGCTGGAGCACCGACCTGCCACTTATCTTTACTTGATAGGCTCCAGAAACACATAGTCAACCTGGTTGATGTGGAGATGTGTTCAACTCTTCTACCACTCTCTCACCGTAGGTCGATTGCCAATCTTGGTTTGGTCTACAGATATTTTCATGGCAAATGTTCTGCTGGACTTTCTAACTTGGTTCCTCCCATCCGAGTGTTTGGACCCAAGACCCGGTTTGCCATCTCCGCATCCCCTTACACTATAGCCGATCCAAGATGCAGAACGAAAGGCGATGCAGATAGTTTTATCCCTCGTGCTGTCTCGCTCTGGAATTCACTACCTGTAACATGCTTCCCATTATTCTTCGATTTACTCTGCTTAAAGAGGAATGTCAATTCATACTCTCATATGAATTACTGTCAATTACTCCACATACTGTCAATTCAATTCTAATAATTAATATTCATTTTGTGATCTTTGAGGTTTAATCACATTTTACCCGACCTCTGCTACTTCTGGTGTCTTGGATGTTTTCTTGTTATTTTTACTTATTACCCTCACCAGAGGAGAGGGTATTGCATTTGAGTCCGTTTGTTTGTCTGTTTGTTTGTCTGTCTGTCTGTCTCTTTGTTTGTCTGTTTGTCTGAAACAGTTCAATCTTGGTTTCATCAGACCACATACTCTTGTTTCTCACAGTCTGAGAGTCCTTCAGGTGCTTTTTTGCAAACTCCAAGCGGGTTTTCATGTGTCTTTCACTGAGGAGAGGCTTCCGTCTGGCCACTCTGCCATAAAGCCCAGATCGGTGGAGTGTTGCAGTGATGGTTGTCCTTCTGGAAGTTTCTCCCATCTCCACACAGGATCTCTGGAGCTCAGCCAGAGTGACCATCGGGTTCTTGGTCACCTCTCTTACCAAGGCCCTTCTCCCCCGATTGCTCAGTTTGGCCGGGCGGCCAGCTCCAGGAAGAGTCCTGGTTGTTCCAAACTTCTTCCATTTAAGAATTATGGAGGCCACTGTGCTCTTGGGAACCTTCAATGCGTCAGAAATCTTTTTGTCGGCTTCCCCAGATCTGTGCCTCGACACAATCCTGTCTCTGAGCTCTGCAGGCAGTTCCTTCGACCTCATGGCTTGGTTTTTGCTCTGATATGCATTGTCAGCTGTGAAACCTTATATAGACAGGTGCGTGCCTTTCCAAATCATGTGCAATCAATTGGATTTACCACAGGTGGACTCCAATCAAGGTGTAGAAACATCTCAAAGATGATCAAGAGAAATGGGAGGCACCTGAGCTAAATTTCAAGTGTCATAGCAAAGGGTATGAATACTTATGTAAATGTGATATTTCAGTTCTTTCTTTTTAATAAATTTGCAAAACTTTCTAAAATCCTGTTTCCTCTTTATCATTATGGGGTATTGAGTGTAGATTGATGAGGAAAAAATGAATATAAACGATTTCAGCATAAGGCTGCAACATAACAAAATGTGAAAAAAGTGAAGGGGTCTGAATACTTTCTGAATGCACTGTACATATGCAGAAGATTTTGTTTTGCAATTCAATCAAAGATGGCCGACTGATGGCCTTCAACTCCGTACAGCAAAATTACTAAAACCACGGGGTCTATGACATTTTATGTATTTTCTTCTTGTTTTCCAAAAGGAAAGGAACTTCTGGGCTGAATTGAGTTGAGTGGAGTCCACTGCCTTTTCTCGCACTGCTTAATTTTCCATAGCTGGAAAACTGTAACCCAGGCTATATCCCATTCAAACGTTTTCCCAAGTTCTGTCTTCAAGCTTGTTACGGACCCTCAAACATTGAGGCCAAGTCAAAGCTGCTATTATTAAATAAAACTTTCACCCTTTTGTAATGTCCTTTTAACATGTCAGGATCAATACTGTTGATCAATTTTCAGAGCGTCTTGCTGTGCTGGGCTAAAAACATAGAAATGTTTTGTTCGTTCAATACCTATCGCACCAGCAGGCAGCACACCTCACTGCGCTTCAATCAAAAACACCATCAGATCATTTTATGTTTTACAAAGTGATGACGTCATTACAATTGTAAAAACCCACAGGATTCTTCATCACTTAGTTAGGGTGTCAACACAGTAAAAACCCACAGGATTCTTCATCACTTAGTTAGTTAGGGTGTCGACATCGTAAAAATCCACAGGATTCTTCATCACTTAGATAGTTATGGTGTCAACACAGTAAAAACCCACAGGATTCTACATCACTTAGTTAGTTATGGTGTCAACACAGTAAAAACCCACAGGATTCTACATCACTTAGTTAGTTAGTTATGGTGTCAACACAGTAAAAACCCACAGGATTCCTCATCACTTAGTTAGTTAGTTATGGTGTTAACACAGTTAAAACCCACAGGATGCTACATCACTTAGTTAGTTATGGTGTCAACACAGTAAAAACCCACAGGATTCTACATCACTTAGTTAGTTAGTTATAATGTCAACACAGTAAAAACACACAGGATTCTACATCACTTAGTTAGTTAGTTATGGTGTTAACACAGTAAAAACCCACAGGATGCTACATCACTTAGTTAGTTAGTTATGGTGTCAACACAGTAAAAACCCACAGGATTCTTCATCACTTCGTTAGTTAGTTATGGTGTCGACATAGTAAAAACTCACAGGATTCTACATCACTTAGTTAGTTAGGGTGTTGACATAGTAAAAACCCACAGGATTCTTCATCACTTAGTTAGTTAGTTATGGTGTCAACACAGTAAAAACCCACAGGATTCCTCATCACTTAGTTAGTTAGTTATGGTGTTAACACAGTTAAAACCCACAGGATGCTACATCACTTAGTTAGTTAGTTATGGTGTCAACACAGTAAAAACCCACAGGATTCTACATCACTTAGTTAGTTAGTTATGGTGTCGACACAGTAAAAACCCACAGGATTCTTCATCACTTCGTTAGTTAGTTATGGTGTCGACATAGTAAAAACCCACAGGATTCTTCATCACTTAGTTAGTTAGTTATGGTGTCAACACAGTAAAAACCCACAGGATTCCTCATCACTTAGTTAGTTAGTTATGGTGTTAACACAGTTAAAACCCACAGGATGCTACATCACTTAGTTAGTTATGGTGTCAACACAGTAAAAACCCACAGGATTCTACATCACTTAGTTAGTTAGTTATGGTGTCAACACAGTAAAAACACCACAGGATTCTACATCACTTAGTTAGTTAGTTATGGTGTCAACACAGTAAAAACCCACAGGATTCTTCATCACTTCGTTAGTTAGTTATGGTGTCAACACAGTAAAAACCCACAGGATTCTTCATCACTTCGTTAGTTAGTTAGGGTGTTGACATAGTAAAAACCCACAGGATTCTTCATCACTTAGTTAGTTAGTTATGGTGTCAACACAGTAAAAACCCACAGGATTCCTCATCACTTAGTTAGTTAGTTATGGTGTCGACATAGTAAAAACCCACAGGATTCTACATCACTTAGTTAGTTAGTTATGGTGTCAACACAGAAAAAACCCACAGGATTCTACATCACTTAGTTAGTTAGTTATGGTGTCAACACAGAAAAAACCCACAGGATTCTACATCACTTAGTTAGTTAGTTAGGGTGTTGACATAGTAAAAACCCACAGGATTCTTCATCACTTAGTTAGTTAGTTATGGTGTCAACACAGTAAAAACCCACAGGATTCCTCATCACTTAGTTAGTTAGTTATGGTGTCGACATAGTAAAAACCCACAGGATGCTACATCACTTAGTTAGTTAGTTATGGTGTCAACACAGTAAAAACCCACAGGATTCTACATCACTTAGTTAGTTAGTTATGGTGTTAACACAGTAAAAACCCACAGGATTCTACATCACTTAGTTAGTTATGGTGTCAACACAGTAAAACCCCACAGGATTCTTCATCACTTAGTTAGTTAGTTAGGGTGTCGACATCGTAAAAACCCACAGGATTCTTCATCACTTAGTTAGTTAGGGTGTCGACGTAGTAAAAACTGACAGTATTCTTCATCACTGAGTTAGTTAGGGTGTCGACACAGTAAAAACCCACAGGATTCTACAAGGATTATTTGAGGAACCTGATGTCCATCTCATTTTTTCTCCGATTGACAAAAATTGCACCATCACGTCCACAAATAAGGAGCAATCAAAAGGTTAATATTTTATCTAAGGCTCCTCTCTTCCAATCTTCTGCTCTCTCAAATGGCCGACCCTCCCCGGCTCCTCCAGGACACGTGTTCTTCCTTTTAACCCACTCCTCGTTCAACTCCCAAAATCCAGGCTTTTTCGACCCACATCAATCTTTTGTTCCTCTTTTCTCTCGTTTGTGGAACCTCCTTCCGTTTGTGGAACCTCCGTTTGTGAAACCTCCGTTTGTGGCTGTTCGAACCCACTCTTCCCTACAGAGCTTTAAGCAAGCAGTGCACTTCCATGTCATGTCAAACACACATTCCTACCCACAAAATTTTCTTCCATTATTAACCATACCTAACCCAAACCTTTTACTTTTCGGTTACTTTGCTTTCTCCCCTCCTTTATATGCTTTTTTATGTTCATTTATTCCCCTAATGTGTCGAACGGTAACTCCGTTATCAGTATGTTGCCTTTTTACCCTCTCTCTCCTCGCCCTTTTCCTAATCCTGGATTTTGTGTACAAAAAGAGCAAAAGAAGAACCCATAATAGACCTTGTAGATAAATCAGATGAAACACACTGACATTACTGGACATTAGTGCACTTTCTACATTGATTATAAGGACAATAATAGACAAACGTACATGGTGTGTATTGGATTTGAACCTGGATACCCTATATTTTGAGGCTCAGATTCAGATGGGAAAGCAAACAAATCAACCCAAAGGTAATTGTGAGACAGGTTAGTTTTACCCTACTGATGCGTCGTTGTCTAGACAGCAACTCATATGAGTATGAGAGAAATACATGAGGCAGAAAATTGGCAAAGTACCTGGTTGATAAGCCATGGTGCAAAGCTACCTCTGAGGGCTAATGGCTGACTGCATCTAAGCCTGAAACCCTGCTGCAAAAAGAATGATAACCTGGGCGGAAGGATTATCATTGAGGCAGTTATGCTTTTTAAATAAAGCTGCATAACCAAATTGTGGTAACCATCACGTAACCAAATTGTGGTACCCAACACGTAACCAAATTGTGGTACCCAACATGTAACCACATTGTGGTACCCAACACGTAACCAAATTGTGGTACCCAACACGTAACCAAATTGTGGTACCCAACACGTAACCAAATTGTGGTACCCAACACGTAACCAAATTGTGGTACCCAACATGTAACCAAATTGTGGTACCCAACACGAAACCAAATTGTGGTACCCAACACGTAACCAAATTGTGGTACCCAACATGTAACCAAATTGTGGTACCCAACACGAAACCAAATTGTGGTACCCAACACGTAACCAAATTGTGGTACCCAACATGTAACCAAATTGTGGTAACCAACATGTAACCAAATTGTGGTACCCAACACGTAACCAAATTGTGGTACCCAACACGTAACCAAATTGTGGTACCCAACACGTAACCAAATTGTGGTAACCAACATGTAACCAAATTGTGGTAATCAACACGTAACCAAATTGTGGTACCCAACACGTAACCAAATTGTGGTACCCAACACGTAACCAAATTGTGGTACCCAACACGTAACCAAATTGTGGTAACCAACATGTAACCAAATTGTGGTAACCATCACGTAACCAAATTGTGGTACCCAACACGTAACCAAATTGTGGTACCCAACACGTAACCAAATTGTGGTAACCAACATGTAACCAAATTGTGGTACCCAACACGTAACCAAATTGTGGTACCCAACACGTAACCAAATTGTGGTACCCAACATGTAACCAAATTGTGGTACCCAACACGAAACCAAATTGTGGTACCCAACACGTAACCAAATTGTGGTACCCAACATGTAACCAAATTGTGGTACCCAACACGTAACCACATTGTGGTACCCAATATGTAACCAAATTGTGGTACCCATCACGAAACCAAATTGTGGTACCCAACACGTAACCAAATTGTGGTACCCAACACGTAACCAAATTGTGGTACCCAACATGTAACCAAATTGTGATGCACAACATGTAACCAAATTGTGGTACCCATCACGTAACCAAATTGTGGTACCCAACACGTAACCAAATTGTGGTAATCAACACGTAACCAAATTGTGGTAACCAACACATAACCAAATTGTGGTACCCAACACGTAACCAAATTGTGGTAATCAACACGTAACCAAATTGTGATACGCAACACGTAACCAAATTGAGGTACGCAACACGTAACCAAATTGAGGTACCCAGCACGTAACCAAATTGTGGTAATCAACACGTAACCAAATTGTGATACGCAACACGTAACCAAATTGAGGTACCCAGCATGTAACCAAATTGTGGTAATCAACACGTAACCAAATTAAGGTACCCAACACGTAACCAAATTGTGGTAATCAACACGTAACCAAATTGTGGAACCCAACATGTAACCAAATTGAGGTACCGAGCACGTAACCAAATTGTGGTACCTGACACGTAACCAAATTGTGGTACCCAACACGTAACCACATTGTGGTACCCAACACGTAACCACATTGTGGTACCCAACATGTAACCAAATTGTGGTACCCAACACAAAACCAAATTGTGGTACCCAACACATAACCAAATTGTGGTACCCAACACGTAACCAAATTGTGGTACCCAACACGTAACCACATTGTGGTACCCAACATGTAACCAAATTGTGGTACCCAACACGTAACCAAATTGTGGTACCCAGCACGTAACCACATTGTGGTACCCAACATGTAACCAAATTGTGGTACCCAACACGAAACCACATTGTGGTACCCAACATGTAACCAAATTGTGGTACCCAACACGTAACCAAATTGTGGTACCTAACACGTAACCAAATTGTGGTACCCAACACGTAACCAAATTGTGGTAACCAACACATAACCAAATTGTGGTACCCAACACGTAACCAAATTGTGGTAATCAACACGTAACCAAATTGTGGTACCCAACACGTAACCAAATTGTGGTAATCAACACGTAACCAAATTGTGGTACCTGACACGTAACCAAATTGACGTACCCAACATGGAATAACTCATATACAACCTCGTATACGACGAAAGAAAAATGATTCAGGGCCTGTCAATTTTTTATGTTGTGTAAATTATCTTCAAATAAACCATTCGTTTTCAACAAAACCTTTAACCTGAAACTTGCTGATCAATTTTGAGACCAAAAATGTATCTGTAAAATCATTATCCTGTCACATCAGAAGTTTTTTGTACCGAGAGAATATTGCATATATTTTTTGTACTCTGTGCCCTTTTCACCCTTTCATTTGCCCAAGGACTAAGACATTCCTCTTTTTTCATTTTTTCTCTTTTTCCCACTTGTGGAAACAACTTTCACATTCTCTTCAATCTCATTCTTCCCTCCAGGTCTTCAAGACTTCACCACCATCTCAGTTTGTCCCCAATCCAAACCATGATCTACAGTATTCTACACCCATTAACCTCATCCACCCCTCCCCACCTCCTCACCCGAATTTCTCCTCCATCCAAACTTCCAGTTTTTCCTCCAGAGGGTTTTCTTCCGTATCCATCTTGTCCACCCCATACATCCTCTCCTGCCACCCATTGCTCCACACACCCATTGTTTTCCAAGTGTCGCTCCATCTTGGCCTTCGACTCTGCTGTTGGTGTTTTCCCCGGCCCCTCGCTCACCTGTTCATTTTGAATCCTGTTATGTACTGATCCATTCCAAATTCCAAAACTAGCTCTTCCACAAGCCCCGACTATGTATACAAAAAGAAATGGCATACAGCTGGAAACACCATTGGATGCATTTTGATGTTGTACATGCCTATACTGTGATTGAGCTTCCCTGAAAAAGATGTGCCAAACATTTTGGTTTATATCCACCTCCGATAAGCCGAAGCCAAATGAAGGATGTTGTGGAGTGAGGGCTAAAGCTGCAACACTGAGTTATTGAAGATGTATCATCTTATTGAAGACAAATTTATTACCTCCGACACCGAAGGTGGATGGAGGTTTTGTGTTCACCCTGTCTTTCTGTTTGTCTGTCTGTTTCTTTGTTTGTGACCAGAATATCTCAAAAGGTTGTAGACGGATTTGGACGAAACTTTCTGGACAGGTTGGGTGTTTGACAAGGACAACTCGATTCGATTTTGGTGAAGATCTGAATATGGATTTAGATATGATAATTATTTAATTATCAAGTGATTCTTCACCGTTTCGTGAGAGGACTCAAAACGAGAAAAGTCCCTATTAGTCCGGATGATATTTGAAAACTTTGTGGACGAATTATCACCAAACTAGGTGGATGAGTTGCTTAGGAAGGACAAGAACAGGCACATTCGATTTTGGTTCAGGTCCGAATCCAGATCTGGCCTATCAGTGGTATACAAAACGTAACGCTTGGCGGACGTATGCGCTCTACCGAGTGATGCTCCAGTTCATTTTTGCAAAAGCTTCATCTTCACTTTCAGAGTAAATTTCATAGCAGTTTAATTGGTTTTGTCTTATCTCTTCTTTGCCCTCAGAGAGCCCACACAAAATTATCTACACTTCTATGAAAACGATCAATGCATCAATTAATTGCTCTTTACCCAATATTTGGCTTGGCAGGATAACTCACAGGGAGCACATTTGCCTTTTCTATTCCTGCCAGGAATATGAACGGTCAACCTGATGTATTGGCAGCAGGGCACTGTCCATCCAATGGGATGTTATAATGGGGACCCAGATGGCAACATTGGTTACTGGTGGACGTTAACCGATCTGCGGTGTTTTTCCACAAAGAGAAGGTGATGTGACTGGCAACCTGACAAAATTCCAAATTCCTGCCCTAATGTGCAGGGGCACGGCGTGAGCAGCGAGGGCAACAAGCACCGACCGAAATAAAAATGCAACTTCTGGGCCAAATCCGAAATTTAATTCCAGTGCCATCCATATGCGTTCACTAAAAAAAATGTTTCTTAAACATCTCTGTTGTGACTGTTCCTCATCATTTCCATTTTGACAAATAATATAGATTGATGGAAATTAAAAGCAAAGCTTTAATAAACTGCGGCAGTACTTTTCACCCCTCAGCCCAAATTGGGCTAAGGGGTATTGTCGTCACGGGCGTCGTCCGGGCATCCGGGCTTCGTCAACTTTTGGTTTCCGTCAATTCCGAGCAGAACGGCTTGTCCGATTAAATCCATGTTTGCAGTGTGTGTTGGGGTTGAGTAGAGGAAGGTTCCTTTCGAAAATGGGCGCGCTGCGATTTTCAATATGGCCGCCACGGCAGCCATCTTGAAATTGGTTTCCGTCAATTTCGAGCAGAACGGCTTGTCCGATTAAATCCATGTTTGCAGTGTGTTGGGGTTGAGTAGAGGAAGGTGCCTTTCGAAAATGGGCGCGCTGCGATTTTCAATATGGCCGCCACGGCAGCCATCTTGAAATTGGTTTCCGTCAATTTCGAGCAGAACGGCTTGTCCGATTAAATCCATGTTTGCAGTGTATTGGGGTTGATTAGAGGAAGGTGCCTTTCGAAAATGGGCACGCTGCGATTTTCAATATGGCCACTACGGCAGCCATCTTGAAATTGGTTTCCACCATGCATGGGCTGAGGGGTTACGCCCGCTTTGCGGTGGTATGTATTAGTGAATGACTTCCAATTTTGGCACTCCTGTGCACATGTCTTACTCACCTGGCAAACACCTGCACCAAACATTCAAGGCAGCCTGACCCACATGTGACATCCTTGTTACCTATGCTTGTGGTTGCACGAATGAACACCTTGAGTGCTGCAGAGGCGCAGGCATTTTAATACAAGAAAGAACACCTGTCGTAATGAAAACGAAGCGGTTACCTTAAAACATGTGTAGATTGTACATAAAGTTAGACAATGTTCGGGGACATTCTCTTTCATGAAAATGTCCTTAATTAAAGCCTTCATTTTAAAAAGTAGGTCAAAACAAATGGATGTTTAATTTTGATTTCAACCAACTCATTTCATATTTGAATAGTTTGATTGCCGTGACTATTCATTCCCTGAAAGTGAGTTAACATTTGGAAAAGGTTATATCGCTGCCTTTTCCAACTATTTTTTTTGTATACATAGTCGAGGCTCATGGAAGAACAAGTGCTAGTACAATGTGCAGATCAGGACGCAAAAGGCAAAAGCAACAGCAGAGAGAGGGAAGGAAACACCGACATCAGAGCAGAAGGCCGACACAGAGGATGGTGGACAAACAATGGCTGTGAGAAAGATTGGGGGACAAGATGGTAAATAGGATGAGACACTTGAGGTAGACAAGATGGATATAGGATGGAAAACTGCAAGTTTGGAATGAGATGGGCTTTGCCGTAGAGGGGTGGGGGGAAACCTGGTGGAGGAAGAGCAGAGGGTGCAAGAACAGAAAGGAAGTGATCGAAGACAGAGAGGCCACCGATCTGTCTGCGATGGCAAAGTTGTTGTTGTTTTTTAACCGCCACTATTATCCCACCTTGTGAGGTCGGCCAGGGGGAAGCTTGGCCCAAGTGTTTCACGAACTAGCCTGGCCAGGCCTGACATTCGCCTAGTTAGGGCAGGAATTTGTAATTTGGCCATGATGCTGGTGATACTCACCTACTCTTTGTGAGGGACACCCATGGGATCTTGAACATCCACCAACCCATGCTGGCGGACGGGACCCCCAGTTTAACGTCCATCCGATGGACTGCACACACATTGATGAATCACCCTGCCTGTGAAACACTGAGGTGACAGTTGATAGCTGGGTCGGGATTCGAACCCAGGCTAGACTGCTTAGAGGTGAGTGTCTGCGATGGCAAAGTAACAAGCCCATATACTCAGCTTCATCGTGGGAGGTTTCAACAATGTTAAAGGCTTTGGTTTCCATGGAATCAAGCTGAGCAAAATGAGAGGTAGCAGAGCCAGTCAACAGGGCAGAGCAGCACTCTTTCAACCTACAAATGAAGGCCTTGTAGGTGGATAGGAGGTCAGGTGTGCCAAGGAAGGACTTTGTACGACATAGGATGTCCAGTCGGTGGCTGGCTTTGGAGGCCAGCTTTTAAATGTGGTTTTCCCAGGAAAGATCAGAGCTGATAGTGAGACCCAGGAGTTTGAATAACTGAAATTCCTCAAGAGGATTGTTAATAAAGTAGGAGGGTTACCAGATGGTCCTTTCAGAGAGAAAGAGTGAGAGTCTGAGGTTTGTCTGGTCCTTTCAGAAAGAAAGAGTGAGAGTCTGAGGTTTGTCTGGTCCTTTCAGAGAGAAAGAGTGAGAGTCTGAGGTTTGTCTGGTCCTTTCAGAGAGAAAGAGTGAGAGTCTGAGGTTTGTCTGGTCCTTTCAGAGAGAAAGAGTGAGAGTCTGAGGTTTGTCTGGTCCTTTCAGAGAGAAAGAGTGAGATTCTGAGGTTTGTCTGGTCCTTTCAGAGAGAAAGAGTGATATTCTGAGGTTTGTCTGGTCCTTTCAGAGAGAAAGAGTGAGAGTGTGAGGTTTGTCAGGATTCAAAGACATTTCCAAGTTTTTGACCAGCTTTTGATTTTGTCAAGGTCTGAAGAGAGGAAGAGGCCTGCCGATCTGAAGGATGAGGGATGTCACAGCAGAGTGTTGAATCAACAGATAATAGATAAAGAGGTTTACCAGAGAGTCAGAGATTGGTGATGAAGATCGGGAATAGGACTGGACCTAGAACACTCCCTTGAGGCACTCCAGATTTGACAGGGAGAGGAGATGGAAGGATTCCATTGAGTGCCACACATTCGCTACGAGAGTAGAGGAAGTCAGTAAACCATGTGTGGAGATGGCCTTGGTTGTCAGAGGCAGAGAGTTTGGAGAGTAAGGCAAAATGCCAGACTGTGTCAAATGCATGAGATATTTCCAGAGAGATGGCCCTGATCTGACGTCTGACATTGAGGACCTCCATCCATTGTTTGGGGTTGAGGACACAAGATTTGGAAACAAACATAGAATTGAGGCATTCGGCCTTCTCTCGAGCTGAGTCGGTTGTGATGACATTTGGAAAGAGGGAAGGTATGGAAGGGGGAGTATACTCCAGAGACAGACTCAAGAAGGCGCCACCAGGTTTGAAAGTTCATTCTTGAGGTTGGACAGATGTTGTTTTCTTGCTCTCCTGAGAGTGGACACACACTTGTTGCAGACTTTGTGGAATGCATTGAGATTCCCCTACGTCGGATTTGCCTTCCAGGAAGAGAATGAAAGTTGTTTTAGAGTATAGGTTCTCAAAGTGGTCCCTACCGCCCCCCAGTGGGCGCTGGGAACTTTCAGGGGGGCGCTCGAGAGTCCACGGGCGGTAGGGGGCGCTGGCAATGATTTGGGGGGCACTGGCGATATAGAGGAGCAGCGGCGATTTGGAGCGCTCATTGGGCTTCCTGCAGTCTGAACAGGTTACCCGGCACCATTCGGCAAATTGGCCATCCAATCAACGACCACATTCTTTCCCCCTTCGCATGGTTTTTATGATCACATATTCGCTGATGTCATGTAGGTATTTTCTTGTCCATACATGCTCATGCAACAAACATGATAGTGTATGACACCAGCGAAATACTATTGGCCGCATCTAATTTTTGTCACGTGGTGCCATTTCAACCAATCGGCTTGCAAGAATCTTTTTATGTGGGATATAGTACACTCTATTCGTGCTGGACTATTCAACGTGCCCGGTTCAACTTTACAGCCTGGCCTTGCCAGCACAGACATTGGGCAAGGTATGAACAGTCAGTGTTAGCGCTGGTGTTAGTCTTTCGACATTTTGGCGTGTTGATTTCGTTATTCAAAAAAGCTTCACGTCCGGTCGGCTTCAAGATGTCGGCCTCAAAGAAAAGTGTCGTCAGTATTCCGTTGAATACATCAAGTATGGATTCATTCCATCTCCGACGAACAAACAGTTACCGATGTGTTTGTTGTGTGGTATCACGCTGTCCAATGAAGCAATGAAACCATCTCGACTGAGCGAACACCTGAGTAAAAAGCACAGTGATGAGGCTCGCGCAGAGGTCCGCCATTTCCAATCGCTGAAAGAGAAATTTGAGAAGCGATCCACGGTAACGACGATGTTCAAAGCCAGCCAAAAGCTCGTGGATAAAGGACTGGAAGCGTCGTATAAGCCGTCATTGCTCATCGCCAGATCTGGAAAACCGTATTCAATCGGCGAACAGTTGATCAAACCAGCTGTTGGGGAAGTGATAAAAACCGTTATGGGCCAGGATCCGAATCCAGTTCTCTCGTCGATTGCGCTCAGCAATGATTCCGTGGCCAGGCGGATTGATGAAATGTCATCAGATGTAGAAGATAAGCTGTGTGGTGAGCTGAGAAGCACACACTTCGCCATCCAGCTGGATGAGTCCACTTTGCGTGACAGTGAAGCTCTGTTACTCTGCTACGTTCGCTTCATCCGTGATCAGCAAATGGTGGAAGAAATGTTGTTTGCCCGCTCTCTCCAGACCGATACGAAGGGTTCTTCCATCTTCCAAACGTTGGAGAAGTAGGCTACTTTACTGATAAGAACATACCGATGGAGAACATTCTCGCTTGCGCGACGTACGGGGAACCAGCGATGGTTGGCCGCCAGCGTGGTTTTATTGCGCTTCTGAAGAACCAGGTACTGAAGAACCAGAACAGGAAGAAGTCCGTGTTCGCCATTCACTGTGTCGTGCACCGCCAGCATCTTGTCGCAAAAGCTCTCAGCACCAGACTTCATACATCACTCCAAACAGTAATCAAAGCAGTGAATAAAATCAAGGTGTCGTCTCTGCATGATCGGCTGTTTCGTCAGCTTTGCCAGGAGAACGATGAGGCATTCGAGCGGCTCCTGTTGCATACCGAAGTTCGATGGTTGTCCAAAGGCGCTTGTTTGACCCGTTTCCTCAACAGTAGTCCAGTTTCTGTCGGAAATTGATACGGAGCTATCGGAGAAAGTGAATGCGATTGAGCATGATGTGGCTTACCTCACGGACATATTCAGTGTACTGAATGATGTCAACAAACAACTCCAGGGTGACCATATGACGCTGATTAAAGCAAAGAAAGTGATCGGCGCGTTCGTAACCAAGGCGACTCTGCACAGGGAAACCCTCGGCCGCAGAGATGTGTACCACTTTCCCCGGTTGGCAAAGGAAACTGCTGTTTCTGATGAAGAGCTGCTCGTTTATTGCAATCACCTTGAGAAGATTTGTGGAGATGTGGAGCAGCGTTTCAGAGACATGCGAGAACTGTCGGTGCCAGCATGGGTGATCAACCCATTCAAATGTGACATTCAAGATGTGAAGCGTGAATTACAGGATGAAATTATCAACCTCCACAATGATGATGAGGCGAAGGCAAGATTCTCGCAGCATGAATACGGCAAATTCTGGATTCTGGAGCGGGGCAAATACCACGCAATGTGGACAGAGGCAGAACTGCTGCTGATGGCATTCCCCACATCATACCTCGTTGAAAGAGGGTTCAGCGCCATGATGGTGCTGCTGACCAAGTACCGAAACCGCCTTGACATTACCGAGAGGGGCGATCTGCGTCTCTACCTCACTGAGATGGAGCCAGACGTTCGTAATCTCGCAGCGAGCCACCAGGCCCACCCTTCACACTAACGGTATTTGGGCCTGTGATAACAGATTCCCAGTTTGCCTCACCTGGACCTGTTCTGCTGAAACATTGTAGGTCGTGCAACATAAAATAAAAAGTAAAGTAAAATAAAGTCAAATATTATTCAGAAAATATTTGGTTTCTGTTATTTTTGCCTCCTATCTCCATAAATTCTGGGTGTCCGACCACGAACGATAGGACAAGGGGGGCATTGGGTCGGTCCAAGAGGGCAGAAGGGGGCGGTAGTCCAAAAAAGTTTGAGAACCACTGATTTAGAGCAACTGCCTCACTACAGGATTCAGTGTACTATGGGCAGGAAGAGGTTTAGGAGAATTGAAGACTCGATGGGATGAATCTTTGGATGAGAGGGAGCAGGTTTTTGTGGAAGAATTCCCAGGTGAGTTAACATCAAGGATGTGGTAGACCAGTCCGGAAAAGGGATGTCTGCTTGCAGTCCCTGCCATGTGCTTGAGTGAACTACGACTCACCTGTGTTGATGCAGGTGTCTGAGAATAACCAGAGCGATATGTTCACTTTCACAAGTACATGATCAGATCAACCAATTGGAGCAAAGAAAGAGCAGGAGACATTTGCAGGAAAATTAGTCATCATCAAATGAAGAAGGGAGGATTTGCCATTGGGATGATTATGGTCCAAAGGAAGGCAGACTCATTCCTGTGAGGCACCAGGTGACACAACATTCAGGCTGGGAGGTGGACCGAGATTAGGCAGCTCAATGGTGGATGCATCACGCGTGAGCTATTCCGATAGCCTGGGAAAGGGAAAGAGAGGAAAGAAGAGACCAAAATACAAAGGAGAGAGGAGAGGTAAAGCTTTTGGACCTGGAATGATAAATTGAACTGCCAGACCTTCAGAGATTTGATTCAAACCCTCAACACTTCCCCATTTCCAATAAGCCCTCACTTGAGAAAACACAAAGCTTAATAATCACTACATTCCCAACAAGCGAGGCCTAGTTTCAAGCTGACTCTAGCGCCCGCACACAGGCTGCTCTCAAAACCAATCAATTTCTCGTTCTCTTTTATTTTATTTAACAGCAGCCCATTAAGATGATTAGAAATGTGCTCAAAATGTGCCTTTCATTGTCAGAGAGTTCATCTTTTTGAGAGCATAAAACAAAGCGCAGATACATTATGTCTGCCAGGATTCTTGGCATAAAGACATGTTTTACTGGCATTTTTGGCAGGTTCCTGCTGCACACTATTAGTTATGGATGAATAAAGTGGGAATGTATCATCGCTGGAAAGGCCAAACAAAGATCCCAACGACTCAGGGCAATGTTCAAGTTTATCTTTCTTAATTATAGGCTTTGCACATCCTGCTAATGTTACCACCATGATGACCTCAGACCATGCTCCTTTTGCCAAGTTCGAAACTTTGTTTTTATCCAATTCACTTTCCTGCGGAGCATTTTGACCTAATTGCTCAACTGGATTAATCTTGCTGCAGGGGAGGAAGGTGAGGCCTGGTCTGCTGTGATTTAGCACACAGGAAAGAATGCAGTATATTTACTGTGACTTGGACAGGTACGTTAAATTGGGCGATGACAAAATTACACAAAGCTCGCATAAAGAACCAAAATTATGCAACTGCACCAACGCATCCTCCATTCTTACAGAAAACCTGCTTCTCGGGCAGAGTCCGGCGCAGATGGCAGACAATCGTGTCGGTATAGTTTAGATGACAAAAAACATCGTTTCCTACTCTTTTGGAACAAGGCAATGAAAATCATTATTGACAGGGACTGAATGAATGAATGAATGATCGTTTTAAGGCCATTTTCCCCGCTAGAACGGGGGTTAGACTTGCGAGCCCCATGACAATCATGGTTCCCTGTTTGAGGCAATGTTTTTATGGCCGGATGCCCTTCCAGGCCTTAGTCGCCTTTTACGATGCGCGGGGATACGGTGTACCTATTATAAGTCGGGGTACAATCGGATCATTCATCCCAGCAAGCTGGTACTCAATTTGCCGACCTCTGAAGGATGACAGACTGAGTCAACCCCCCTGGCGTTAATTCAATGATCAACAGGGATTCAAACTCAGGATCCCAAGGCAGCACCCTAACCGCTAGGCCAACACCAGGCTTCATCATTGGCAGGGACCAGCAGGATCCCAAGCCGGCACCCTAACCGCTAGGCCAACACCAGGCTTCATCATTGGCACAGACCAGCAATAATTCCATTTAACTTCCTTCAATCCAGGCAACCAGTTTAAATTTCATCCATGGATACTCAACATCAAGCATGAAGCTCCATCCGTGCATGACAACTAGATGAGTGTCATGCAAAGGATCGAGGTGCTGTCCTTGCACATATTCTGTGCTCAAAGGACATCCCAGAAGTCCATGACTTGGAATTTTAAGGCACCCGAACCCCTCAGGTCTTGGTCACCATATTCACCGCATGAAACCAAAAAAATCCCGAATTTCGAATATAGATTGGAAAATTGAAGTTTGTTATCGGTTTGAATATGGGGAACTGCGTGGCACTCAGATCACTCACATGTGCAGCTGGTGTTGCCAGTATAATGTCGACATTTGTTCTTTTTTATGTTGGAGGCTCCAGGCACGGACTGTATAGCCCTCATCAAGGCCAGGCCTTAATTAAATAAATAGATGAAAAGTGTATGATGTTTGTTTGCGAGAAAGATTAAAGCTAGGCCCGGTAGTGATAGCTCGAGTGAGACAGGAAGTAAGACCAGCAATCCTGACAGGGAGAGGGTAAGATGGTTCCGGGCACCACTTTAACGCTCCTAAGTCAGGAGCTCTTGAAACAACACTTAAAATAATAGGGTAACTTGAGGCCATTTCATTAGCTCGAAATAATATTGGGTGTTTGGACACCCTGCTGGTGCTGTCCAATCACTGGTACACCGACACAACTGTTTGCCAAGAAAAAGATATAACGGTTGAAGCGCAGCAATTTGCCACATGTATGTGGCCGATTGACCACATGTGGCGAACGTATTGGACAACACAGTCCGAGACTGAGGGATGACAGGACGGCTCGGTTTGTAACATGCTCACCTCTGAGCTACCTGCAGGTTCTGGATTTTACAAGGAATTTCAATGCAAGGGGAGGCCATTAGGCCCAACAAGCCTGCAAGATCCTGCCAATGTTGCCAATGTCTCAGTGCCCCCACCCCCACTACGTCTACATATCTATCAAATTCAATTTTAAAACTATCGGCTGTTTCTGCCATCACTGGGTGTTTCCATGGAGATTATTCCATGCATTTATTACTCTCTGAGTGAATATGATTAATGATGCTCTCCTGGTTCAGGGGGTGCTGCATTTTGGATCATCATCATATTTTGATTAGGGACATAAAAACAGTTATCTTGTCTCCATATATCTTGTTAAATGTTAATCATCACATTGTATCTCAAATTTAGGCCAATATATGTGTGGATATTCTGGCTAGATTCCCTGCTGACAGATTAATGGGATACTAGCTGGAAGCCCATGGTAAAAAATACCACGACAGAAAAATCATCTATATGATCGAAGGAGCCGCGTCTGTCTGTCTGTCTGCCTGTCTGTTTGTTTGATTGTCGTGTTATAACTTGAGAACGGATTAACGGATTTCAATAAATCCAACTAGGGTGGATTCAGGTAACTCCCGGGAGTGTTTGTGAGCCCCAAAAAAAGAACGTTTTTTTCATTTTTAAAAATCTTTTTTATTGTTACATGGACACGAATGTGAAAACTGCAAATGCCAATAGGTGAAGTTACTTATCCCTGCACAGAGAGCAGGATCTCCCAGGAATCCTTTTTTTTTTTTTCTTCCCCCATAGATTAGCCATCGCAGCAAAGATTGGTATTTCCGTCAGCGAAGCGACGGGTCTTCTATTCGAGTAAAAATAAAAGGAAGCCATTTTTGGATACTAAGTCGAGGTTCGAGTCAGAGCTAACACATATAACACAGAGTAAAGGGAGCGGGAGACAAGAGGGAGAAAGAGAGGGAAACCACAACAGTAGAGGACAGGGACATAGGCAGATCTGTGGAAGGGAGAGGGCTGGGGCTGATGGGAGAGGGTGGGGAAGAGGGGATACAGGGGATAAACAAATGGACACTACTGGGACTTTCAGTAAAGAAAACGGAATTTGAAGGAGGTGGATTTGGGGTGGAGTAACGGGGATAGAAGAGATCAAAGTTTTGGATGGGGGAAGATAAGAGATGGTGGTGAAGAGCTGTTTCAAAGACCTGGAGGGTGGAGTGGGATTGAAGAGAGTGTGGGAGTTTGTTCCAGAGGCGGGAGAAAAGAGGAATGAAAGAGCGAAGGTGAGCAGAGAGTCTTCATTTTAGATCTTGTGTGACCTGAATAAATATTTGGGGGACAGAGCACAGACATATTTGGGGGAGCTAGGCCGGAGAGAAGTCGGTAGAAGACAGAAAGGCCACCAACCTGCCTGCTGTGAGAGAGAGAAAGACCCTCAGAATCAGCATCATCGCAGGAGATTCCAATGATTCTGTATGCTTTGGTTTCAACCACGTGAAGCCGAGCTAGGTGTGAGGCCTGAGCACCAACCCAGAGGGGAGAGCAATATTCCATTGAGCTGCGGATGAAAACTTTGTATGTGGTGAGAAGCTCAGACATGCCCAGGAAGGACTTTGCATGACTGAGGATGTCCAGACCTGAATGGCTTTGGAGGCCAGCTTGGAAATGTGGTTTTCCCAGGAAAGATCATGGCAGATAGTGAGACCCAAAATCTTGATTGACAGAATTTCTTCGAGCGGATTGTTGAGAAAATAGATGTGAGGGTTGTCCAGTCGGTCTTTTCGGAGAGACATAGCAAGAGTGTGAGATTTGTCAGGATTGAAAGACGTGTTCCAATTATTTGACCAGTTTGTGATTTTATCCAGGCCTGCAGAGAGTGAGGAGGCTGCAGACTGCCTATCTGAGGGATTAGGAATGGAGCGGTAGAGAGTGGAGTCATCAGCAAAGAGATAGAGAGGATTTTCCAGAGAGTCGGAGTGATCATTAATGAAGATCATTAAAAGCACAGGGCCCAGAACACTGCCTTGGGGAACTCCAGCCTGGACAGGAAGAGGAGATGAGAGAAACCCATTCAGGGCCACACGTTGACTACGACTAGAGAGGAAGTCCGCCAGCCATGCGTGGAGGTTTCCATGGATACCAAAGGAGGAGAGGTTGGTGAGCAGAGCAGGGTGCCAGACCGTATCGAAGGCACGTGATATGTCAAGGGAGACAGCTCTAATTTCCTTTTTGACATTGAGGACCTCCATCCATTGTTGAGACAGCAGAAGCAGCATGTCCAGAGTATAGTGACCTGGTCTGAATCCAAATTGATGATCAGAGATCAAGCCATTGCAGAAGAGGAAGGATTTAATATCAGAAGCGATGATGGATTCCATTATTGGGAGCATTATTGGGCCCTTGCTGATTATTGGGAGCAGGCTGATTGGTCTGTAGTTGCAAGGATCTGTTGTTGCACATTTCTTGTATAAAGCGGTAATGTTGGCTGATTTCCAAGCTGATGGCAGATGACCTTAGCAAAAGTAAAAGAGGGTGAAGCAAAAGAGAGGGTGAATTTAACAGAGAGAGGGTGAGATAGAGTGGCAGAGCAGGATTTTAAGACCCGCCTGGTCCAGTTGCAGAATCAGAGTCTAGGTTTGACAGAAACTTCTCCACTTTCTCCAAGTTTTATTCTTGCACTGGTTAAAATGAGCTAAATTGAGACAGTATTATAATTTTCCCCTGGTTTGGAATAATTTGAAGCAACCTTTACTTGATAAGTATAAATTTCCCAGAGGTGTGGATTAATTTGAAGCATCATCTCTTTGTTAATTTATTGTCTCCGAGGAGCATTTCCGTGTTTCCGGGGTCGGGGGCAAACAGACAGCATTAACCTATTAGATATACTGTATAGAGTATTGTGAAATTCTAAAACATCATATTTCTTAACATCAATTAAAAAATCAATTGGGAGCGATTGAAGCAGCGCTCGGTTGATTTATACACTGCCCATGTTCAATATTTGGTCCAATTGAAATAATCATAATTTTCCTGTGGGTTTAGATTAATTTGAAGCGACTTTTGCTGAATTTGTTCTCTGCAAAGAGCGTTTCTGTGTTCAGGGTGTGACAGACAAACAGCATTCGTCTGATAAATAAATATATATATGCGTAGATGTATATTTTTGTATACATAGTTGAGGCTCATGGAAGAGCTAGTACTCGTACACTGAATGGATCTCCACGTAAGAGAGAGAGAGAGAGAGAGAGAGAGAGAGAGAGATAGAGATAGAGATAGAGATAGAGAGATATATATATATATATATATATATATATATATATATATATATATATATATATATAGATAGATAGATATAGATAGATATAGATAGATATAGATAGATAGATAACACCAACAGCAGAGCCAAAGGCCAAGACAGATGGAGGCGCATAAACAAACAATGGATGTGAGGAGGAATGTGGTGTGGATGGGATGTGGGAGAGGTGTTAATGAGGGTATACAATAACATGGTTTTTGATTGGTAGATTATATGAGATGGTGATGAATAGCTGGCTTCAAAATCTGGAGCAAAGAAGAGATTGAAGAGGATTTGGAAGATGGTTCCACGGGTGGGGAAAAAGAAGAAGAAATGAGTGGAGGTGAGCAGTAATCCAGGATTTAGGTAGTTTCACGAGAAGGGGGTTGATGATGGACCGTGTCTGTCCTGCAGAAACTTGGGGGGAGTGGCGGAACAAGGCAGGGACGGAGCAGGGAGTGTGCAAGACCTGAAAGGAGGCGGAAGAGAACAGATATACCACCAAGCTGTCTGTGATGGTAAAGCGATAGGCCCATATAATCGGCTTTATTGCCGGATATTCCAATGATCTTAAAGGCCTTAGTTTCTACGGCATCAAGCTGAGCAAGGTGTGAGGCGGCGGAGCTATCGGGTCATTCTATAGTTAACTTTAAACGTCTATCTCATGCGGGTTTAATGTTATGGTGCCTTCAGAAAGTATTCATACCCTTTGACTTTTTCATATTTTGTTGTGTTGCATCCTGATTTTAAAACGGGTTAAATTGAGATTTTTTTGTCACTAACATACACATAACACGCCATAATGTCAAAGTGGAATTGGCTTTTTAGAATTTGTTTTTAAAAATTAATTAAAAATGAAAAGCTCAAATGTCTTGAGTCAATAAATATTCAATCCCTTTGGTATGACACTCCAAATTGAGCTCAGGCACATGAAATTTCCTTTGATCATCCCAAAGATGTCTCTACAGCTTAATTTGAGTCCACCTGTGGTCAATTCAATTGATTGGACATGATTTAGAAAGAAACACACCTTTCTCCATAAGGTCCCACAGTTGACAGCGCATGTCAGAGCAGAAACTCTACCATGAAGTACAAGGAACTGTCCGTATAACTTGGAGATATAGTTGTGAAGAGGCATAGATCATGGGAAGGGTAGGAGACAACTTCTAGAGTGTTGAAAGTTTCCAAGAGCACAGTGAGCTCCATCATTGGGAAATGGAAAGAATACGGAACTACACAGACTCTTCCTAGAGCTAGCCATGCGACCAAACTGCGCAACACGGCAAGAAGGACCTTCGACAGGGAGGTGACCAAGATCCGAATGACCACTCTGACAGAACTACAGAGTTCCTTGGCTGAGGTGGGAGAACATCCCAGAAGGACAACAGTCTATGCAGCACTTCACAAATCTAGACTTTATGGTAGTGTCGCCAGAATGAAGACACCCCTGAAAAAAAAGCACATGACAGCACACCTGGAGTTTGCAAAAAGACATTTGAAAGACTGAGAGCACGAGGCAAAATATCCTGTGGTCTGATGAGATGAAAATTGAACTCTTTGGCCTGAATGCAAAGTGCTACGTCTGATGGAAACCGAGCACAGTTCATCACCCATCGAACACCATCTCTACAGTGAAGCATGGTGGTAGCAGCATCATGCTATGGGGATACTTTTCAGCAGCAGGGACTGGGAGACTTGTAAGGATAGAGGGAACAATGAATGGAGCCAAATGCAGGCAAATCCTTGAGGAGAAAGTGCTTCAGAGAACAAAAGACCTAAGACTGCGGTGAAGATTTACATTCCAACAGGAAATCACTCCAAGCTTACAGCCAAAGAAACACTGGAATGGCTTCAGAACAACAATGTGAAAGTACTTGAGTGACCCAGGCAAAGCACAAACTTGAATCCCATTGAGAATCTGTGGAAAGACTTGAAGATTGATGTTTACCAATGCTCCGCATCCAACTTGACAGAGCTTGAGGAAATCTGAAAGGAAGAATGGGACAAACTCCCCAAATCCAGATGTGCAAAGCTGATTGCTCAGCTTCACATTGGAATTGGGCCTTAACCATTATTGGGATATCCTGTGATTTGGGTGAATCTGTGGGCCCATCATAGACAGATCGGTGGTCTCAATGTCTCGTACCACCTCCTTTCTTGTCTTGGACCCTCTGCTCTATCTGTGCTTTGCCCTCCCCAGGTTTCTGCAGAGCACACGTGGTCAACCATCATCCCCCTTCTGGTGAAATTACCTAGATCCAGAATCAATGTTCACCTCAAACCTGGTGATAACTTAACGGTTAAGGTGGCGAGCTTAAGATCTGGATCTCGAGTTTAAGCCCCTGCTGTGCTGTGAAAATAGCACCACGTGAGTTGACTCAACCTGTCATTCCTCCGAGGTCAGCAAAATGCGTACCTGATTACTGGTAAAAATGGGCACAGCATCAGCCACAATCACAACCACACTTCCAGAAAAATGATGAAACCAGCAGGCAGAGGCTGAATACGAAACAACAACAACTGCTCACCTCCACTCATTAATTTGTCTTTTTCCCACCTGTGGAACCAACGACCATATCCTCTTCAATCTCATTCTTCCCTCCTGGTCCTCAAGACAGCTGTTCACCACCATCTCAGATCATCCCCAATCTAAAACCATGATCTTTTGTATAACCTCGTTAACCCCCCACCTCCTAACCTCACCTCCTTCCAAATTTGCAGTTTTTCCTTCCTGAAAGATTGCTTCCATGTCCATCTTGTCCACACCATGTAGCCTCCCCACTTCCCATACTTGTCCAAGTCTCCCTCGGTTTTGTCCTTTGAACCTGTTGTTGATGTCCCCCCCCCCCTCTCTCTACAGTTGTTTGTTCTCTTGCGTTTTGCTTGTTAAAGTGGACATCTCTCTGACCATTCTCAGAGAGCCTCCTCAGCGTCGACGAGTCTGGCATTTCACTCAGGCCAACTAGCACGGTCTTCAAGCAGCCATCAATCATCTGGACTGGTCTCCCATCTCTACCGCCTCTGACATCAACTCATCCTGGGAATTCTTCTAAAGTAAATTGCTCTCTCTCATGCACAGATTTATCCCATCTCGTCTTCAGTTGTCATACCCTTCCTCCCGTCCATGGTACATGGAATCTTGTGGTGAGGCAAATCCACTGGAAGGCAATCTCATTTCCTTTCACAAAGCCCGAAACAAGTGTGTGTCCACCCTCAGGAGAGCCAGGAAACAATATCTCTCCGTTCTCAGGACCGAACTCTCTTATCTGTCTCCCTCTTCCAAATCCTGGTGGCGTCTGGTCAAATCTGTTTATGGTGTTTGTTCCCCCTCCATCCCCTCCCTCACCTCAAATGGCCACACGGCTGACTCCCCACGTGAAAAAGCTGAATGCCTCAACTCTGTGTTTGCCTCTAAATCTTGTGTCCCAAACCCATCCCTCTCTGGACCCACCGTACCCAGTCGTACCCAGCTGCTCCTGGACTCTGTGTCCTTTCCTCCTGACAAGGTGGAAAAGTTTATGTCAACCCTCGACTCTGATTCTGCAAATGGACCTGACGGCATCAGCCCACGGATCCTAAAATCCTGTTCTTCCGCTCTTTCACTCCCTCTCTCTGTTCTCTTCACCCTCTCTTTTGCTCAAGGTCATCTTCCATCTGCTTGGAAATCTGCCAACATCACCGCTTTGCACAAAAAAGGTGCAAAAACAGATCCCAGCAACTACAGACCAATCGGCCTTCTACCAATTAATCAGCAAAGTCATGGAATCCATCATTGCTTCAGATATGAAATCTTTCCTCTTCTCCAATGGCTTGATCTCTGATCATCAATTTGGTTTCAGACCTGGTCACTCTACTCTGGACATGCTGCTTCTGCTTTCTCAACAATGGATGGAGGTCCTCAATGCCAAACAGGAAATTAGAGCAGTCTCCCTTGACATATCACGTGCCTTCGATACGGTCTGGCACCCCGCTCTGCTCACCAAACTCTCCTCTTTTGGTATCCATGGAAATCTCCACGCATGGCTGGCGGACTTCCTCTCTAGTCGTAGTCAACATGTGGCCCTGAATGGGTTTCTCTCATCTCCTCTTCCTGTTCAGGCTGGAGTTCCCCAAGGCAGTGTTCTGGGCCCTGTGCTTTTTCTGGTCTTCATCAATGATCTCTCTGACTCTCTTGAAAATCCTCTCTGTCTCTTTGCTGATGACTCTACTCTCTGTTGCTCCATTCTTCATCCCTCAGATCGGCAGTCTGCAGCCTCCTCACTCTCTGCAGACCTGGACAAAATCACTGACTGAGCAAACAAGTGAAACATGTCTTTCAATCCTGACAAATCTCACACTCTTACGATGTCTCTCCGAAAAGACCGACTGGACAACCCTCCCATCCACTTTCTGAATAATCCTCTCCAAGAAGTTCTGTCACTCAAGCTTTTGGGTCTCACTATCTGCCATGATCTTTCCTGGGAAAACCACATTTCAAATCTGGCTTCCAAAGCCAGTCGCCGACTGGGCATCCTCCATCGTGCGAAGTCCCTCCTTGGCACACCTGAGCTCCTCACCACATACAAGGCTTTCATCCGCAGCTCAATGGAATACTGCTCTCCCCTCTGGGCTGGTGCTCCTGCCTCACACCTAGCTCGTCTTCACGCTGTTGAAACCAAAGCATTCAGAATCATTGGAATCTCCCGCGATGAAGCTAACTCCAAGGGCCTCTCACTCACTCACCGCAGGCAGGTTGGTGGCGGTCGGTCTTTCCATGGAAATCCTAAGTTCGGTCTTTTACCGACTCCTCTCTGGCCTTGCCCCCCCAGCTCTCTCTGGGCTCTGTCCCGCAAATATTCCTACAGGTCGCACAAGATCTGCCTGCAACCCTCTTATGGTTAAACTGCCAAAATCAAGACTCTCTGCTGACCTTCACTCCTTCATTCCTCTTTTCTCCCACCTCTGGAACAAACTCCCTCACTCTCTTCAATCCCACTCCACCCTCCAGGTCTTTAAAACAGCTGTTCACCACCATCTCTTATCTTCCCCCATCCAAAACCTTGATCTTTTCTACCCCCGCTGACTTCACCCCAATTCCACTTTTTGAAATACCAACTTCTGTCCTGGAAGTCGTTGGTGTCCTTGTGTTTTATACTTCTCCCTCCCCCCCCCCCCCCCCCTTCCCACGCCTCTTCCCCCCAAGCCCTCTCCCTTCCACACATCTCCCTGCTCTCAAATGTTGTGTTTGTGTGCTTCGCCATCTCTCCCCATCTTGTCTTCCGCTCCCTCTTTTTATATATTTTGTTTGTCTGGTTGATTTGTTTGTGAAGTAAATGTTAGCTCTTTCACGAGCCTCGATTCAGTATACAAAAAAAAATCTGTTCAGTGTTCTAGCTCTTCTCGAGCCTTGGCTTTGTATAAATAAATAATTAATAAAAAATGAAATAGCACGAATAAGTGGACTAACTAATAAGTGGAATAATAAGTAATAATAAAAAAATAAGGGGGAAAAATAAATGAATAATAAGTTTAAAATAATAAGTGGAATAAGTGGACTAAAAAATAAAATAAAAAACTGGTATGAAGTGTAATATATATTTGGATTAAGGTACACAATACTAAAACAGTGTGGTAGTCATGATTGGTTATCATATTGATTGGTTGAGTCATTGATTGATTCTTGTGAGTCATTGGACATCCAGGACACAATGTGATTTTCAGATACAAATAAAGGTAGGAAAAAAAATATATCAAGAATATCGATTATTAAACACCGTAACATCAACATTTGATGCTAAAGTAAAGAAAAAAATTAGTTTGGTTCAGGTAACCTTAACTGTAATGACAAAATACTGTACAGTTAATACACACGTGGTTTCAAGGTGAGCATCGTTTGTGAGGAGCATTTCTTGAGAGGAGGCCGAACATCTTGTCATTGTGTTTGGTGTTGAATCGTCATTTGTTGAAAGAACGATGAAAGCAAAGAGGGCTTAGCAAATACTCTTGAAGGTATGAATTAAAACATGGAAGAATCTGTAATGTGATCGAGTTGTAAATGTACATAATCACGAAGAAACACACTGCTGAAGATTGATTTAAGCGAATTAAAGAACAATAAAGAGAGATTAATGAACGAATGAATAAAGCTGATAAAGTTATTAAATCGAGTGTGGAGGAAGGATAAAACAAGCCCCAGTTGGGGAAAGCAACACCCACAAGAGACAGTGGTCGATGCTTCATTGAGTTCGGATATGAAAAAGCTTAAATCAGTGATGAGATGGTTTTTTCGAACTCCCATCATCAAAACAAAACCAATGGATGCAAATTGTGTGCATGGAGCGCCAGAGTGAGGCCCGTACTGTTTCCCCTTTCACCAACAGTCTTGTCACTGGGAGCCATCTTGTTTATTCTTCCAATGACTTATTGCTCAATTTGCTGTCTGCACCGAGATAGGTCACGGCGGTCTCATTGGTAACTAACATTCACCACTTTTGGCTGGCCTTGCTCACCAATCCTCACATAATTAGCATTCAGGCTCAAATGGCGAATCCTCTCGGTTTAAAATCACTTATTTTTCATGAGGTTATTATTTCTTAAAGAAACACGTGTCCCTCTATCAAGGAATGTTGTGAAAACAAACCGCATTATCATTTATTTAATTTACCCTTTTGCTTCCTTTTGGGTCTTTCTCTTTTATGTTTCCTTCATTTGCTTTGTTCAAAGTAAGTTCACATATCAAAAATAAACAACTTACCATTATAAATTAACTTCATCGCTTTAAGAAATTGTGTAAATCTTCTGTAACATCATTGACTCAAACCCAGAGAGGACCCAAGTTGTTCATTTACTTATCTTCAAAAGACCTGATAAATCCATCTTTCAACATCTTCAATCTTCCATCAGTATTGGTCTTTATCGAGCTATAAAAATAAAAAGCAGTGTGTGTGTGTGTGTCTCTGTGTGTGTGTGTGTGTGTGTGTGTGTGTGTGTGTGTGTGTGTCTGTGTGTGTGTGTGTGTGTGTGTGTGTGTCAGTGTGTGTGTGTGTGTGTGTGTGTGTATCAGTGTGTGTGTGTGTGTGTGTGTGTGTGTGTGTGTGTGTGTGTGTGTATCAGTGTGTGTGTGTGTGTGTGTGTGTGTGTGTGTGTGTGTGTGTGTGTGTGTGAGTGTTTGCATGTGAGTGTGTGTCAGTGTGTGTCAGTGTGTGTGTGTGTCAGTATGTGTCACTGTGTGTGTGTGTGTGTGTGTGTGTGTGTGTGTGTGTGTGTGTGTGTGTGTGTGCCCGCACGCATGTGTCAGTTTGTGTGTGTGTGAGTGTGTGTGTGTGTGTGTGTCAGTGTGTGTGTGTGTGTGTGTGTGTATCAGTGTGTGTCACTGTGTGTGTGTGTGTGTGTGTGTGTGTGTGTGTGTGTGTGTGTATGTGCCCGCACGCATGTGTCAGTTTGTGTGTGTGTCAGTGTGTGTGTGTGTGTGTGTGTGTGTGTGTGTGTGTGTGTGTGTGTGTGTGTGTGTGTGTGTGTGAGAGAGAGAGAGAGAGTTTGCATGTGAGTGTGTGTCAGTGTGTGTCATTGTGTGTGTGTGTGTGTGTGTGTGTGTGTGTGCGCCCGCACGCGTGTGTCAGTGTGTGTGTGTGTGTGTGTGTGTGTGTGTGTGTGTGTGTCAGTGTTTGTGTCAGTGTGTGTGTGAGTGTGTGTGTGTCAATGTGTGTGTATGTCTCCTCCATATCTCCAAAACCATGAAAGCTGTCGGCCTCAAACTTTGCATGCTTACTTCTCGAACTCCAAGGGAGTTCATGAATGAAAACTGCGAGTTTGTATATGTTAAAACACACTTTTTGAAGATAATAACGGCTTTATTTAATTAAAACAAAAACAGGTTTTTATCCTTGGACAGTTCGCTATCCCTTGCAGGGTCTTATGCTTTTCGGCCTACTCAAAAACGCCTTGCATTGGAACAGGCCGCAACGGTTTCTGCACAATTCAGCACTCAAAATTTATGTTTTAACTTTCCTCACTCACATCATCGAATGGCTGACCTTCATACCTATGAATCGCTGTATAAGCACTATTGCAGGTGCTATAGTTGTCAAATTAGGAACTTCGACTGATTGCAGTCCCCTCTCCCCCACGTGCATGCGTTCCGGGCCTGCAGTGTCATGCGGTGCCTCAGGCGGCGCCTTGCCTGCTAAAATGTTGTGCACTTTTATTTTCCCCCTTTTTGTGCCATCTGCGATCATTATATGACCCGTCACTTCCATATAAATAGATACATATAAACAACAGGCCGCAACGGTTTCTGCACAATTAAACACTAAAATGTTATGTTTCACTTTCCTCACACATCATCGAATGGCTGATCTTCATACCTATGAATCACTCTATACATTGCTATTATGATTGTAGGTGGTATCGTTTTCAAATTAGAGGCTTTGAACGACTTTATGCATCATATGATGCGATTTTCCACAATGGCATCTCACGGACAAATTAAAAGTATATAATCAAAGTTATATATAGAGCAGGAGAGCAGGAGATTTATATAGTATCACAGATTACATAAGATAAAGGTTCCTTCGTTCATGGCCGTTTTGTCTGGCCGCATGGCATATATTGAGCATAAAAGCAGGCCTTTCCTTATTAACCGTGTGTATAAGCCATGGGGATACAGTCGCAAACGGTGTAATTGACTTTTTATCGGAAAATCTTTTATTCCATAACTCATAGATGGAATCTCTTATCTCAGATGGAACACCCATGCTCCCTCCTCTTGAGTACATTTTATTTATTTCCTTCCTTAAAAAAATAATAAGTACATTGATCGACGAACAAAGGCAGCCCCTTCCCTCCCACGTACCTGAGCCAGGGCCAGCAGTGTATGGCGGTGCCAAAAAAAAATCATTTTCCCCCATTTTTGCCATCTGCTTTCATTATATTAATATATACTGAAACACAAAAGAAACTTACCACCTTTGAAACCTTTAAATATCAACAATAACACTGCGTGTAGTAAATGTGTGAACTTATTTGTGGACAATAGTGTCCTCACTGTCAGACAAAACAGTCACAGATGGTCACTTGAACCTTCAATGGTCACTTCATAGCACAGCTGTTGAACAGCCGTTTTGACTGTCAGTGATTAGCCAAGGGGTACGGGATGATTTTAATGAGCTGCACGTGGTCTTGATATTGGCTTTAAAAAGGCCAGTGCAAAATGGGCATTTCAATCAACATGCCACGATTGTCAAGGGATCAACGGCAGCATGCCCAGGGCATGCTGCAAGATGGACTGAGCTACTGTGAGGTGGCACGTCGCCTTGGCTGTTCACACCAGACGATATCGGCCCTGGTGGACAGAGACACCCTCCACAACTCTGCAGATGACAGACCTCGATCAGGGAGGCCAAGAGTCACCACTCTAAGGCAGGACAGGCAGATGGTCCGAAGTCACCTGCGGGATCGATTCCGTCCAGCATCCCGCACTGCGGCAGAAACTCCGGGGCGTGCAAACCCACGGATCTCCAATGATACTGCACGAAGACGACTGCATGACTATGGTCTGACTGCCAGAAGACCATACAGAGGCCCCGTGATGACGGCTGCCCATCGCCGCAACCGACAGAGATGGTGCCAGCAGCATCAGTGGTGAACCTTGGTGCAGTGGAACGAGGTCGCTTTCAGCGATGAGTCAAGGTTCTGTGTGGACAGTACTGATGGGCGTGAGCGTGTCTGGAGAAGAACTGGCGAGTTCTCTGCGAGGGTAACCTCACGGTAGCTCAGTCCGCCTTGCAGCATGCCCAGGGCACGCTGCCGTTGATCCCTTGACAATCGTGGCATGTTGATTGAAATGCCCATTTTGCACTGGCCTTTTTAAAGCCAATATCAAGACATCACGTGCAGCTCATTAAAATCATCCCGTACCCCTTGGCTAATCACTGACAGTCAAAACGGCTGTTCAACAGCTGTGCTATGAAGTGACCATTGAAGGTTCAAGTGACCATCCGTGACCGTTTTGTCTGACAGTGAGGACACTATTGTCCACAAATAAGTTCACACATTTACTACACGCAGTGTTATTGTTGATATTTAAAGGTTTTAAAGGTGGTAAGTTTCTTTTGCGTTTCAGTATACATAGCTTTATTAATATACCTATTAATACATACATATATAAAAAAACCAACATCGATTTGTTTAAGCCAATTTGCTTCCATGGTGATACAGCGGCTTGCAACTCTGTGGGGACATCCCAGGAGTTAGAAGGCAAAATAAATTAGAGCATTAAAGCAACGGGACAAGCACGATGTCCGAGAGATACACACACTCGCCTCTAAGCCGTCTAGCCTGGGTTTGCATCCCGACCCAACTATAAACTGTCACCCTGGTGTTTCACAGGCAAGGTGGTTCATCAATGTGTGTGCCGTCCCTCAGAATCAGATGGACGTTGAACTGGGCGTCACATCTGCTGGATTTTCAACCCCCCTCTCTCGCCTCCTCACTATTCCATTCCTTACTCACACTTCCCTCCGGTTTGAGCGGTCCCCGTGCTGGACACGGGGTGCTTTCCTTGTGGACGCTAATCGTCCCCAACATTATATGATCTTTAATGGATGATTAATAACTGGAGCCATTTGTGATGAGGGAAACTCAAAACGTTGCCAGATTTCTGATGCGGTAGAGGTCATTAGGTTTGGTACATAGCCACACTCGGACAGCCTTTTTGACATCCTCTTTCCAGGTGCAGTGCGTCGTCTTGTGAGGTTAAGGGTCGTTATGAGACAACCTCCCACTTAAACATAATAATAAAATGGTTGAAGTTGTCTGCCGTAAAGAATTCCAAGGTGCTGACTTTTCAGGCTTTGCCGTACATCAGATGGTGATTGGTGAAAAGAGTGAAACAAAGGAGGGTGAATTGTCCTCTCTTATCAGCAAACGTTTCTGGCTTCTGACCTTCTTTTTGCCTCTTCTTTGATAAATTGAACCATTTTTTTTTTCTCTCGGACTGCCAACGCAGACTCTCAGTTTGTACTGAAATTGGAAACTACATTTTTAACCCCCTACATAAGTTTCGTGATGGTGCCTCTTGTCTGGCATTTTCTGGCTTGGCTGGCATCAGAGGTGTGACCTCTGACATTTTCCTGTTGCAGAAGCAAAGCCGAGAAAGCAGAGTAAGACGACCTCTGAGAATCTCGTTCCACAATTGGTGCAGCTGGTCACAATACATTGCATTGGTCACAGTCTGGTCATGGAATGAAATCAAAAGGGGACCGGTCATGTCTCAGAACACCATCAGCATTATGTTGTGATCACACCGCTGGACCTTGAACTTCTTCCTCAGACATATTGGATGTTTCCACTCTATGGTTGATTTATCTTTGATTCCAGTTCATTATATAGAACACCGATGGCAAGTGCCTTGTCAAAATATGATACAGGAAGTCATCCCCTTCATTATGGAAGTGTAGGAGTAATGCTGTACTGGTTTACAAATGCTGGTCCTTCTGGACATCTGTGGGCATTTTGGGAATAATGACACCTTGTGACGATTGTGTTGGTCTGGTGGTCTGCATTGACGGTGCAAGAGAGTAAAACATGAGAATAAAATGGTGAGAGTTATCGGACGACATGAGGTTCATGTGCAGTTGTGTTCAGGGTACTGTGGCTGATCTACACCTGGTGTTGGCTTAGCGGTTAGGGTGCGGCTTGGGATCCTAGGATCCTGGTTTTGAATCCCGGTCAATCACTGAATTAACACCAGGGGGGTTGACTCAGCCTGTCATCCTTCTGAGGTCGGCAAATTGAGTACCAGCTCACCGGTAATTCCCTGTGTGTCGCAAAGGCGACTAACAGGGTTGGTGGCAGGAAGGGCATCTGGCCATAAAATATTGCCTCAAAAAGGGGACCACGCTGCCCAAAAAAGGCCAACCCCTGCTCTGCGGGGAAAAATGGCCTCTAAAGGTGGTTCCTAAAGGTGGTACTGTGGCTGATCTCAATGTCATGTAATGTCATGCGTCAATCACTGTGGATACATTCATCCACACATGATGTTCTGTGCTGACATGGCCTTGAGTCGACCCTGAAGTATTGAGTCCACCTTGTCACAAACTGAGTTAATTGTTGGCCCACTGATTGAGAGAACACGAGAGGGCCTGATGGTGCAGCAGAAGGACCAATCATGGAGCAATCATAGGGCTGGATTTAGTGAACAAGGTAATTTATAATGTAGTCAAATATGCCGTCTTCTTCAACAACTGTGCACCGAGCCGTTCCTTCCGAAGAAAATTTCCATCTCTACAGTTAAAACTGCGGAGTCACCAAAATATCTGAGTCATACATTATGTACTGATGCTTTATTACCTCCAATATTGAAAACAACAATGCATCATTTCCTGCGAGGTTTTATCTGCTGTGGTAACGAAAGCAAGTAAACTGCAGCTTTATCGCAAAACCAGACACCGTGAGCATACAAATACAAACTTTCATTGTTATTCAAACTTAGAATGTCACGCTTCATTTTGGTGAAGGTTTTCAACACCATATGTCCTCAGCTGTGAATGCCTCTTGTGCTGTGTCACAACAAATTGCTTATGCCAAGAAGATACGTACTTCAGGCTGGTAGATTATTTTGCCATTGTAGAAAATATTTGGTGTCATTTATGTTTGGCAATTCAAATGCTAAAAACCTAGAATATATGCTCTTTATGTCGAATGATACTTTGAAACACAGCAGGATATCTGATGTCTAAAAATATTAAAGAACAAGTTATGCTTGAAATAATACATTCTGTATTTGATATATTCAGTCTGAAACTTGATGAAATTACTGATGTTGCTCCAATAACTTCAGAAAATATTCACACCCCTTGAGTTTTTTCACATTTTCCTATGTTACAGCCTGAATTTTAAATGCGTTACATTGACTTTTGTTTGTCCTTGATCTACACACAATACTCCATAATGTGAAAGTGGAACTGTTTTACAAGGAAATTTCAAATTAATTTAAAAATACAAAGCTGAAATCTCGATTCATGATTCATGATCATTTGATCATGTCTTGAGTCAATACGTATTCAACCCGTTTGCTATGACACTCCAAAGAGAGCTTACGTGCATACAATCTCCTTCGATCATCCTTGTGATCTCTCTACAACTTGATGTGAGTCCACCTGTGGCCAATTGAATTTATTAGACATGATTTAGAAAAAAAACATCTTTTTCTCGATAAGGTCCCACAGTTGACAGTACGTGTCAGAGCAGAAACCCTACCAGGAAGTCCAAGGAACTGTCCATATAACTCTGATATAGAACTGTGAAAAGGCAAAGATCTTGGGAAGTGTATAAAACCATTTTAGAGTGTTGAAAGTTCCCAAGAGCACAGTGAGCTCCATCATTAGGAAATGGGAAAAATATGGAACTACCTAGACTCTTTGTAGACGTGACGTCTGACTGAACTGAGCAACTGGACAAGAAGAACCTTTGTCAGGGAGGTGAACAAAGAAACAAGAACTGGTGGAAACCGAGCAGAGCTCATCACCCATCTAACACCATCCTTACCGTGAAGTATGGTGGTGGCAGCATCATGCTATGGGGATGCTTTTCAGCAGCAGGGACTGGGAGACTTGTAAGGATAGAGGGAGCAATGAATGGACCCAAATCCTCGAGGAGAACCTGCTTCAGAGTACAAAAGACCTGAGACCACGGCGAAGATTTATGTTCCAACAGGACAAAGACCCCAAGCATACAGCCAAAGCAACACTGGAATGGCTTCAGAACAAGAAGATGAAAATCCTTGAGTTTCCCAGCCAAAGCCCTGTTTGAATCCCATTGAGAATCTGGAAAGACTTGAAGATTGCTGTTCACCGACACTCCTCATCCAACTTGACACAGCTTGGTCAAATCTGCAAGGAAGAATGGGAGAAACTCCACAAATCCAGATGTGCAAAGCTGATACAGACATACCCAAGAAGACTCCAAACTGTATTCCCTGCCAAAGGTGCTTCTACGAAGTATTGACTCAGAGGGTTGAATACTTATGTAAATTAGATATTTCTCTGTTGCATTTTTAATTGTTTTGTAGAAATTTGTAAAAAATAAATAAATCCGCTTTGACATTATGGGACATTATGTGACACAAAATCTCAATTTATTCCATGTCAAATTCAGGCTTGTTGTGTTGATCACATTCATACATGATGTGAATGCCAGATATCTTTAGGATGAAATATTACTTTCTTAAGAACGTGAAACAACCACAAAAGCTTCGAAAATGTTCAATATGTGAATGCCTTTATTGAAGATAATGACATTGAGTGGGAAAAACATATTTATGGTAAATGTCCTGCTGGTGCTCCAACAATGATGGCTACATGATCTGGCGTTCAGCAAGCGTCCAAGTGCATGCCACCTTATGTGATTGTCAAACATTGTGTCATCCATCTCACAACCCGCAAAGATATTTCCAGTGCACCGCAGGCTGTGATGGATACTGTCATACAAACAGTGAACTTCATCAAGGCACATATCTGAGTAGCACTCTCTAGTAAAAGCTCCACCAATAAATGGCTGGTGAATACAAAATGCTCCTTTTCAATACTTAATTTTGGTGATGCTCGGGAGCAGGCAGTAAAGTGTATTTTTATATTTATCTTGAGATTGCAGAATTTTTCCTTGAAAGAGAAAAACAAGAGTAGAAAAACGTTCCATGATAATAATAATAATAATAATAATAATAATAATAATAATACATTTATTTTATATAGCGCTTTTCAAGAAGCCCAAAGGCGCTTTGACAGAGTACAAAAAACAAGTGCAAAAAGACAAAAATCAACAGGTAAATAATCAAAGCAAAAGGAAGGAGAAGGAGAAGAGATAGTCAGGGGTTAAATGCTGTGGGTTAAATGTTGAATGCAGTGTTGAACAGGTGGGTCTTGAGTGATGTTTTGAATGTGGTGAGTGAGGAGGAGTCTCTGATGGTGTGAGGTAGTGAGTTCCAGAGGGTGGGAGCAGCGATGGAGAAGGCCCTGTCCCCCCAGGATCTGAATTTGGTCCGAATTGGGGGGGGGGGGGGGGTCAGGAGGTTGGTACCAGCAGAGCGGAGGTTGCGGGTGGGAGTGTGTCTGGAGAGGAGGTCAGCCAGGTAGGATGGGGCCAGGTTATGGAGGGCTTTGTAGGTCATGAGGAGGATTTTGTACTGGATTCTCTGGGGGATGGGGAGCCAGTGAAGCTTGTAAAGGACGGGGGTGATGTGGTCATGGGTCCGGGAATGGGTGAGTAGACGGGCAGCGGAGTTCTGAATGTATTGGAGTTTATTGGTGATTATTGAGGGTGAACCATAGAGGAGGCTGTTGCAGTAGTCCAGACGGGAGGTGATGAAGGCGTGGATGAGGGTTTCTGCAGCCGTGGAGGAGAGGGATGGATGGAGACGGGCGATGTTTTTCAGGTGAAAGAAGGCTGTCTTTGTGATATGTTTAGTGTATTTGTCGAAGGAGAGGGTTTGGTCAAAGATGATGCCAAGATTCCGGATGTGAGGGGAGGTGGATACTGGGAAACCGTCGATGTTGAGGGCAAAAGCCATAAGAAATGGCTTTTCTGCTTGACATACCTGCAGTGGCATATCGAGGAAAAATGATGCTCAGGGCGAGATATCAAATTTCCGTCCTCTGGTAGCACATGCTAAATTAACCACAAAGACTAATTTAATAACTTTATTACAAATCAAATGAAGTACAGCACATTTACAAGTCAACGGTTACACTTTTGTTTTCTTAATTTCTAATATTGGTCATTGCCTTACGAAGCGTGCAGTTGTTGTTGTGATCGTGGCACCTACTTTGGCACCCTGTAGCACCACCTCCGGGGTCTGGGGTACCCGCAAATTATGGAACCTGTAGATTCGTGTCCGGAATATGTGACAATATCCAACGACGCATGCTGAGGGCTCCGGGTGAGTCGAACTATATAGTTGGAAACTCACTGAGTGGCACGAGTGGAAAAGTTGAATGTGGCACTTACTTTGGTGGCACATAGGGTCTGTGGTATCCCCAAATTACGGAAGTCCTACAGATGGTGTTCGGGAAGATACCCACCGAGCCATGCTGTGGGCTCCGGATGAGCTGCTCTATGTACTTGGAACTCGCACCAACGCCGCGAGTCATAAATGCGATCGCGGAAGTGGAAAAGTCAAACTGGAGACCTACTTTGTCCTGTTCTGGTGCCCACGTGGAGGGTCCGAGATACCCCCAAATGGCGGAGGAGGGTCCGAGGTACCCCCATATGGTGGAGGAGGGTCCGAGGTACCCCCACATGGCGGAGGAGGGTCCACGGGCACCCCCACATGGCGGGGGAGGGTCTGAGGTACCCCCAAATGGCGGAGGAGGATCTGAGGTGCCCCCAAATGGCAGAGGAGGGTCCGAGGTACCCTCAAATGGCGGAGGAGGGTCTGAGGTACCCCCAAATGCCAGAGGAGGGTCCGAGGTACCCTCAAATGGCAGAGGAGGGTCTGAGGTACCCCCGAATGGCAGAGGAGGGTCTGAGGTGCCCCCAAATGGCAGAGGAGGATCCGAGATACCCTCAAATGGCAGAGGAGGGTCTGAGGTGCCCTCAAATGGCAGAGGAGGATCTGAGGTACCCCCAAATGGCGGGTGTCATAGATACATCTGCGGTGTACACGAGGGTACCAGCCAAGGCTCGCTGAGGGCCCCAGATGAGTCGCGGTGAGCCGGTAAACTTTACTAACACGTCCATGCTTTACGAAATTCTAATTCTCGCGCCCAAATGCTGAACCTGTAATTTGGAACTTATGGCCGCACCATTGCCGCTTGGAACGGTCCCAAAACAAAGTATGTTCCTCAAGGGTCTCCGGAATACCTTCCGTGGCCATTCTGGTCCGTCTACTATGTCTGGAACTGCCGCTGGTTCTCTGGACTGTCATGGCCTCTCCCAGGACCAGGAAAACTCGATGTGATGGAAACTCATATGTGGTAGAAACTCCTTCGTTTTATATCGAGTGGTGCACAAATTGCTCGTGCTTAAGATAAAGGGTCGGGATGATGCTTAAGGGTGATTAGCAATAACTTTAGTGATTTGTTGCGACCATTACCACAAGGTCAAACCGTGTTGGGTGGAATGGTTGGAAAAGCTGATGAGTGTCTTGTAAACAAACGCATGCTTGCTTACCACTAACACTAGGCCTTCCCAGCACAGGAATGGGACTCAAACGGCGAACTGGAATGAGGAGCGAACGCCTCGCTGTCTCTCTTCGAGTTTAGTTTCCCAGCATGCCGCGCTCCTTTTTATCCGCCCCCTCTCTGCGGGCATTGGTCAGCAAGCTTGAATGGCTGAAACCATTGGTCAGCAAACTTCAATGGCTGAAACCGTTGGTCAGCAAGCTTTAATGGCTGAAACCATTGGTCAGCAAACTTCAATGGCTGAAACCATTGGTCAGCAAGGTTCAATGGCTGAAACTATTGGTCAGCAAGGTTCAATGGCTGAAATCATTGGTCAGCAAGCTTGAATGGCTGAAACCATTGGTCAGCAAACTTCAATGGCTGAAACCATTGGTCAGCAAACTTCAATGGCTGAAACCATTGGTCAGCATGCTTGAATGGCTGAAACCATTGGTCAGCAAGCTTCAATGGCTGAAACCATTGGTCAGCAAACTTCAATGGCTGAAACCGTTGGTCAGCAAGCTTGAATGGCTGAAACCGTTGGTCAGCAAGCTTGAATGGCTGAAACCATTGGTCAGCAAACTTCAATGGCTGAAACCATTGGTCAGCATGCTTGAATGGCTGAAACCATTGGTCAGCAAACTTCAATGGCTGAAACCATTGGTCAGCAAACTTCAATGGCTGAAACCATTGGTCAGCATGCTTGAATGGCTGAAACCATTGGTCAGCAAGCTTCAATGGCTGAAATCATTGGTCAGCAAGCTTGAATGGCTGAAACCGTTGGTCAGCAAGCTTGAATGGCTGAAACCGTTGGTCAGCAAGCTTGAATGGCTGAAACCATTGGTCAGCAAGCTTCAATGGCTGAAACCATTGGTCAGCAAGCTTCAATGGCTGAAACCATTGGTCAGCAAGCTTCAATGGCTGAAACCATTGGTCAGCAAGCTTCAATGGCTGAAACCATTGGTCAGCAAGCTTCAATGGCTGAAACCGTTGGTCAGCAAGCTTCAATGGCTGAATCCATTGGTCAGCAAGCTTCAATGGCTGAAACCATTGGTCAGCAAGCTTGAATGGCTGAAACCATTGGTCAGCAAGCTTCATTGGCTGAAACCATTGGTCAGCAAGCTTCAATGGCTGAATCATTGGTCAGCAAGCTTCAATGGCTGAAACCATTGGTCAGCAAGCTTCAATGGCTGAAACCATTGGTCAGCAAGCTTCAATAGCTGAAACCATTGGTCAGCAAGCTTGAATGGCTGAAACCATTGGTCAGCAAGCTTCAATGGCTGAAACCATTGGTCAGCAAGCTTCAATAGCTGAAACCATTGGTCAGCAAGCTTGAATGGCTGAAACCATTGGTCAGCAACTTCAATGGCTGAAACCATTGGTCAGCAAGTGGAAGGCGGGGTCATTTGCACAGTTCAACCCCTTCCTTCGCTTGCACTTCCATGTGCACGGGAAAATGGTCCTCTGAAGTGTCGATAGATGATACAAAACAAACTTTCTGCCCCCCAAAAGTTGTCATACTAAACACCACCTGGAGATGTCCGGAAACGCCTGGAGACATTTTTTCGCAAATTAACACTTTGTTTTTAGCAGTTGGAACTGCTGTTTAAATTTTGAAATTCGGTTCATGTTAAGAGTTTGTAGAGCGCATTTCATTTCAGTTTTAAAACGTGAGGAAGTTAAATAAAGGCACGAAAACCCCCATGTCGGGACTGCCCCCCTCCTTCTATCCCCCTCCCACTCCTCCCTCCTTCTACCCCCCTCCTTCTATCCCCCTCCCACTCCTCCCTCCACCCTCATACAACTCTCCGCACTTCTATGGGCGGTGTTTGTGCCTTTATTTAATTTCCACACATAGATAACAAATAAAATGTGATACGTTCTGCAAACTCTTAACCTGAACTGATTTTCAAATTTTTATCTGAAGAATTGAGCTCAACACAAGTTCCAACTGCTAAAAAGTGTTCATTTGCTAAAAATGTTTCTTGAAAAAACGCATCTGCGGGCGGTGTTGGCTGTGTTGGCATATGGCCATGCAAAAGTACCACCTTCCAAAAGTGCCGCTCGGGGCGGCTTGCCACATGGCACATACCTTGATATAATGGAGCCTTTTTGTATACAAGATCGAGACTCGTGAAAGAGCCTTTTCTTTGCCCCTGGCATTTTTCACAAGATACATTTTAAGTACGAACAAAATGCATTTGTTCATCATACAATTATTTTTTTATTTTTTTTGTATACTGAATCGAGGCTCGTGAAAGAGCTAACATTTATTTCACAAACAAATCAACCAGACAAACAAAACATACAAAAAGAGGGAGCGGAAGACAAGATGGGGAGAGTAGGGGAAGCACACAAACACAACACCTGAGAGCAGGGAGAAGCGCAGGAGGGAGAGGGCCTGGGGGGAAGGAGGCGTGGGAAGGGGGGGGAGACGTGTAAAACACAAGGAGACCAAGGACTTGCAGGACAGAAGTTGGTATTTCAAAAACAGTGTAGGATTTGGGGTGAAATTAGCGGGGGTAGAAAAGATCAAGGTTTTGGATGGGGGAAGATAAGAGATGGTGGTGAACAGCTGTTTTAAAGACCTGGAGGGTGGAGTGGGATTGAAGAGAGTGAGGGAGTTTGTTCCAGAGGCGGGAGAAAAGAGGAATGAAGGAGTGAAGGTGAGCAGAGAGTCTTGATTTTGGCAGTTTGACCAAAGAGGGTTGCAGGCAGATCTTGTGCGACCTGTAGGAATATTTGGGGGACAGAGCCGAGAGAGAGCTGGGGGGGGGGGGGGGGGGAAGGCCAGAGAGGAGTCGGTAGAAGATGGAAAGACCACCAACCTGCCTGCAGTGAGTGAGTGAAAGGCCCTCGGAGTTAGCTTCATCACGGGGAGATTCCAATTATTCTGAACGCTTTGGTTTCAACAGCATGAAGACGAGCTAGATGTGAGGCAGGAGCACCAGCCCAGAGGGGAGAGCAGTATTCCATTGAGCTGCGGATGAAAGCCTTGTATGTGGTGAGGAGCTCAGGTATGCCAAGGAAGGACTTCACACGACGGAGGATGCCCAGTCGGCGACTGGCTTTGGAGGCCAGATTTGAAATGTGGTTTTCCCAGGAAAGATCATGGCAGATAGTGAGACCCAAAAGCTTGAGTGACAGAACTTCTTGGAGAGGATTATTCAGAAAGTGGATGGGAGGGTTGTCCAGTCGGTCTTTTCGGAGAGACATCGTAAGAGTGTGAGATTTGTCAGGATTGAAAGACATGTTCCACTTGTTTGACCAGTCTGTGATTTTGTCCAGGTCTGCAGAGAGTGAGGAAGCTGCAGACTGCCGATCTGAGGGATGAAGAATGGAGCGACAGAGACTAGAGTCATCAGCAAAGAGATAGAGAGGATTTTCAAGAGAGTCAGGGAGATCATTGAAGAAGACCAGAAAAAGCACAGGGCCCAGGACACTGCCTTGGGGAACTCCAGCCTGAACGGGAATTCATTATACATTATTGTAACATTGTAACAATACATTATTCAAGACGATATGAAAGACTTGAAAAAGTAAGGGGGAAAAAATATTCAACCAGAAAGGATTTGAACCCCCAATCCCCAGCTTGGGAGTACTGATGCTTTATCCATTAGGACATTAGATTTGTGTCATAATTGGTGGGGCAGCTTAGCACCGAATTTCAAAGGGATGGGGACATGCCGGATAAAAGCACCAACATTTTATCAGGCAATCTTCAGGGTCCCAGCTATGATTCTATAACCGGCGCCAAGCGATACGACTACTCTTATTTGAAATTGTTTATTTGTGAATTTTTTTTTTGAAAAGTTTGGGAAAAAATTTTTTCCTGGTTTTTGGAAAAAAAAATTTTTTATTGCAGAAATGAGAATCTTTTCCGAACATTTTGGTGTAATTGTTTTTAAAATCGAACATCTAGAAGTATTTTAAAACAATATTTGAAAATTAGGTGTCTCGGGTGCATTTCCTCAATTTGGAAATGGTTCTTGCAGAGTTTTGTGGTTCTTGCACAAGGATACCAATGAGGTCTGACTTCTTTCCTTGGCGCAGTTTTCCGCTTTCAGATAGAGAAGGGGGGTGCGGATGATTTTCATGCTGGAAGAAGGTTCCCATATCTGTATCCCTGTTCTGAGCAACTATGTACAGACGAGAGAAGAGGGACACATCATCTTTCAACAGGGAAACATCCTCTGACTGCTTCCTCTTCCCCTTGGATGGTGACCTGAAGAGAGGCAATGAGTTCCTCTTCACAGGCTCATGGATGGACTGCCTTCGTTCAGTGATGATAGCCTTGTTGTAGCTGTCGTACTGAGCCTTTCCCACTTCTTCTATGGTATGCACAGTGTTGGCCACAGGTTCTTCAATCACATGCCGTGTGTCGAGTGCAATCAGCTCGCTTCCTTCATCTAGGAACGGGTTGCTCATCTCGTTGATAACTTGAATAAGGCCCAGTGTTTGCTCGTGAAATGTCTTCTGCGCAGACAGACCTTCTTCGTGGTGCTGGCGTTCATCTTCTGAGATGGCAGTGTACTCCCGCTCTAACTCAGTGAGAATGCGTGCCTGCTCAAGTCCGGCGATCATCCACTTCTTGAAGGCTGGTGGGTTTTCAGTCAGGCCGACTGCTCCTCCAGGGCCCTTCACAAGCTCATTATTTTGTTCATGGGCTTGGTCGATTGGAATGCTGGAGAACCTTCTGGCTGTCTTCTGAACAACCCAGTTGCCTCTGACAATAAACTCCTCTTCGATTGTTGGAGGGAGGCTCTCCATGTCGCAGATGTGGATCGGGACCCATCTGGCATAATTATGGTGGTCAAGTGCGAAGAACCATGGTGCCAGGGCTTTCAGAGACTCGACATACAGGGAAAAGTCTCTTTCTCTGTGAGCGCGAACGAAGGTGAGTCCCAGGAGCTCAATCCTCAGGATGGTGTCCCAGTACTGAAAGGTTGGACTCTTCATGATCATGCTTTGTTTCCAGTCCTCTTCTGTCCTATCTTCAGTTGCTGCATCAGCAGCTCCCTTCAGGTAGGCATCATTTTGCAGCTTGGAGAGTGCCAGAGCGCTGACTTGGTGGGCATGCCTGGTTCTCGTCAGGTGTGATGCCTTCAGGAAGGATTCAGCTGTGCCAGCAGAGGCTATGCCTGCCTGGTTTATTGCTGTCGCCCATCCAGATCCGTCTAGGTAGTCTCCAAGTGTCTTCCATACCGCCATCTCCAGGTGGAGTCCGCCGAACATGATAACATACTGGTCTTCACCGTGTGTGGTAGGCCAGTGCCACTGAATGAACTTGGCAAGCGCATACAGCCGAGCATCCATTGCTATTATTGGAATCTGTCCAGGGTTCAGGAACTGTGTAGATTCACGGATGACATCCATTCCATGCTTGATCATTGCAGGTGTGGCTGCCTTCTCATTGAAGAGAGGCAGAAGTTGAGTGATGGCAGCTTCTACTTCTTGAGCAGGACTGTTTTGAAACGAGGCATGGTAGGTGGACCAAGCTATACAATCTCCCTTGACCACCTCTTCTTTTGCCATGCAACATATAGCAACATATAGCAGATATAATTTCAACATATAGCAGATTTAATATAATATGCATGTAATTAAATTTAAAAAATATAAATGTCTATTGTGCATGCATCTTGCTGTTCGGATCGTTTGGCGCCGGTTCTAGAATTGAAGCTTAGATGCTGAGGAAATGCACCCGAGACACCTAATTTTCAAATATTGTTTTAAAATACTTCTAGATGTTCGATTTTAAAAACAATTACACCAAAATGTTCGGAAAAGATTCTCATTTCTGCAATAAAAACATTTCTTTTCCAAAAACCAAAAAACAATTTTTTTTCAAAAATTTTCCAAAAACAATTTCACAAATAATACAAAATTTCAAATAAGAGTGGTTGTATCGCTTGGTGCCGGTTATAGAATCATAGCTGGGACCCTGAAGATTGCCTGATAAAATTTTGGCGCTTTTATCCGGCATGTCCCCATCCACTACCTAAGCTGCCCCACTAAATATTTTGAACAGTTATAAAGCGTGGATATATTTTTATATATTTATTTATATACAGTATATAATATATATTTATATATAAATTTGATTTTAAAGCAAAAACTGTCACACGTAGGTAGAATTTATTTTGAAAGCCAATAACTAGACCTATTGGATGATGTATATTCCAGGTTTCAGCTAGTTTCAATGTATAGTCCTTGAGATATGAACGTCAACACATTTTGGACGGACGGACGGACGGACAGACACCAACATGATCGAGGGTTTTCTAAATAAAACTTAAGAATGCATAAACGGACTTTGCTGAAATTTGGAACATATTACCTCAACGTACAAATAATTTACTTCTGAAATTTGCAGCCGATTTTGTCCAGTAGAAGCCGAGAAACGTATTTTCAGTCCTCATGTTGAAGTTGCACACAGAGAAACGATCCCTTGTATGAAGGGAGGGACGCTTTGCGCCTCCTTTTGATGTTACACTTTTAAACAGTCTTCTTCTTCTTCTCCTCTTACGGTCACAAACTTTTAAACATTACCTTTACTTAAAACTAAAATTCTTGAACTATAGAAAAGTATTTTTTCCCCTTGAAATGCTAAAAATAGCAAGGGAACATATATTTTATACTATTATTATTATTATTATTATTATTATTATTCGATGAAAATGTGTTAAATCCTATTGTCGTATATAAATAAGCAGTGATTATATGGTAGATGTTTGTTTTGATTAGATTTTTTTTTGCATTTAAAAATGAACATATTAAATTACAAAATTGTGTTTATAATCTATAACAATGTCTCAGAGGCTTGTTGTATGAAAAATATTTACCTATACAAAACAATTAATAATTGAGCTTCAAAAGCATTGGCGCTAATATGGTAAAGAGTTTTTAAGGCACAATCATTGCCACTGCAGGTATCCATCCTTAGGCTGAGGCAGTGCATGATGTGCTCTCCACCCATTGGGTAACGCACACACAAGTCTAGCAAGGAGTTTATTGGCTCATCCTGTCACAGCCATGTGACATGTGTGCACTCAGGTGTTCACTCGGGTTCCATGTGTGCACTCGGGTTCCATGTGTGCACTCGGGTTCCATGAAGCATCCACAAACCCAAGAATAAGACAGACAAGGCTCACCAAAGTGTTAACTAGGCTGGCACTCGGTAGAGAACGTACCTCCGTCAGGCTGAACAGTTTGTTTTGTAACCCACTGATAGACCGGATCTGGATTCGCACCTGAACCAAAATCGAATCACATTGTTCTCGTCACCTAACCAACTCGTCCAACTATTTTGTCATGGGTCGTCCACATCTTTTTCAAATATCCTGCTATATATCATGTTTGCCCGATCTCCCAATGGTGAAGAATCACTTTAAAAATTCTCGGATCCAGATCCGGATCTGAATCTTCACCAAAATCTAATCATTTCTTTTGTGTCACACACCCAACCTGCCCACCAAATTTCGGCCGAATCTGTCCACAACTTTTTGAGATATCCTGTTCACAAACAGACAGACAGACACAGGTGAAAACATAACCCCGTCCACCTTTGGTGGCGCAGGTAACGATTCAGTTGGCAGGCAATGGGACGCAGATGTTGAATTGCAGATTACACTGGACAACAACAAAAACAAGGACGAAAGTCTAACAGCGGCATAGCCGGGCTTGTTTGATACTCAGGTTGAAGAGGATAGTATGACCTGGGTGGGGATACCTGTTAGCAAATAATGTAAGTATTAAATTGTTTTTGCATTGAGGCACTGGTTTATTCTATGTTTCGAGTCAACAATGAACCGACCATACACCGCTTCAATCTAGAAACTTTGCAATAACGACAAAGGGATTGCACTGTTACGATTATATTTACTATATTATTAGTATTAATGCTATTATTATTATTATTATTATTATTATTGTGAAAACAATACTGCTGTATTATAATAATAATAATAATAATAATAATAATAATAATAATAATAATAATCGGTTTATTCCAAAAAGACTTTTGCAGCCATCGGCTGAATTACAGTCAATTTACAAATACTGCATTTTGATTACAATAACAAGTTACAATAATAATATAAGATGCAGCAAGATGCAAGTTACAAAATGCATAAACCAATATAAAGTTATTTCAACACAAAAAGGCCAGAAGGAAAATATGAAAGACAATATAAAGAATTGCAATTTAAAATATCAAAATAATGAAGTAGATCAGAGTCAGGGTTGCAGCCTGGAGCCGAATCCATTGAAATACAGTTCAGTTCCCGTCTAACCAGCAGCCCAAGGACAGCACGGACATGAAGGCAAAATGCAGAGCCAAAAATATGGCACCATTCACGACTCGCAAGTTTTCAGGCATTCTTCCATCACGATCCTTGCTCAAAACCCCGCCGATGAAACCCACCACCAGAAACCTCCCGGCCACTGAAAGAGCGACCCGAAAGGTCATGAACCCGAACGTCACAAAAACCACCACATCCACGAACAGGGGCACGCAATCCATGCTGGCATGGGAGGGAGGATGCACCTCGCCGACACCGAGACCATCAGAGGGTCGGTCACTGTAGAACCACGTCGGCCTCAGAGGCAGAACCCCAGCACCGAACCGTGCGATACAGGGAGCTCAAGGTGTCTGGAGAGTCATTATGAATCCATATTGAAGCATTGGAACTCCCACGTTTGCTAAATTTAAATATGAATTAAAATAAACGAAAAACAAAACTACAAAACTTAAGGACTCTTCTCACCACGAGACGCGCACGATACGGGCTAATCCCGGTATTAGTTTATTCTGTTTTGCGTCAACAATGAACCGACCATACATCGCTTCAATCTAGAAACTTTGCAATAACGACAAAGGGATTGCAGTGTTACGATTATATTTACTATATTATTAGTATTAACGCTAATATTATTATTAAGAAAACAACACTACTGTTTTAAGAAACCTGGGCTAATTTGTCTGAAGCGGCCTAAAGTTGAACCATGAAGGCATGAAGCCTAAGGCCTATAATTACTGTGTCGTTGGAAGACCCGTGACGTCTATGCTTTTGATATTTGATGGGGATTTTAACAATCGGTTTGTTTGTGTTTCACACTGAATGAAAAACGTCAAGGTAGAGCACGGCGATTGTGATATATGACAGGTTCGACGATATGTTCGGCTTGAACGAATTGGAATCAAAATGGTGGTGTGCGGAGTCAGCCGCCGTACCACCGTAATTATATCAGACGTAATCACATCACCGTGTCAGGTGACCAGATCCTCAGCTCTGATTGGTATACGTTTGAGGGGACATACATACACACATACATACGGACGGACAACACTGTTGTAGACGGCTTTGCTCTATGGGTACGCCGTAAAACTTTCCATCTGCTACGGAGGTAAATGTCCGTATCGTTTATTAATTTGAGAATGCTGATTCCAAATCTGAAGTCAGAATTGACACAGCACGTCGAGATGTTTAGTTACAGAAAAATGACATTTTCCAGGAATTGTTTATTAAAAAAGAAATCAAGCACATTGAACAATATAACGCATCGTATAATGTACAGTAACTGTTAACCATAAACTGAAGCACATTGAACAACATGAACACATTGTCTGAACTATAACGTATGCATGAACTGTTTATAAATGCTTTAAGCACTTGCTTGTTCACTTGTGACGAGCAGTGGTTTGTCTCTGAAGAAAGCAGCAGTAGTCCCCCATGATGTTGGGGTTTAAACCCCCTGATAGCGCATCTCCATTGTTATCTCGGTGGAACCTCTCACCATGCTCATCACTCACAGCACCAAGCTTGGCTGGGAAGAAGTCCAAGTGGGAATGAAGAAAATGCAACTTCAGCGACATACAGAAACCCATTTATTCAAAGGCCTTAGCTATCATATGGTGAAGTAACTCGGCAAAGTGGGCTGCTCTGGTTCCCCAGGAAATTGTGGAATATCAGTTTGAAAGCCTCTCCCATACAGCTGGCTCCAGTGCGTTCAGCTTTGACTGGAAAACTGAATTGGACAATAAATCCCGAATTTGTGGTCAAATAAAAATAAATTTGTGGTCCCATTAAACCATCGTGTCAGTCCGGAGGTACAAACACTGTGTGATGTCTTGTCTTGGTCGCCCACCTTGGACCCGAAGTAGTGCTTGTGTGTGACCGTGAGACCATTCCTTATGTTTCTTTTCCATTACGTACGAGGCATAAACTCGCCGCGTACGTAGAAAAAGCATCCTGCGCCGTTCAGACATATTCATCGATTCATATCAATCTGAATTATAATAATATTAAAATATAATACATATTATATTAAAATTAAAGTATAATACATTAAAGTATAATACATATAATACATATTATATTAATATAATACACATTAAAATATAATATTATTAGAATATTGAAGAATACACAGTATTAAAAAGAGCACTCAAAATACGTGCCTTTGGATTTCCAATATTTTCTGTAACTAAAAAAAACCCCTTACAATTCTGATTTCAGAATCGAAATCGTCATACTCTAATTAGTCTGACACACATGCTTTTACCTCTCTCGCAAATTTGTTGTTGTCCTGTGTCATCAAAGTGGGGCATGACAGAAAGGGCAAGGTATGGCAAGTACATTTATGAAAAAGATACATCCCCCAAATATTCCTACACGTCGCACAAGATCTGCCAGCAACCCTCTTCTGGTTAAACTGCCAAAATCTAGGCTCTCTGCTCACCTTCACTCTTTCATTCCTCTTTTCTCCCGCCTCTGGAACAAACTCCCTCGCTCTCTTCAATCCCACTCCTCCCTCCAGGTCTTTAAAACAGCTGTTCACAACCATCTCTTGTCTTCCCCCATCCAAAACCTTGATCTTTTCTACCCCTGTTAAAACAGCCCAAAGCCACTTTTTTGAAATTCCGGCTTCTTTCCTGAAAGTCCTATCAGTCCTTGTGTTTTATACCTCTCCCACCCACCCCCCCCCCCCCCTTCTCATGCCTCCTCCCCCAAGCCCTCTCCCTCCCACAGATCTCCCGATGTCCCTGCTCTCAAATGTTGTACTTGTGTGCTTCCCTCTCTCTCCCCATCTTGTCTCTCGCTCCCTTTATCTTATGTTTTATGTGTCATTTTGTCTTTTTGTGATTAATGTTAGCTCTTACACGAGCCTCGACCTTGTATACAAAAAAAAAATCTGTCAAAGATGCCTATCAAGGGAAACCAAGAAAGAGCCTGTGTGATCCACGACCAAGATCAAATGTGAAACTATCCCAGAAATGGCAAAGTCAGCGAAACTGAATGCAAACTGAATCCAACAATCCTCTCCAAGAAGTTCTGTCGCTCAAGATTTTGGGTCTCACTATCTGCCATGATCTTTCTTGGGAAAACCACATTTCCAAGCTGGCCTCCAAAGCCAGTCGCCGACTGGGCATCCTCCGTCGTGCGAAGTCCTTCCTCGGCACACCTGAGCTCCTCACCACATACAAGGCTTTCATCCGCAGCTCAATGGAATACTGTTCTCCCCTATGGGCCGGTGCTCCTGCCTCACACCTAGCTCGGCTTCACGCTGTTGAAACCAAAGCTTTCAGAATTATTGGAATCTCCCGCGATGAAGCTATCTCTGAGGGCCTTTCACTCACTCACCGCAGGCAGGTAGGTGGTCTTTCTGTCTTCTACCGACTCCTCTCCGGCCTTGCACCCCCAGCTCTCTCTGTGCTCTGTCCCCCAAATATTCCTACAGGTCGCACAAGATCTGCCAGCAACCCTCTGATGGTTAAACTACCGAAATCTCGGCTCTCTGCTCACCTTCACTCTTTCATTCCTCTTTTCTCCCGCCTCTGGAACAAACTCCCTCACTCCCTTCAATCCCACTCCTCCCTCCAGGTCTTTAAAACAGCTGTTCACCACCATCTCTTATCTTCCCCCATCCAAAACCTTGATCTTTTCTACCCCCGCTAATTCACCCCAGATCCACCTTGTTTGAAATTCCAACTTCTTTCATGGAAGTCCTGGCAGTGTCCATATGTTTTATACCTCTCCCACCGCCCCCTTCCCACGCCCCCCCCCCCCCCAAAGCCCTCGCCCTCTCTCAGATCTATCGATGTCTCCATGTCTCTCGGTCCCTGCTCTCAAATGTTGTGTTTGTGTCCTTCCCCCTCTCTCCCCATCTTGTCTACCGCTCCCTATGTTATATGTTTGATGTGTCGGTTTGTCTTTCTGTGTGATTAATGTTCGCTCTTTCACGAGCCTCGACCTTGTATACAAAAAAAAAAAAAAAAAAAAAAAAAAAAAAAAAAAAAAAAAAATAAAATAAATGAGTCTATGGATGGAGACGTCATGTTCTACGTCTGCTGGCAGTGAATGCTCTCAAAAAGGTTCGTCTCAAGCGTGCGATGTTCTATGGAAATGCCCCAGTGCCACTCATCTTGAGCCACTCAGCTTGTGCCACTCACAACTCGGTGCCACTCAAATTTTTATACATCCAGGCTCCTTGGTGTCATGCCAAAAGTCCCGATCCATGCTCAAGCTAGAAGAGGTGGCACCTGCACACAAGATCACTGCAATATAAAGCTCTGATGCAATTGGCTTTGAAGGCCGTGAGGTGATACAAACATCATTGCACCTTCTACATCAGTGCAGCAAACCTGCTTCAAGGGCACAGCTGGCGTGTTTGTCAACCATATCATGTACCAGTGCGTTATGCTTCTACATTGTGTAAGCAATAATAAACCGTGCTTCATTCGTAGGTACATCATAAATAGAAGCTTTATGATTACATGCAAGCATCACCGACCTGCTGATAGATATCAATTTAGGTTTATTACTTGCATAATCGAAGATTTTTCAAGTATATTGGTCGGTTGCGTTTGTGGTTCTGTCTGTTTGTTTGTCTGTCTGTCTGTCTGTCACCGGCCTACAGGTCACAATTTTCAACCGATCTTCACGAAACTTCACGAAATGGTAGAGTTGGTCAAAAGCAAGAAGCCTATTGTTTTTGGGGTCCAAAGGTCAACATAGGCCAAAGGTCACCAACTTTGCTATATTTCTAAAATCCTCAATTTTCATCCGATTGACTTGAAATTTGAAGAGGACTTGCATATCTGGTCACTGAATTCGATCACCAAGTATTTTTGAGGTCAACATAGGCCAAATGGTCAACATAGGCCAAATTCCAAAAATCCTCAATTTTCATCCGATTGACTTGAAATTTGAAGAGGACTTGCATATCTGGTCACTGAATTCGATCACCAAGTATTTTTGAGGTCAACATAGGCCAAATGGTCAACATAGGCCAAATTCCAAAAATCCTCAATTTTCATCCGATTGACTTGAAATTTGAAGAGGACTTGCATATCTGGTCACTGAATTCGACCACCAAGTATTTTTGAGGTCAACATAGGCCAAAAGGTCAACATAGGCCAAATTTCAAAAATCCTCAATTTTCATCCAATTGACTTGAAATTTGAAGAGGACTTGCATATCTGGTCACTGAATTCGACCACCAAGTATTTTTGAGGTCAACATAGGCCAAAAGGTCAACATAGGCCAAGTTTCAAAAATCCTCAATTTCCATCCGATTGACTTGAAAATTGAACAGCATTTGCACATTGAGTCACTAAATAGGGAAACTAACTATTTTGAGGTCAAAGGTCAACTCAAGGTCAACCTTCCAAAATCATCATTTTTCATCTGAAAAATCATCACTTTTCTTCCTATTGACCCGAGCTTTGATCAAGATTGTCAATTTTAATCTTGATGAAATGGACAATTTGCTGTATCAATGGAATTTTTTTTCTTGGGGGGGAGGGCGGATTTTGCAAGTATCGTGCTCCGCATGACGTCTTCTTGTTTGTCTGTCTGTCTATTTGTCACCGGCCTACAGGTCACAATTCTAAACCGATCGTCACGAAGCTTTACCAAATTGTATAAGTCGTCCCAATTGGGAAGCCTATTGATTTTAATGTCAAAGGTCATCTGGAGGTCAAATTTCTAAAATCGCCATTTTAAATCCGATTGACTTGAAAATTGAATAGCATTTGTAAATTGAGTCACTGAATTGGGAAATGAACTATTTTCGAGGTCAAAATGTCAAAGGTCAACTCAAGGTCAAATTTTAAAAATCATAAATGTTCATCTAAAAATCCTCAATTCTCAACCGATTGACTTGAAAATTGAACAGCATTTGCACATTGAGTCACTAAATAGGGAAACCAACTATTTTTGAGGTCAAAGGTCAACTCAAGGTCAACCTTCCAAAAAAATCATTTTTCATCTAAAAAAATCGTCACTTTTCTTCCTATTGACCCGAGCTTTGATCAAGATTGTCAATTTTAATCTTGATGAAATGGACAATTTGCTGTATCAATGGAATTTTTTTCCTTAAGGGGGGCGGATTTTGCAAGTATCGTGCTCCGCATGACGTCTTCTTGTTTATTTATTTATTTTACGGACACGTTTACGGTTTTTACATAAATTTTTATTGAGATTTTATTTCACAGTTTACAGTTATATAAATTACAATTTTCAACTGCCAGATATTGGTTGAGGTTTTTTTCCGTATGCTTTTAAACTTTTACGGTTTTTATAGTTTTTATTCAGATTTTTATTTCACAGTTTACAGTTATATAAACTAGCAACGGTACCCGCCCTAAGGGCGGGGCTTCAATTGGGAAGCCGAAATGAAAAGGCAAAATATCAGAAATTGAAGGCAGAATTTTTTTATTTTAAACGATTCATATAAACATCCGTCAAATCATATCACACGTAAATCATCAAAATCAAAACAGTATCTTTAGAATTTCAATAAAAGCCACATCACTGTTCATATCGGTAAATATTATTCCATTGTGTTTCAAATCGTGATATCAACTGTACGCTTTTCTTTAGGGAAAATAATTGAATGATTTTGTACCTCTTCTTCAGCTTAGAACTTCAGGATAGACGACATTGCTGATAAAAGTTCCAGCTTCTTCAATCGCTCGGTCGATTTCGGAGTCATCATCGAGGAGGCCCATGGCAAGGCAGGCAGCTTGGTAGGTGGGATGCTCCACTCCATTGTCGGCTCTCAGGTCTCTGTAGGACTTTGGTCCGGCCACCGTGTGAAGCAACATCCGCATGTAGAAAAGCTCGCTCTGCCTTGCAGTCAGGTTTATGACTGGAATCCTTCCAATCATGTCTGAGCAGGCTTGGTTGGCATCCTCATCACTGCGATTCAGTTTCGTCACATGAGCCCGCTTCTTCCAGGTGTTCTGTACCCACCTGAAGTGCTTAAATACATCAGGGTAGGTGATCTTCACTTCAGTATTCTGGTTCAGGTTGAAGAATTATGTGAGCTTTGTTTTCTGTGGACCATTGTTGACGATGTCATGCAGATCTTCTGGTTGGAACAGGATGAGTTGCTCATCTTCCAAGTGGATTGGAAGCTTCTGCACGGGAGGCTTCATCTGCTGGATATGGAACTCGTACAGGCGCCAGTAAGCTGCAGAAGCACTGATGTATCTCGCATCCACAAAGCACTGTATTTCGTCATTGGTGATATCTCTTTCTTCTCCGTTGGCCAGCTATATGGTAACACGGTCGCTGCCCTTGGTCACATATTTATATATGTATTTGACACTGGATACTGAGTTCACAACCTCGACGTTTATGTGGGCGTTGTATTTCAAAGACAGCAGCGGGTTGAAGGGCACAATCCATTGGTTGTTGATCTCGACATCCTGTCCTCGCACCTTCTTCTTGTGTGTCTGACCACCTTGGGCTGGTGAACGGCGCCGATAGATTGGGTACGTAGAGTCCATCACCATGGTATGCTCTACAAAGCGTTTTGGGAAGTTTTTCTCACATTCCCGTTGTGGAGACATGCATGGTGAACTTTGGTTTAGAGCACCGCACGGCCCATGGATGTTGTTGCGTGTGATTATATCATGTAGTTTTGGGTTGATATGAGGATCAGGAATCTCGGCTGACACGATACGATCAATGTCCTTGGGCTCACGTGGTTTGTCTTCATCAGCAAGTATCAGCAGGATGTGGCAGTGTGGGAGTCCACGTTTCTGATCCTCCATGCCGAAGTTGCCCACCACTTCTCCAAGCATTCTGCTCTTCAGATCCGCCATGAAAGATTTAAGCTTGATACTGAAGATGCATCCAGTTAGGTCAGGCCGGTCGCAGGGCTGCTCTTCTGGGAAAAGTGAATTTCTGATCTCTGGCCACTGTGGGTTGCAGGTAAACGTCACAAACAGATCAGGTTTCCCAAGGGATTGGACAATGGCGATAGCATCTTGAAAGGCTTCAGCGTACGATCGAGGAGAGCCATAAATGGATGGTGGTAGGATAATCTTTGTTCCAGCCTGCATCTCTTCTTTGTGATCTATAGCATCCATCAGGCCTTGGTACTTGTCTGCACGGATCGTCTTCTGGTTGTTTCTTGCCCACCGAAGTCTTGACGCTTCAGCCTTGGCATACTGATCGCATGCATACTGCTGAGTAAGTCGTCGATACCTCATGGCCTGATTGAAATTTTGATCTCTGATCTGAAGGCGGAACCTTGCGAACTCACTTGGGGATATAGTCCCTCAGCCTTTTGCATGAGGGATGTCGATCTTGAATCCTTCTTCACCATGCGGGAACATCAGCACATAGTGAAGAGGACCGTAGCTCCGGTGCAGCTCCGTGATGGTTTGAAGTCTACCTTCACGCTTATAGAGGATGACGTTCAAATGGTCCAGATGCTCGCCGGGTATGATGATGGATACCTCGCTTGCCTGCGGGAGGTTGTAACGTCGAGCATGCTCACCTGAAGGCCGCTTTCTTGCATCCAGAACCATGGTGATGTTGTTGTCTGCTTCCATCAACTCAAGGGCAGATTTCAGAGACTGGATGTAGGGATTGTTCTGCCGCAGCCAGTCTTGGAGAGTCTTCAGATTGTGAACATTACCGTTGAGCTGTTCATTAAATCGCAGTCGGTTTTCCAGTTCGTCACTGTCATGGAACCATATTTGAGCGAACGTTGGATGTGATTGATCACTTTCTGGCTGGAGTGGTCCAATGCGATGGTAGACTTTACCTTGAAGCTTCACCATGGGGCTGAATCCTGGCATGAAGTGCTCCTTGATTCCGATCGATGCCATTGCCAAGGCATTGTTGAACTGGCGTATCTTCTCAATAAACTCCTTTCGGTCGAACAGAACTTTGAAATCTTCAGGGTAGGTCTTGAGCATATTGATTGCAATTTTGCCCTTCTCACAGCAGAATCCAGATCGTTCGTCATTCCAGCAGTGGGCCTTGCAGAAGGGGCACTTACATCCTGTATCATACAGACTTGGCAGCTTGTGACCTTGCTGCTTTGCTGGATAGTCAGCTTCTTCAAAGTGATGGACATCAAACACTGCTCCAAATCTCCTCTTTTGCGTTAGAGCCACATTAAGCTGGACTTTCCTAGCGCTCTGGTGTGCAGCTGTGTCATGATCTTGTTCAGCAGATCTGTATTCCTCGGACTGCCTCCGAGACTGGTGTGCAGCTGTGTCACGTCCTTGTTCACCAGATCTGTATTCCTCGGACTGCCTCCGAGACTGGTGTGCAGCTGTGTCACGTACTTGTTCCTGCCTCTGATAGTCCTCGTCTAGGCGAGCCTTCTTTCTTGCAACAGCTTCCTTGGACGTTTTCGTTAATGAGGCCTTCCGTTTGGGAGGCATTTTACCAGTTTATCTGAAACGGTACCCGCCCAGAAACACGTACCAGAGAAAACAAATCGTTTTGGCAATGGCCTCTCCAATATTGTACCCGTTTGTGACGTCGCCAGTACCCGTTTGTGACGATGTTTTCATTGTGACGAAAATATTCGAATTAGAATTTATTTATTCGTATTTATTCGAATTGCACGAATATGTGAATTGTGATTGTGTTTCATTGTGATGTTTGTGCGGCGACGGGCAGTGTGTACAAAGGGCAGGGACTTAATCAACGCGAGCTGATGACTCGCGCTTACTGGGAATTCCTTGTTCGTGGGACACTGTCTCAAGCCCCAGTCCCCATCACGGATGGGGCTCAGCGGTTTACCCAAGCATTACGGCGAAGGGCAAGGTACACGCTGGCCCGTCCAGTGTAGCGCGCGTGCGGCCCGACATCAAAGGGCATTAAACGTTCATTAAACATTAAATAAACGTCCATTAAAGGATTACGAAACGAAAAACATTACGAAATTACGTTCACACCGTCACGTCAAACACTACCGTGAACACATACATCGTCACAATGACAACATCGTCACAATGAACGTTATGCGAACGCGAATGTTATGCGGGAGTCCAAACCTGAGAATGCTGGAGACCAAAGCTGAAATTGGGAAAACTAAATAGCCTATTTTACTCCCAGGGGTCCCAGGATTACCCACCCAAAATATCTTTGCGATCGGTTTGGCAGTTTTTACGGTGCCTTCGAACAGACAGACGGATATTTGGTGAATTATAGTAAGATTACAATTTTCAACTGCCAGGTATTGATTGAGGTTTCTTTCCCGTACGCTTTTACAGTTTTTATATAAATTATTATTGAGATTTTTATTTCACAGTTTACAGTTATATCTATCTATAATTTCAGTAATCTCTGTGTGTGTGTCTGTGTGTGTGTGTGTGTGTGTGTGTTTGTCTGTGACCGCTGTTTCTCGACAACCACGGGTCCGATATACTTGAAACTTGCCAGGTATATTGCTGGGGACCCGAGGATGTGCCTTTTCAAGGTTTCATATTAATCGGAGAAGTAGTTACCGAGCTATGGCGATTTATTTACCAAACTCCGCAAGCCGTTCGCTTTGGACCAAACCATTTCATGTAAATAGAGGGGGGGGATTGTCACCATACTCGCAAGCCGTTCGCTTTCCGTTCACGCAAGCCGTTCGCTGGACCAAACCATTTCATGTAAATAGAGGGGGGGGGATATAATTTTAGATATATATATAGTACGGGCATGCCCTAGTAAATTACAATTTTCAAATGCCAGATATTGATTGAGTTTTCTTTCCATATGCCTTTACGGTTTTTATATAATTTTTATTGAGATTTCTATTTCACAGTTTACAGTTATATGAATTACAATTTTCAAATGCCAGATATTGATTGAGTTTTCTTTCCATACGCTTTTACGGTTTTTATATAAATTTATATTGATATTTTTATTTTACAGTTTACAGTTATATAAATTACAGTTTTCAAATGCCAGATATTCATTGAGGTTTTTTCCGTACGCTTTTATGGTTTTTATGTAAATTTTTATTGAGATTTTTATTTCACAGTTTACAGTTATATGAATTACAATTTTCAAATGCCAGATATTGATTGAGTTTTCTTTCCATACGCTTTTACGGTTTTTATATAAATTTTTATTGATATTTTTATTTTACAGTTTACAGTTATATAAATTACAGTTTTCAAATGCCAGATATTGATTGAGTTTTCTTTCCATACGCTTTTACGGTTTTTATATACATTTTTATTGATATTTTTATTTTACAGTTTACAGTTATATAAATTACAGTTTTCAAATGCCAGATATTCATTGAGGTTTTTTCCGTACGCTTTTATGGTTTTTATGTAAATTTTTATTGAGATTTTTATTTCACAGTTTACAGTTATATAAATTACAGTTTTCAAATGCCAGATATTCATTGAGGTTTTTTCCGTACGCTTTTATGGTTTTTATGTAAATTTTTATTGAGATTTTTATTTCACAGTTTACAGTTATATAAATTACAATTTTCAAATGCCAGATATTCATTGAGGGTTCTTTCCATCATTTTCATGGTTTTATATAAATTTTTATTGAGATTTCTATTTCACTTTTTACAGTTATATAAATTACAATTTTCAAATGCCAGATATTGATTGAGTTTTCTTTCCGTACGCTTTTATGGTTTTTAAATTAATTTTTATTGAGATTTCTATTTCACAGTTTGCAGTTATATAAATTACAATTTTCAAACGCCAGATATCAATTCAGGTTTTTTTAGGTTTTTTTTGCACATGCATTTACTGTTTGTTTGTTTTTTAAACATAAATTTTCATGTACGGACATTTTTCAACGGTTCTGTGATTTTTCCAGTGCAATGCCTTCGATGTCCATCGGCACGCCAAATTTCAGCTTTCTACGACACCCGGAAGGTACTGAAAGTTGATATCAGTCAGTCAATCAGACAGTGGTTAGAAGGAGCTTTATCTATCTATAATTCCAGTAATCTCTGTGTGTATGTTTGTATGTTTGTATGTTTGTATGTTTGTATGTTTGTATGTATGTATGTATGTTTGTCTGTGACCGCTGTTTCTCGACAACTACCGGTCCGATATACTTGAAACTTGCCAGGTATATTGCTGGGGACCCGAGGATGTGCCTTTTCAAGGTTTGAAATTAATCGGACAAGTAGTTACCGAGCTATGGCGATTTAGCCGTTCGCCGTTCGCTTTGGCGTTGCGAATGGACCAAACCATTTCATGTAAATAGAGGGGGGGGGTTCTGTGGTCGTTGCGAATGGACCAAACCATTTCATGTAAATAGAGGGGGGGGGGTTGTCACCGTACTCGCAAGCCGTTCGCCGTTCGCTTTGGCGTTGCGAATGGACCAAACCATTTCATGTAAATAGAGGGGGGGGATATAATTTTAGATATATATATAGTACGGGCATATATATAGTATGGGCATGCCCTAGTCTATCTATAATTCCAGTAATCTCTGTGTGTGTGTGTGTATGTGTGTATGTGTGTGTGTCTGTGTGTTTGTCTGTGACCGCTGTTTCTCGACAACCACGGGTCCGATATACTTGAAACTTGCCAGGTATATTGCTGGGGACCTGAGGATGTGCCTTTTCAAGGTTTCATATTAATCGGAGAAGTAGTTACCGAGCTATGGCGATTTCTTTACCAAACTCCGCAAGCCGTTCGCTTTGGACCAAACCATTTCATGTAAATAGAGGGGGGGGGGGGGGGGGGGATTGTCACCGTACTCGCAAGCCGTTCGCTTTGGACCAAACCATTTCATGTAAATAGAGGGGGGGGATTGTCACCGTACTCGCAAGCCGTTCGCTTTGGCTTTGCGAATGGACCAAACCATTTCATGTACATAGAGGGGGGGGATTGTCACCGTACTCGCAAGCCGTTCGCTTTGGCTTTGCGAATGGACCAAACCATTTCATGTAAATAGAGGGGGGGGATATAATTTTAGATATATATATAGTACGGGCATGCCCTAGTATATTAAATAATAGCAAATTTATTATAGCAAATAATAGCAAATTTCTGCTCCTGCCAAGAAAGCCAAACAACTCCACATTGTGTTTGCCAAATATGTGGAGAACAGCATCAAAAATGCGGCACATGAAAAGCGATGTCACATTGCTGGGCATTCTTACCATGTCCTGCCAGATGGATGTTGTGATACCAGGAAACTGGAAGCAGTCCTTGGGTGTTGCAAATAACAAAACTGCACTTGCAGAGTGCTATACAAAGTACATAACTGAAAAGCGAAAACTAGTCGAACCTTTCTAAATCATGAAAAAGTACTCCACATCAGTGGTAGAAAAGATTACAAAACAATCAGAATCACTTCAATTTCTGTTACAGAAGTACCAAGCTTGCAATCAAACCAAGATGAGGCCGACACCCGCATCATTCTCCAGACTGTCGTTGCAGCATTTCATGGTTGTGACAAAATCGTGGGATGCAATCCTGACACACATGTTCTCTTACTTATTGTGCACCATCGGCCAGCGATTGCAGCATAGGAAATACGTATGTTACCTCACAGGGCATGAACAAAAGCAGACCACATTATATTTGGTCCGTACCAGTGCATGACATACTGTATACAATGCACTCACCACTGCACAGAGAAACATATTACTCTCTGTTTATTTCATGACCGGATGTGACACAGCACGGAGTTTGTTGGATCAAAGTACGGAGATGTGGAAACTGAGTCACCGAACACATTGAGGTGTGAGAAGGCCAGCAAGAATGCTCAGGACATAAAGTTACCCCAACGGAAGACAGCTTCCATCTTTACCTCTCAGGGCCATCTTTCAATTGATCATACTAGGGCATGCCCGTACTATATATAAGCTAGGACGTGCCCGTACGTGGGTGCCCGTTCCTTGCCAAAAAAAAAAAAAAAAAAAATTTGTGTAGGGGTGTGTGTGTGTAAACATCCTAGGGCGTGCCCGTACGTGGGTGCAAAAAAACATGCGTGCAAACAACAACAACAAAAAAAAACTTTGAAACCACGTGGCAGTAACGACCACAGAACCCCCCCCCCCCTCTATTTACATGAATGGTTTGGTCCATTCGCAACGACCACAGAACCCCCCCCCCTCTATTTACATGCAATGGTTTGGTCCATTCGCAACGCCAAAGCGAACGGCGAACGGCTAAATCGCCATAGCTCGGTAAGTACTTGTCCGATTAATTTCAAACCTTGAAAAGGCACATCCTCGGGTCCCCAGCAATATACCTGGCAAGTTTAAAGTATATCGGACCCGTGGTTGTCGAGAAACAGCGGTCACAGACAAACATACAAACACACATACACACATACACACATACACACATACACACATACACACATACACACAGAGATTAATGGAATTATAGATAGATGGTGACAATATACAACACCAATCCACAAACTCCATGATGTCACACAATTTGGATATATGAAATGTCCAGGTGGTTTTCCACAGACACATATGCTGAACCAGTTACATGCAGCCCCAGAGCTTAATATGTGTCTGCAGCACCTGTGACACAAATTCTCCGTGTCAGGCCTGTGAATGTGCAGCTGTACATCCAGTAGGCTTAGGTGACATCAGAAGACTGTTGTGGAAATCCTTTCATATTGATTGCACTGGCAAACCTTGTGGAAATCGATTTCGATGATTAAAGGTAATTTGGCTCCAGTAATCCAAAGGAAATCATGTGTGACTGGGAACTATGAGTTCATGAATGTGATTTTAAAGTGATGGTCATCAGAGCTTATGTGCATATCTAACATGAACTGTTACTTTATATACTTCATATGCATTTTTAGAACCATACTATTCTGACACCAATGAATATTTTAAAAGATGATTTTAGATGCAGGGAGATATTGGCTGGTAGCTGATTACAGTATCAACCAGATATAAATATCGAATGAATCATTATTTCAACAGTGGAATGAGCTGAATGACATGTTACTTCCTTATCTTACAAATCATTTCCATGTGTTTCAGAGTCAGGAAAATGTAGTGTACACACAAAATCAAACATAATACCCTTTGGAACCACTCAAACCAAAGTGGTGGGTCTTCGGGGAGTTTGGGGTCTTCAGGGTCTTCAGGGTATTAAAGGGTCTTTGTGGTCTTCAGGGTGTTTTGGGTCTTCAGGATGTTTTGGGTCTTCAGGGTGTTTTGGGTCTTCAGGGTGTTTTGGGTCTTCAGGGTGTTTTGGTCTTTTGGGTCTTCGGTGTATTTTTGGGTCTTTGGTGTCTTCAGGTGCTTTTGGGTCTTAAGGACCTTTTGGGTCTTCAGGGTATTTTGGGTCTTCAGGGTCTTTGGGGTCTTCGGTGCCTTTTAGGTCTTCGGGTATTTTGGGTAATCGGGGTCTTTTGGGCGTTCCGGGTATTTTTGGATCTTCGGGAGCTTTTGGTTCCATCAGACGTACGCATATATATACATATATATATATATATATATATATATATATATATATATATATATATATATACTGTATATATATATGTGTATATATATATATATATACATATATATATATATATATATATATATATATATATATATATATATATATATATATATATATATTGTTACAGACGCGGTTGTGGATGTTGGTTTACCGAGCGGTTTGGTATGACCGCGTCTGCACAGTTTACCCGATTATACTCGAACGTTGGCCGAGTCGCGCTACGCTAAATCAATTGAGGAAAGGACACAACGGCTGGGTTAAAATGACACGACACCAGGGGTACAGTTCTCAAGACCTCCGGAGGAGGTTATAATATTTCGGAACGTTAGATTACAAGGACGAGAGAGACAGCATAGGAAGGTAGGCACTTAAATACGGTCTTATAGTAACCCCGACAGACCACAGATAAACAGGACAAGACTGACTCACACCGGGATTGATGGCAAGGAAGGGCAGGTAGTCGAGGCTCAAGGTGCACCTTGGCTCAGGGGCAGAATCGACCCGGTCCGGTCCAGAGATGCGGGAGGTCTCTCAGCGCTCGGAGGTGGCGACTTCTCTTTTCCAAGCTGGGGGCGCATCTCACGTCACGTCCGGTAAGTGGCTGCGTATATCCGGCGGGGGAGTGACACGCCCTCGGCTCGTTAGCTCCGCCCAGATGGAATCGGCCCGTTGCTTCTTATTGGGTGCGGGGGGTTACCGGGCTCCGCCCTTGACGAGGGGCCGACAGTCAGCCCCTTCGTGGTAACCCCGTCGACGCACATGGGCAATGGCGGCTAACCGAGCCGGAATGAGGACGCACACTCCCCGCGCACTGTTGTTGTTGTAGTTGTTGTTGTTGTTTCATGGGGAAGATGGGAGGAGGTATGGGGAGGTCCTAAACTCACTACTGGTGCCATACAATCACATTCTGGTGCAACGAAGAGTCAGAATTAATGGAAACGAGTCCTTAACTGACATAGACTAAGAATAACTAGCAAGAGGTCCTATAGTTGTCTACGTGAGATGCGGTGAACCTGGGCACGACATTTAATGGGGGAAAAAGGGGAGGGTCGGTTCTACAGAGTGTTGTTTACAGACAATGGGACTAGGGAATGGGGGATTGGGGATAGTTGTGGGAGTATTGGGGAAATAGGGGAATATTTACAAGCGGATATGGAGGCCAAATCCCATATCCGCAACATTGCACCCTTCTCTACCCTCGGGGCGTCCCGACCCGATAAATTTTTACCTACGTTAGTGTGGCACTCAGATGTAGTTCCCTCTACTATTAACTCTACCCTGAGTGCGACAGTTTTACGGATGTTCACAAATGAGTAAATATGTCCCCCTGCGACGTTGCACCCTTCTCCTCACAGAAACACACCCACAGGATAACCGAATCGCGGAAAGAATCCTCAAACTAAACATACAGCCGGTAGGGAGCATTATTTACACAAGACTACGCTGATATTTACACTACGATCCAGGACCTGTTTTTGGAGGAACACATGCAGATGTTATGCATAGAGAGAGCGCACGCATGCCAGCATCGATACACCAACCCACGAGTGCTCTGTGGCCTTACGGCCTTTAATAATGTGCAGAGCACCCCTTCCAAGCACCAAAAGCACCACCCCATCATGTACAGTCAGCACCATCCGGTGCACCAATAAAGTGTCTATAAATCACCGGTGGTGTCGCAGCCGGCCGATGTTCTGCCGCTGGTCTTGCCTTCATGTGGTGCACTTGGCCTTCTTGCTTCTTTCAAAAATAAAGAAAGGCGCCAACCGCGTCCATTTCTAAATTGTGGCCGTCAGGGGGCCAACTATTAGTGGTTCACCTGTATGGCATAGGTGCCACGTTGACCCATAGGTCCATCCACGGGTGGTGCTTGCCCGCAAAAGAACTGCGGTCCATTGTGGGTGGCCACCAAAATTGCGGTCCATATGGTGTATCGATCCCGGCAGCAAGCAGTGAAAGTGCAGGCCCACAACTGCGGAGCCAGCACCTCTCTCTCCTCTCTCTCTGCCCCAAAGCCAGATCCTCGGAGGTGGGAGACAAAAGAAGAAGACAAGTGAGTAAGGTGGTAAGGGCGCAAAAGTGCACGCAACATTAGGTAATGCACACTAGGGGCACATGGGAACCAGGTGAGACAGGTACGTTCCTACCATACGCCCCCCTCCCCCCCCAACCAGGTAACCTACATGGCCCCTCCCTTACCCCTTACTGTATCCACAAAACACAACACTACCCATAAACATCTATTTTACAAATCAACAAACGTCCCTACTGTCTTCCCCGTTCCTCCCATAAACCAAATTCGTCTTCTCTCCCTCCTAACCAATCAAATTTGCCATTTTCAACTCTCATCACAATTCGCCATCTCCAACTCAACATCAAAATTTGCCATCACCAATTCATCATCAGTCCCTCCTAAGGAGGGAGAGATGGAATCACCCCAATGTCTCATCCACGTCGTGATGCGTCTCACAAATCCTCACAGCAATTCTCATTTCCTGCACACAGAACAAAGAAAACACAGGTGTGGAGTCACCATCATCACCACAGGTAAGTGGCTGCGTATGGTGCGACAGGTTCATCAATCCTAACTATTTCCTAAATGACTTTAACAACTTTACATTACCCGGGGTCTTTCCCTGCCAATCCATTGGCCCTCTTACACTATGGGTTCTAAAAACCAATTCCCATTGACCAAACTGTGGTGCTTTTCAATTTGGGGTCTCACTCCCCCGATTCATCTCCCGGTGCCCTCGCACAATTTCTGGGCCGCGACGTGTAGCTCTCCCAGCAAGTCTACCCACCTGCACACCTCCACCACTGCAGTTGCCTCCGAGCTTACCTGCTCCTTACCCTAACCTATCTACCTGGGGAAGGCCCTCTGGCGCTCTCCCCACTCGGTGCCCTCTCTGGCACTGGGCTACCCGGGTCCGTCCTCCGGATCCTCGGGCCCCACTGACACTAACGGCTCCCAGAGCCCACCTGCGGCCTCACCTGGCCGACATCCTCACAGTGGTGGAGTGCCCAACCAACTACACACACTAACAGGCTACACGCCCAGCCATTTCCACAACACTAATGCACCCATCCACAATACCATTCTGCAACCGCACCACAAATGCCAATATCCAACCACAATTTACCTATACCCTCTACCTAACACTTACACTACCCGCCCCGGGTACTCGTGAAAGGGGTCCACTCTTCCCCCATTCACACCTTCGCACCATGCACACCACTCCGTACCACTTACTCCAACTCTCTCCACACACCTGTACTTGCACACCTGTGCTCTCACACCTGGTGCCACCTGCACCCTTCTCTCCCCAAGCGCATTCGCGCTGATCCACACACTCACTACTCATACCCTGCTCCACACTGCTCCACACACCTGTCCAGTTGCACACCTGTGCAATCACACCTGTTCCATCCTCACACAGCATCATCTCATCTAGCTACTCCCCTCTGAAACTTGCGCTTCCCAGTCGTCCCTTTAAACTATTGCGCTCCCACGTCATTATCATCCACACTAAACTACCTGCGTCCCCACTACAGGTATCAGTCACTAACTAAACTTAATGTTACCTAATGTCATCTTCGCTAGATCCCTACCAATATCCTAACCCACCCGGGCTAGTTTTCACTGCCATACACCCCATAAGCTATTGCGCATTTGCCCCCACCATGGGAAGGATGGTGGATTTGCCATCCCACCACATCGGGGGTCTCTCACTACCAATTTTGCACATCAAATTTCAACAAATTAAAAATTTGCCAATCACTATCCATCATCTGCCAATCATTACTGCCAATCCTTTGCCAATCATCAAATTTTGTTTTTCTCTAATTTTGGGTCCAAAACACTAACCTCATCACCCAGTCTACTCACTAATGCCTCTCAGTGCGCCAATTCCTGTCCAAAGCCCGGCTTCGTAAAGCCGAGCAATGAATGCGGGTTGTTTGGTGCCAGCGGCTGGATACGTCCCGCATTCGGTGCAGGGAAGGAGGTTTACCCGGGCCGAGATCCCACGCACCATCTCGGCACGGAGCCATCCCATGGCCCGATCTCGACCTGCCGGAATGCCTCAACAAAAAGTGGTCGCCATGACGACCCTTCCTATCCAGCCGCCCGCTCCGCCTAGTGGAGCACGGACGTGGCCGTTCAAAGCGAGGCCCAGCACGCACCGAGGGCCCGATTCGGCTAGAAGTCGCTCTAACCGCTAACCCGTTTAACGTCGATGCTTCACCTGCATGCTTACACCCCGCAGCCTGTTCCTTGCTCACACATCCAGCCGTTCCCATGCTCCTCGTACCTTTCCTTACACACCCAGGTACCCTCATTTCACTCACAGCCTTGGTCACACACCTGACCACCGAACACTTTGGCACACATTCGTTGGTCGCACACCTCACCAACACACCTCTTCGCACCCCCTCCTCGGTCACCTCCTCTGTGACAATCACAGGTGTGCTCTCATTCGCACACCCAACCACGTGCCTCACTACCAATTCCAGCGTGCATTCCCACTCACGCTCTACCATCCCAGGTGTGCATCCTTCCATTCCAGGTGTACATCCTCGCTCACCTGTCACAACCAACTCACGCTCCTTGTCACTCTCACTACTCTCACCTCCATTCCTGACAGCGCACTCACCCTTACTCTCGACAGCGCACTCTTTCCTCATGCACCTGTCCATTACACACCTTTCTCGTGCACACCCTTGCACACACTCTCCCGTCACACCCTCTGTAACACTCACCACAGGCGTGCATTCTTCCTTACCTTTGACAGCGCACTCTTTCCCCATGCACCTGTCCGTCACACACCTTTCTCGTGCACACTCTTGCGCACACTCTCCCGTCACACCCTCTGTAACACTTACCACACCGCGCTTCCATGTGCTCCCTCGCACATGCGCTACGACCGACTCACTCTCGCCAGCACCCTCACTCCTTGGCACGCACTTTTTCCTCACAAACCCCAGAGTCGGACTTTCTCGCACACCTCCTCTTTCGCACACCAGACCTGTCGCACACTTCACCAATGGCCTCTCACGAACACCCGGGTCCATCTCGACCCCCAAGCTTCTTAAATCACCTGGCGCATCATACGCACGACCATATTGGTCACCACTTACACCGGGTCCTCTTTCTCTTCGCTTCTCCTCCATCACCTGCGAATCCCTCATCCGGTTAATGAGCACATCATCACGATCCGAACACAGACTTTGGACCAATTCTTTTACTTCCTCCTTTATCTCTTTCTTATCCTCTCTCCGTCTTGTCCCTCATTTTGGTCCTGGATCGACCCTGCCTCACTCCCCTCTACCGGAACCCAGCCGTCTTGGTCTGCCATAGCGCGACTTTCAAAATTCGGGTTTTTATTTTTTTTTGTAAAACACAATTAAATTTTGCCGTTATAATTTCGAGCGCGTGAAACGCGCTCCGGATCGAATCCCACTTCCCGACACCAAAATGTTACTCTAATAGTACAATTGGTGTCCCAAAATTTGGGCCTAACAAATTTAGTCCCAGGTCCGAATCCAACTCCTCGACACCAAATGTTACAGACGCGGTTGTGGATGTTGGTTTACCGAGCGGTTTGGTATGACCGCGTCTGCACAGTTTACCCGATTATACTCGAACGTTGGCCGAGTCGCGCTACGCTAAATCAATTGAGGAAAGGACACAACGGCTGGGTTAAAATGACACGACACCAGGGGTACAGTTCTCAAGACCTCCGGAGGAGGTTATAATATTTCGGAACGTTAGATTACAAGGACGAGAGAGACAGCATAGGAAGGTAGGCACTTAAATACGGTCTTATAGTAACCCCGACAGACCACAGATAAACAGGACAAGACTGACTCACACCGGGATTGATGGCAAGGAAGGGCAGGTAGTCGAGGCTCAAGGTGCACCTTGGCTCAGGGGCAGAATCGACCCGGTCCGGTCCAGAGATGCGGGAGGTCTCTCAGCGCTCGGAGGTGGCGACTTCTCTTTTCCAAGCTGGGGGCGCATCTCACGTCACGTCCGGTAAGTGGCTGCGTATATCCGGCGGGGAGTGACACGCCCTCGGCTCGTTAGCTCCGCCCCAGATGGAATCGGCCCGTTGCTTCTTATTGGGTGCGGGGGGTTACCGGGCTCCGCCCTTGACGAGGGGCCGACAGTCAGCCCCTTCGTGGTAACCCCGTCGGCGCACATGGGCAATGGCGGCTAACCGAGCCGGAGTGAGGACGCACACTCCCCGCGCGCTGTTGTTGTTGTAGTTGTTGTTGTTGTTTCATGGGGAAGATGGGAGGAGGTATGGGGAGGTCCTAAACTCACTACTGGTGCCATACAATCACATTCTGGTGCAACGAAGAGTCAGAATTAATGGAAACGAGTCCTTAACTGACATAGACTAAGAATAACTAGCAAGAGGTCCTATAGTTGTCTACGTGAGATGCGGTGAACCTGGGCACGACATTTAATGGGGGAATCGCCTCCCCGGGCCAGGGGCCTCGCTGCTTCCCAACGGGCTGCAGCATCGGCCGCCTGACTCATGGTTTGCGGGCGCCACATGGCGAGCTGTTGCCGGAGCTCCAGATCCGGAAGGGCCTGAATAAAGTGATCCAGCGCCAGGCTTTCCTGGGAAGTCGCTGCCATGTCCGCGTGTGCAATCCCGACCGCGCGGCGAATATCGTGAGCAAGTTCCCCGATGGTCTCCTGGGGCTTGCGTTTTCGCTGCGCAAGTTGGGCTTTAACAAGCTCGCTTTGCTGTTCAATGCCGAACCGATTAATTAAGGCCGCACGGAGAGCTGGCAGGGTGAGAGCACCCGGTGGTAAAGCCGTCAGCACCTCCGCCGCCGCACCGCGCAGTGCCCCCACCAGGTGTACTCCACCTTCGTCCGGATTCCAACCGTTGCCTTTACACACGTACTCAAACTGCGCCAGGTACGCCCTCAAATCACTCTTGCCGTCATACGGCGCGAGTGGGACCTTGTGGGCGCCCGAAGGTCGGACCCCGCGCGTCACTCCTTGCGGGATCAACGCGGGACCAACCCGTTCGGGCTCCCACCGAAAACGGGGCCAACGGGGCCCGGGTGTGGCGGTGGACCTTTGCGCGCTGGCACGCGAGGCACGTCCTGGCCCAGTCGCGGATGTTCTTCCTGAGGCCATGCCAGACGAACTTCGCCGCGACGAGCTTCTGGGAGGCCTTCGTGCCCGGGTGGGACAGGCCGTGGATGGCGTCGAAAACCGGGCGCTGCCAGCCAGCGGGAACGATGGGGCAAGGCCGGTCGAGGGAGACGTCGCACAAGAGGGCCGTGCCCACGATGTCGAACGGCACCTCGGTGATGTGGAGGCCCATGACGGTGGTCCGCAAGGCCTGGACGTCGGGGTCGGTGGTCTGGTCCTCCGCCATCCGGGCATAGTCGATCCCGAGGTGGACCGCGTGTGCGACGGACCGGGAAAGGCAATCCGCCACCGGGTTGTCTTTACCCGCGACGTGACGGATGTCCGTCGTGTACTCAGACACGGCAGAGAGGTGACGCTGCTGCCGTGCCGACCATGGCTTGGTGACCTTGGCCATCACGAACACAAGGGGCTTGTGGTCAACGAAAGCCGTGAACGGGCGGCCCTCTAGCAGATGGCGGAAGTGTCGGACCGCCAGGTGGAGCCCGAGCAGCTCGCGGTCGAAGGTGCTGTAGCGGCGTTCGTGCGGGCGAAGCTGCCAGCTAAAAAACGCCAGCGGTTGCCAAGCACCACGCACCCACTGCTCGTGCACCCCGCCCACCGCGTAGTCCGACGCGTCGGTGGTGAGGGCGATCGGTGCATCGGGCGCCGGGTGCGCCAGCATGGTGGCGTTGGCCAGGGCCAGCTTTGCGCCCGCAAACGCCGCGGCCATCGGCTCCGACCAGGCAATGTCACCTTTGCCCGGCTTGCCCCAGAGGGCTTCGTGCAGGGGGTGGAGGAGCTGGGCGACGTGGGGCACGAAACGGTGGTAAAAATTTACCATGCCCAGGAATTCCTGGAGCCCCTTGATCGTGCGGGGGCACGGGAAACTCCTGACCGCCTCCACCTTGGCCGGTAAAGGGACGGCCCCCATGCCTGGTGATGCGGTGCCCCAAGAAGTCGATGGCGGTGACGCCGAAACGGCACTTCGCGAGGTTACTGATCAGGCCATGCTGACCCAGGCGTTCGAAGAGCGTGCGGAGGTGGATCAGGTGCTCCTGCCGGGACGCACTCGCGACTAGGATGTCAGCCAGGTAGACGTAGATGAAAGGTAAGTCACGCAAGACGCTGTCCATGAGCCGCTGGAACGCCTGGGCCGCATTCTTTAACCCAAAAGGCATCCGCAGGAACTCAAAGCGGCCGAAAGGGGTGATGACGGCCGTCTTTGGGGCATCGTCCGGTCGTACAGGGACCTGGTGGTAGCCCCGGATGAGGTCCACCTTGGAGAACACGGTCGTGTTTGCCAACTGGGCGGAAAAGTCTTGAATATGTGGGACCGGGTAGCGGTCGGGGGTGGTGGCATCGTTGAGCCGGCGGTAGTCGCCGCACGGCCGCCATCCGCCGCCGGGCTTTGGCACAATGTGCAGAGGAGAAGCCCATGCGCTGTTGGAGCGCCGTACAATGCCCAGCCGCTCTAGCGTGGCGAACTCCGCTTTCGCCACGGCGAGCTTCGTGGGGTCGAGGTGGCGTGCCCGGGCATAGACCGGTGGCCCGACCATGGGGATATGGTGCTCCACCCCGTGTTTGACGGCCACCGCTGAAAAGGTGGGCCGCGTGAGGGCCGGGAAACTGGCGAGGAGGCGGGTAAACTCGTCCGCTGCCGGAAGCGTACAAACTAATCACGTCGGGACGGAACCTTTCAGCAAGCCGCTTGGCAAGCCGCTCGGTGAGCCACTCAGCGAGCTGCTCAACGAGCCGCTCAGCGAACAAGCGAGCGAGCTGAAGGTTTCGGCCTGGACGAGACGTCTGCGCTTGACGTCGACCAACAGCCCATGCGCACATAGGAAGTCCGCACCGAGCAGGGCCATTGGCACGCTGGTGGTGACGAACGACCATTGGAAGCGCTGCACTCCGAACCGCAGTGAGAGGCAATGCTTCCCGAATGTGCGGAAGGGTGTACCGTTGGTGGCAACCAAAACGGGGCCCCCGCCCGCGGCTTGCTTGCCGGACGCGGAGGCAGGGAGGACGCTTACCTGCGCTCCCGTGTCGCAAAGAAAACGGTGCCCGGACGAGGTGTCCATGATGAACAGGAGGCTGCCGGAATGGCCGACGCTCATGGCCGCAAGTGAGCGCCGGCCCGACCCGTCAAAAAAACACGGCGGGCGGCACGTTTTAGCCTTGCGGCCGAACCTGGCATGGTAATAGCACCAGGTTTGCGGCGGTGGCCCCCACGGCGGCCGTGCCAGCGGCGGTGGTGGTGGCGGCGGCAGTGGGCGGGGCATAGCAGTGGCCACGAGGGAAGCAGGGGGCGCTGTAGCCTGCGCGCTGGGATCCACTACGGCAGCACCGTACCCCGACCGCGTGTCGCAGGCCGCGAAATACTTGTCGGCCTCTCCAGCCAGGGCGCGGGGTTCCGTTATTTTGGAACCGGCCAGCGCTAGGCGCACCTGTACAGATAGCTGGCGTAGGAAAAGTGCTCGGAATAAGAAATCCGGGCACTGGTCTCCAAGCAGGGACAGCATGAAATCCATCCGGATGGATGGTCGTGTGTCGCCGAGGGCGGGAAGGTCCAGGAGGCGGTCGGCGCGTTCGACCTCTGTGAGCCCGAACGTGGCGAGGAGGAGATGTTTGAGTGCCTCGTACTTGTGGTCGCCCGGCGGGCGCCGAAGGATGGACACGACGCGGGCGGCAGTGCAGGGCCCGAGGGCGGCGACCACGTGGTAGTACCTGGTCTCCTCCGCCGTGATGCCCTGGAGTTGGAATTGCGCTTTGGCCTGCACAAACCAAACGTCGGCTTGCGCTTCCCAAACCTCCGGGAGTTTGATTGCGACGGCGTTGGTAGCCATGGCGCGTTCGGGGGTCAGCAACAGCTGAACCAATCGGGGTCACCAGTGTGGTGCTGTGCACACACGACTCGATTGCCAGAGAGGTAGGCCACAACGCGTGGATACAAACAAGAGTCTTTATTACAAGCTCGCATATCAGCACTGGGCGGGCTCGAGCTTAGAGCCCGCATATATGTCCCGAGGCCACGCCTTGCCCCCGGGCGTGGCCGATCGGCCGAAGGGTGGGGCATGTATTCCAGTTCCACGCCTGGTGCGCGGGATTATTGATAGTTGTGCCTGCCACACCACCAACTTTCATCCAAATCCGTTCAGAACTTTTCCAGATATCTTGTTCACAAACACACAAACACATACACACACACACACCTACGGACACGATCGAATGCATTACTCCCTGGTGGGAGTAATAAACCTGAAAATCGCAGAGCCAGAACCAGAATTATTTATTTGGTCTGGGAAGCCCATGCGAGGTTTCTTCTTCTTCAGCCTCTCACAACCCTGGGTGAATATGCGATCTTTTTTTAAAAAGTTGGAATTTTGCCAAATCTGTTTTATTCGTTTGTTAATATACCTCAGCCATTGACAAATCTGGAACTAAGTCTTTATAAGTTCATCAAATACTGACACCGCGAATGACATTCGCTGAGCTAAATGTTGATATATCTTCTGAGGTATTAAAAAAAAACAGTTTTAAAGCATTATACGTATCAAACGATACATTTTATGAAACGGGGAAACGTAATACACACTTTGGTGGTTTTAAAATGACAGAATATGTCTTTATTAGAAAAAAAAAAAGACCATTGAGAATGACGCTGCTAAACAATACACCGCTCTAACGCATAACCACGAGTTTAAACTACATTTACAACAAATATGAAAACTATTTTCATATCACAATGTTAAATATAGAATATATAGAAGATAATGTTAAAAAAAAAAACGAGACTTTGTCTTCCAATGGTAAAAAAATCCTTCAAAAAATTCCTAGATCCGGAATAATATCCTGAGCTTCACCAAAAACTAATCAGTTCTTCCTTATCCCAAAGGCAATCATCCTACCAACTTTCATCCAAATCCGTTCAGAACTTTTCCAGATATCTTGTTTACAAACACACGAACACACACACGAGCGAATGCATTACTTCCTGGCGGGAGTAATGATGGTGGTTGATCCGTAATCCATTCCTGCACCTCCACTTGGACTTTGTGCTCACTGAAGCTCTGACAGAGAGCTTCCGTCATTATGTTCAAACAAATGAAAATATGATGGTCGGTCCGATATCCGAACCACGGGTTCAAATTTCTTCATCAAGCTCCCCAGTGTACTGATCTGTAGCAGGTTATACTTAATTGATTTGTTTCGTGGTATACAGTCAAACGGGTAACAATGATATTTACCAAGGTATCTCTTTTGTGTCTCGCGACAAGAGCCGACTCATGGTGGAACCGACTGTGTTAGGTGGGCAAAAATTTGGCACAATCACCTAAGGGAATGAAAGAACAGGAGATAGAGAGAGAGAGAGAGAGAGAGAGAGAGAGAGAGAGAGAGAGAGAGAGAGAGAGAGAGAGAGAGAGAGAGAGAGAGAGAGAGAGAGAGAGAGATGGATATAGATAGATATAGATAGATAGATATATATGGGAAGGGAACACTGAAACCATCAAGTGGGAGGATCAGCTTGGGAAGGGTTAATGGAGATAATAAAGATCATGGATCAGGATGTTGGTGGAAGTTAAACATCCCATGTTATCATTCCCATGCTGTACAGAGTACGAGGGATATCACTGGCACCTGAGCCAAATTCCAAATACCTTTTCTAACCTACAAGGGGAATTACATTAGTGGGACAACCGACTCTTTCAGACAACGATACTACTCGCAGCCATGTGTTGTATGTGAAAGTAATAAGATTGGCGGGGCACCTATGGTGGGGGCAGCCAAATGATGATACATGAGGTGGTGGTGTACTACCTGCTTGAAGCATGGCCTCTGGAAGGCGATTACATAGACGGGAGAAGTGAGGAACAAAGCAGTCATCCCAGATTGTGGAAGGTTAATCAAGAGGGTGTTACTGGAAGAACTCGCGCATCCTTAATTTGCTGGGTAAGGTTAGGGGATTCTGAGCAGAGGAAAAAATATCGGAGAAGAGGCAGTAAAAACAGAGAGCCTGCGATGTGAAAGCAACAGTTGTTTTTCAGCGTCACGGGAGATTCCAATGATGCGAAGAGCTTCAGATTCCACAAAATCCAGCAGAGTCAGATCAGCTGCTGGGTGCCTGCTCAGAGGGAAGAGCAGCACTACATTGGGCTATGAATAAAGGGCTTGTAGGCTGTGAGTAGATCTGTTTTTCCAAGGAAACACTTCAATCGACTGAGGATTCCCAGTCTGTGGCAAGCTTTTGAAGGCGTCTTTGCTATGTTGTTGGCCCAGGAGAGGTCATGGCCAATGGTGAGGCTTCGAGGTTCAAGGTTCAATAGGCTGAACGTCTTCCAGTGACCGGGCAGTATAATAGACAGGTGGGTTAGTTTGACAACGATGGAGTAACAGGGTGAGACAGTGAGATTTTCCGGCATTTAAGGATGTTGTGAAAATCAACCAAATCCACAACTCGTCCCATAGATAGGTTTAATCTCAATAATATCTTTACATCATCCTGTAAAATACACCATGCAATATATATATATGTCAGGATCAAGGCATCATATGAGAAAGATTGGATATATCAGTCAATGCAAGCAAGCCTAGAATATAAGTGGGTACGTACCATTCAATTCTACATGTCATTGTATAAAGTCGCAGGAGTGGCCTCGAGTCGCGGACGTCCGAGGTCTTATAGACACCGCCCAGCGGTTTAAGTGAGCATCACACCTGGGTTCAACTTTGGTACATTTTCACCACATTCTCCCCGCCATTAGAACTATGCTGCCACTAGGCAGGAAGCGAGCGCGCGTCAGCATTAATGGGTAGAGGAAGTCATTATATCATTATTGGGGTGTCAAAGAAATATTCCTATTGATTCTTGTCTTTGCGCAATTGTTTTATGTTTCGCACTCTGTCAAAGCGTCTTCAGGGCTTCCTGGGAAGCGCTATATGAAATAAATCCATTATCATTATTACAGGTCAGTCGGTCCATCCGTAGCGGTCAGTGTGGCGAATTTCCCTGCCAGCACAGGTTCGGAAACTACCGGGTACGACGTCCCCAAACCCGGAGTCCCCTGCTTCGGAGTAGCCGCTGGAGGCAGGTGTCGGAGGGGCACCTCAGTGCCCTCACCAGTGCCCTCACCGCTTCAGGCAGGGGTGTACCAGGCGAAGGGAGGGACGGCAGATGTTCCCGAGGCGCACTCATAGCCTGGTTAGCAAACATGTCCGATACCGGCAGACGATGAGCCTGTGGGTCACAATAGTCTAGTCTCACAGGCCTATGTGCTGGATAAGGTGTACCTTGGGTGTGCTCGCTGTCAAGGTGTACCTTGTCGATATGCAACTCATTACATAAGGTGTACCTTGCATGTGAGGTGTACCTTGTTGAAGAGCGAATGTCCATTCGTCGCAATGCAACTCATTACAGGCAGATGTGTCGATGTGGAAGATGTGTAAATCAGTAAGCCATGTCCATTCGTCGCAATGCAACACATTACAGGAAGATGTGTCGATGTGGAAGATGTGTAAATCAGTAAGCCTCTTTACAGTAAGCTGTAACAGTAAGTAAGATTACATGACAGGAGGCCATTACAGTGTAAGTCCATTATAGTAAGTCTGTACCGGCCTAGGAGCTGTAACAGTAAGTAAGATTACATGACAGGAGGCCATTATAGTAAGTCCATTACAGTAAGTCTGTACCTGCCATGGCTCCCAAGGGTACATGGTCGATCCACGTTAGATCCATATCATGGAATTGCCGAGGGAGAGAACCGACGAGAGCCATAACGAGAGTTACTCGATACCCGGAGTCCCCCTTTTGAAATCACGAGACTCGAGCGCCCTCTGACGGCAGCTCGTACGAATTACAAGCTCCGGCAAATTTCTACAAGCAAAACGTTTGCCACGAGTGCCCTCCGAAGGCTGCCCGAACGACCGGCATGGCAGATTACGACGACGCACAAAACGACCGAAATGCGCCTTCCCAGCGAAGCGCGCAGAATCTCCGCAATCCCGTCCTGCATCACAGCGCTCAGAGGATCGGAGAAGACCGGCTATACCGGCTACCGAGAGAACGTCCCGGATGGATTGTATCCATGGCCCGTCCTATTGACTACCGTCCCGGAGGGATTGTCCCAGATGGATTGAGAAAACGTCCAGATCGAGAAATGGAAAACGTCCCGGATGGATTGGCCATCCATGGCCCGTCCTATCGACATACCGAGAGGATATAGCGAGAGGATGGCCCGGATGGATGGATCGACATACCGAGAGGATATACTGAGAGGATGTCCCGGATGGATTGGCCATCCATGGCCCGTCCTATCGACATACCGAGAGGATGGCCCGGATGGAGGGATCGACATACCGAGAGGATATACCGAGAGGATGTCTCGGATGGATTGGCCATCCATGGCCCGTCCTATCGACAGGATATACCGAGAGGATGGCCTGGATGGATGGATCGACATACCGAGAGGATATACCGAGAGGATGGCCTGGATGGATGGACCATAATCTCACCCCCTCACTCATCCATCCCCCCCCCCCCCCCCCCGTTGTCAATTTTGAGATAGCAGCCGCGCACCGCGTAGCGAAGTCGAGCGACCTTCACAGTCTGGGTCAGAGGGAACGCAAACAGGCAGCGGCCGGGCGAGGCGTCTCGCAGTCTCGAAATGTGTCGTGGAGGTGAGCCAAGAGACCTGTCCTAGAAGCAACAAGCCCAGAGTCAAGGGCGATCCGGCGGGCCGGTGCCCACATGGCTTGCTCAGGAGACGAGGGAGTCGGGCGCAACGCTCAATGTTACCGTCTCACGGGGTCACCGTGCACTCCCACAAGCCCCGTGCCTTATCGATTAACGGCATAAGTCCTCGATGTTGGCTAGTCGCCCTCGAAGGCCGCCACGTTATGACACGCACTCTTGGGCAGGGGCGGTCAGATTGAGTATTTCTGCTATCTGTAGAGGTACCCAGGTAGATGAACTCAGGTAGACGTCTCTGATGACGCAAGCGCGGGAAGCAGTTAATGGCGCTGTAGAGCAAACGCGTGATTTAGTCGATGACGTCATCAATTGGTTCGGGCGCGTGCGGGCGGGTTTGACGGCGAGTTCCAGCTGAGCGGTATCCCCAGACGGAGTAAAGTAGCACACCAAAATCTATAGTCTCGCGTCCATTGGGCACCAGCATTCGAGCGGGCTCGAGATTGGTGTACGAAATACGAACCCGGCCGACGAGTGAAATGTATTATCTAGGGCGCACTGCGTACGAGGGAAACCGAAAGTCGAGCTCGGCCCGTTGAACCAGTGCGGCTCGCCGAGTCGAGTGGGCGAGCACGCCGAGTCGAGTGGGCGAGCACGCCGAGTCGAGTGGGCGAGCACGCCGAGTCGAGTGGGCGAGCATGCTTGGCAGCAATAAACTGCACGACCTGAAGTAGCGTCTCGTTTGATAGCTTTCGGGTCAAAGGATCGAATACATATCACGCCCTGAAGTAGCGTCTCGTTTGTTAGCTTTCGGGCCGTGTTTTGTCCGGAGTTTTAGACATAGTTAGTCATATAGAATACATATGGTAAACGATCATCTATCATAAGCATAAGCCCGAATGCCGTGAAAGGCTATGAAGGTCCTGCTCGACGTCCTTAGAAACTCATCCGTGCTGCGGCGAGTCCTCGAATGGTGCCAAGCGAGCCTCCATTGAGGTGATTCCGGGCAGCGGAGTTCGCCGGCCTCGTTGAGTAGCCACATGTAGGTGGGATTCCGGCGAGCCGCGATCAGAATCGCCGGCCTCGCAGAGTGGTGCCCGTGAAGGGCGCAGTGCGCGATTTGCACGTAGGAGGTGATTCCACCGAGCAGCGATTGGAATCGCCGGCCTCGCAGAGTGGTGCCCGCGATGGGCGCACCGTGTGGCTTCGCGTAGGAGGTGATTCCACCGAGCAGCGTTTGGTCGGGTTGTGCCCGCGATGGGGCAGCGCGCGATTCGCACGTAGGAGGTGATTCCGACGAGCAGCGATTGGAATCGCCGGCCTCGCAGAGTGCGCCCGCGATGGGTGCAACGTGCGGCGTCGCGTAGGAGGAGGTGATTCCGAGCAGCGATCAGAATCGTAGGCCTCACGGAGTAGTGCACGCGACGGGTGCAGCGTGCGGCGTCGCGTGGGAGGAGGTGATTCCGAGCAGCGATCGGAATCGTAGGCCTCACAGAGTAGTGCACGCGACGGGTGCAGCGCGCGCGATTCGCACGTGGAGGTGCTTCCGAGCAGCGATCGGTCGGGCACAGAGTAGTGCACGCGACGGGTGCAGCGTGCGGCGTCACGCAGGAGGAGGTGATTCCGAGCAGCGATCGGAATCGTAGGCCTCACAGAGTAGTGCACGCGACGGGTGCCGCACGCGCGATTCGCGCGTGGAGGTGCTTCTGAGCAGCGATCGGTCGGGTAGGCCGGCCGAGTGCGGCATGACAGTCAAAGGAGTCGTGAACACTCGCGTGGACATCGCATCTCGGGCCGAGGCACGCAAACAGTTGGTCGGGTAGGCCGTCGGCTCCAAGCGGGGCCGTCGTTCCGACGGGGTTTCGGCCGCAGGACGTTGCCCAGTAGCATCGTTCTCCAGGCGTCTTGCCGGAGTCCGTCACGCCTGCTCTGGCGTTCGGGCCTCAGGAGAGCAGTGCGCACTTTGACGACGCGGTCCCGCAAAAGGCTTGCGAGGTCCCATCGCATCCGGTCCTTTCGAGGCAGGCCGGCAGCGAGAGTAGTCGGAGCTCCGTAGCTGGAGCTAGCTCGACGGGTCCTCCGCCGGTCATTCTTCTCCGAGGTGGGCCTCGCAGGAGCGCGGAGAATGTCGGGAAACGCTCGTCTGAGATCTGCGTTCATCCGGCCATCGCCAGACTCGTGTCCCGCCATTTCCGAAGATATTATTGAGATTAAGTGTTGTGAAAATCAACCAAATCCACAACTCGTCCCATAGATAGGTTTAATCTCAATAATATCTTTACATCATCCTGTAAAATACACCATGCAATATATACACAAAGAATTAAGTTAAGCACCCCTACACAATGAATTAAGGTAAGCACCCCCTAATATATATTCTTTGTGTATATGTATACATTGGCATATATTCTAAGGTATGTGAGATCAAATAATGATTGGTATGACATTAGCAATTATCCATTGATGAAATTGAGTGATCAAAGTGAAAAAAAGTGATTGGTTGAGTCAGTGATCCGATCACGTGGGTCCTACACACGTTATTGACGCAAAGATCGCTAGAGGTCTTCTCAGAACAATGACTGTACGTTAGAAAACATAAACGTCATCCACACTGTCCGTGATGGACCTATAGCTCCATACTTAAATTGAGGTGAAAATATGCCTAAAATTCCCAAAAAATTTCACCTTAAATTATTCAGAATAAAATATTGAAAACGGCATGATTGTTATGTTTTTATGTGACCATAATATCACTTCTCCAGAAAATATAGCAATATCATGGGTATATTACACTGTTTTGACGACAACAAACTTGTAATGTGCGAGGTTGTAAAAAAACGGGGGGGGTGCTTAACTTAATTCTTTGTGTATATATATGTCAGGATCAAGGCATCATATGAGAAAGATTGGATATATCAGTCAATGCAAGCAAGCCTAGAATATAAGTGGGTACGTACCATTCAATTCTACATGTCATTGTATAACGTCGCAGGAGTGGCCTCGAGTCGCGGACGTCCGAGGTCTTATAGACACCGCCCAGCGGTTTAAGTGAGCATCACACCTGGGTTCAACTTTGGTACATTTTCACCACAAAGGACATGTTAAATTTATCAGACTTTTGCATCTAATCAGGTCCAGATCAGCAGAGTGACACCGGTGCGGTGTACCACAAGGTGGATTGTGTACGATATGACACAATTTTGAGTCATCCGCAAAGAAGGTGAGAGGGTTTTTCAGAGAATCTGAAAGGTCAATAATCTAGATGAGGAACAACACTGGCCCAGCACACTGCCTTTGGTAAGCCCAGCCTCTAATGGAAGAGGGGAGGATGGGTTCCATTGATAGCAACATGTCGATTAAAACTGATGGGCAGAGTCAGGAAGTTAAAAACAGGAAATACTTCACATCAGATGCTAAATGCATTCCATGACTTTGCTTGTAAATGGAGGTAAACTCACTGGTCTGTAGTTGACCACACCTGTTTCTTCCCCCATTTTATAGAAGAGAGTGACATTTGCTGACTTCCAAGCAGCCAAATGAGGATAGACTGGATAGGGCAGACAAACAATGGCAGAGAGGATTTGAGAATAGTCATCGATACCATCTTGGCCCATCACCAAAGCAAAGCTGGACAGAACTTTCTTTACCTTCTCATGTGAGAAGGATACTAAATCCAGTAGACAGTGCATACGAACTCATAAGATTAGGACAGAGCGAGAAGGGTTAGGTACATGAGATTTTGAGGTAAACACAGAGATTATGCATTCTGTCTCATCTCAGACAGATTCTGCAGTAATGCAATTTGCGATGAGGGAGGAGATGGAGGAGGAGCAGACACCAGAGACAGACTGACATACTCTACCACCATGACTTGGAGGCAGGAAACAGGTTGGAGAGTTCTGCCTTGAGATTACCACCTGGTGTTTCTGGCTGGCATGCCTCAGGTTGGACATCCACCTATTGCAAGCCGAACGGAATGAACTGACCTTGCCCACAGTCGGGTTAGTTTACCATCTTTAGAAAGCAAACTACCTCATCGCTATTGCCTCTCCACAGTATTCGTGTTACCAGGGCCTAACGAATGAATAAAATAGCTTCAGGTTGGATGGGATAAACTGGTACATGAGAGAAAGTAAGCTTCTGTGAAAGCATTCCCAGGCAGAATCAATATCTAATGCTGTTGAGATGGTAACACAATCATTTTGTGAGAGGGAAGATTGCAATCCCTGTCAGTTGGTCTGGGCGAACATCCATATTTTACATTGTGGAAGCAGCTTTGACCAGAAAATGATCAGAAGAGCAAAGAAAGACAGAAAAGGTTCAGGAGAGATTGGATGGAAAGTTAGTCTTTACTGGGTCCAGGAGGCAGGATGTATGTACCAGTTGCAGCGATCCAGGTTGGGAAATTTCCAAATTGGGTCAGACCCAGATGGTGCCAGAAACTCTTTTCTGCAATGCAGTGGCTCGTTCGTGCAGATACTCACAGCCAGCTGTTATGGTGACAGTTTAAATCATTGTAGATAAGGAACAGAGAGATGGGATGGATGTTTTCTAGAAGATGCATGTGGGAGGAAATATTGGTTCACGAGTTATCAAACAGAGTGACCACTATATTCGTCATAGGTGTGTGTCTGTTTGTGTGTGTGTGTGTCTGTCTGTCTGCAGCATAACTACCCGATGATATCATCCGATCTTGATGAAACTTGGGTGGGAGGTTGATATCATGATCTAGTTGTGTGCTGCCTAGAGTGGGCGTATTGCGCCCATTGTGGGCGGAGCCACGCCCAAAAAAGATGTCTTTTTAGAGGGTAATCGAGTTCAAGCTACATCTTCTCCGAGGGGTTTGGTGGAATCTGACAGGGGTTTCGGTATTTAGTTAGGCCAATGTCATGTGTCTAGCTCCACGGAGCTCGATTTTTCATTTTCGCCCCAATGTCAAGGTCACAAGGTCACGAAATTTAGAAAAGTCGATGTTTGATGGTTTTATTACATTGTTCGCTTCCTGATAGGGTGAAATGTCGTACATGATCTTATATTATCACATACATCATGAAATACAAGTTTTCCAACAAATTTCAGAATCTTCGACCTTTGACCTTTGAAGGTCACAAAGGTCAAATTTTCAAAGTTGTCGGAATCGAACCGAATTTTTGGTATTGTGTATCTAACTAACCTCTTAACTGATTATACATTCCTATTTATATATTTTCAATGTCGGTTTTGACCTTTGTCATTGAATACCGCTCGCTTGTGAACCATTGTCGTCTCCTGACTTGTTATTTTAATTTTTTTGGGATACAAGATCGAGGCTCGTGTAAGAGGTAACATTAATCACAAAAAAACAAAACATAAACCGACACATAAAACATATGATAAAGGCAGCAGGAGACAAGATGCGGAGAGAGAGGAAAGCACACAAGTATAACAGTAGAGAACAGGGACATCGGGAGATCTGTGGAAGGGAGAGGGTTTTGGGGGGAGGGGGCGGGGGAAGAGGGGATGGGGGGGGGGTGGGAGAGGTAAAAACAAATGGACACTGCTAGGACTTCCAGGAAAGAAGTCAGTATTTCAAAAATGTGGATCTGGGGTGAATTAACTGGGGTAGAAAAGATCGAGGTTTTGGATGGGATCAGCTGTTTTAAAGACCTGGAGGGAGGAATGGAACTGAAAAGAGTGTGGGAGTTTGTTCCAGAGGCGGGAGAAAAGATGAATGAAAGAGTGAAGGTGAGCAGAGAGTCTTGATTTTGGCAGTTTTACAATAAGAGGGTTGCAGGCAGATCTTGTGCGTCCTGTAGGAATAGATCTGTTTTGTCGGAATAGAATAGATCTTGTGCGACCTTGTGCAAATATTCCTATCGGAATATTTGGGGGACAGAGCACAGAGAGAGCTGGGGGAGCAAGGCCGGAGAGGAGTCGGTAGAAGACACAAAGACCACCAACCTGCCTGCGGTGAGTGATTGAAAGGCCCTCGGAGTTAGCTTCATCACAGGAGATTCCAATGATTCTGAAAGCTTTGGTTTCTACAGCGTGAAGCCAAGCTCGGTGTGAGGCAGGAGCACCAGCCCAGAGGGGAGAGCAGTATTCCATTGAGCCGCGGATGAAAGCCTTGTATGTGGTGAGGAGTGAAAAACCCACCTAAGATTAGCAGTATATGGAGGGTCATCCTCTTCGGGTGGATGGTATACCATACAGACAAACATTAGGTGGTTGTGGAGAGTACATGTTGCAGGATGAATGGTGGGGGATGCAGGACACATGGTGTGGGTTGTGACACGTGAGGTAAGGGCAATGGGGATGCACAATGGGAGTGGTGTGATTCGAGGTTGGAGTGGTGGAACACACAGTGGGGGGGTGGTGAGATGTCTGTTTGGGGCCTAGACATGCATTGTGGCAGCCGCTGGATTCATGAAGGGTGCAGACCAGGAAGAGCCAACGTTCATGTGCTGCAATTCTCTACAGACACAGACCAGATATATTTTGTGGATCCCCAATTCTGTCAAACAAATCCGGACATCCTGATCAGGATGAACGAAAGGTTGACAAACTATCTGGGTGACGTCACTTCTTGTACACCTCCGCTTCCATATAATTCCTCACCTTATCCACAAGTCTCCTTGTTGCTTTCTTCTTCTGTCCATACAGGTGAAGCAACTCCACATCCTGTTACCTCCCTCTGTCTTTGATCTTCTCTATCCTTTTCCAAACCTCCTTTTTCTCACCAACAGTGTTTGCTACCTCCTCCCTCCACCCTACCTGGTTTATATCCATCGACGATTCACCCTATCCTGACATTCTTCCACACAACTTCTGCAATTCCCCTAAACGCCTCTCCATACTTCTTCCACTCCTCCTCCAAACCTTCCGCGTCTTTGCTAACTTGCTCATGCTCTCCTTGTACCCTGCGATGACATTGCACCTACACTTCCCCCACCTAGGAACCTTCCGACCCCTGCTATTGACCTCCCTCCTTTTCTTCATCGTCACCACAAACACCACAGGCTTGTGCTGGGTGGTAACATGCTCACCCAGCACTGCCTTACAATCCCTAATCCTCCACAACCTCCTTACCACCACCAAATCAAGTTCTGTTCGATGCACACCTATAGGTATTAGGTAATATTGTAGCTTTTTCACTTTTGAAAGAATAAACCAAGCTAAGGCCGTTCCATTCCTGGCCACCTGCCCTGCCAGCTCTTGACCCTCTCTATTCCTCGCTGTGGATGACGCTTTCAATGTGACAAATATTTTTGGCTGTTAATTTATTAGGTTTACTCTCCATGAAATGGAGAGGAAACCTATTATTACTGCTAGAGTTTTTCTTATTATTCTTCCACCCTATTTTTTAGGTTTACTCTCCATGAAATGGAGAGGAAACCTATTATTACTGCTAGAGTTTTTCTTATTATTCTTCCACCCTATTTTGGACCTCCGAAAACTTCATAATTAATGTTCTCAGCAACCGCTGGTCGGATTGACAGGAAATTTTCATCAAATGATCGTCTGGGCTCCTAGAAATTTTTAATGCTAATTATGACGTCATAGGTCACGTAGTGTGGGTGCCATCTTGTAAAACAAATTCAACTTTTCCCCTCTGTATCTCCGAAACGGCTCAATGGAAAAATTTGAGGAATGGCTCATTCTAAAGAACTCTTCAATGGGAACAAAAGATATGTGTATCGAGTGTGTTAAAAATGCTAACGTTAAGAGGTTAGAATTCGTCAAACAAAAAAATTTCTCCCCCAAAAATGGGATTTTTTTTCCAGATGCTTAGTTAAAAAAAACTCAGAATGCAAAAATTTTCGAAGTCATAGGTCACATGGTTCGGCCGCCATCTTGTTTTTCGTGAAAAAAACAAAAACCCCTTTTTCTCCGCAACGGCTGAACGGATCGAGCCCAAACTTGGCATGCATATTCGCATACCCATGACGAACAAAAAAGTCAATGAGCACGACGTCATCCGACACATTGTTTCAGAGTTATGATGTTTTAAAGCTCAAACTAGAAATGGTATCCCCTCCATAATTTGTGGAGATATCGAGTGGAAACTTTACACAAATGTTCCTCATGGGGGTATGTTTCAACGTTACTTGAGACGTTTTGATAAGTCACATGGTTTGGCCGCAATAAATAATGGAAGTTAAATTTTAAAAAGCTTGTAACTCTTGAACCACTGCATGGATCGACTTGAATGTTTAATACAATGTAGCTCTCATCAAGCGGAAGAAGTGTGCAAAATTTCAAGATGATTGGATGTACGGTCTCGAAGCTATAAGTCTTTATTGTTGAAAGAAGAAGAAACACAACGATTTGTTTTCCCAGAACGTGTTCACTATCACACGATCTCCCGCGGTCATTTGAACCTCAAATAAAATTCCAATTGCAGATTTCTCAATAGATGAGGTCTATTAACAAACGAATGAAACAGATTTGCTCAAATTCTGACTTTTTATAAATCGATCGCATTTCACCCAAAGTTTGAGGTACTAAAGAAGAAGAACGCACCCTTTTGTCCCTCCAGGACGTGATCACTATCACACGATCTCCCGCGGTCATTCCAACCTCAAATGAAATTCCAATTGAGGATTTGTCAATAGATGAGGTCTATTAACAAACGAATGAAACAGATTTGCTCAAATTCTGACTTTTTAAAAATCGATCGCATTTCACACAGTTTTGGGCCAATAAAGAAGAAGAAGAATCGTTTGGCTTCTCAGATAAAATAAATAATTCTGTCTCTGCAATTTCAGGTTAATTTTATTTTTAAAATGGCTTTTTCTGCAATCAGTGCATGGATTGACATGTGTGGATGTGTGTGTGGGTGTGGGTGTGGGTGTGGGGGGGGGGGAGGGATGTGTGTGTGGGTGTGGGTGTGGGGGGGGGAGGGATGTGTGTGTGTGGGGGGGGGGGGGGGGCGGTTGGTGTGTGCGTGTGTGTGTGTGTGTTAGGGGTGGGGGTTGGGGGTATGTGTGCGTGTTTGTGTGTGTGTGTGTGTGGTGGGGGGAGGGTGTGTGTGTGTGTGTGTGTGGGGGGGGGGGTCTGTGTATGTGTGTTTGTGTGTGTGTGTTTGTGTGTGTATGCATTTGGGGATGTGTTTGTGTGTGTGGGGATGTGCATGTGTGCGGATGTGGGGATGTGCATGTGTGTGGATGTGTTTGTGGGTGTGTGTTTGGGAGGGGGGGGGGTGGATATGTGTGCATGTTGGGGTGGGGGGGGGGGGGGTTGGGTGTGCGTGTGGAGGTGGGGGGGTTGGATGTGTGTGTATGTATGTGTATGTGTGGGGGGAGGGTGGATGTGTGCATGTGTTTGTGTGTGTGTTAGGGGTGGGGGGATACGTGTGTGTGTGTGTGTGTGTGTGTGTGTGTGTGTGTGTGTGTGTGTGTGTGTGTGTTGGGGGTGGGGGTAGGGGTATGTGTGCGTGTGTTTGGGTGTGTGTGTGTGTGTGTGGGTGTGGGGGGGGGTGGATATGTGTGTATGTTGGGGGTGGGGGGTTGGGGTGTGCGTGTGTATGCGTGGAGGGGTGTGTGTGTGTGTGTGTGTGGAGGGGTGTGCGTGTGGGGAGAGGGGGAATGTGTGTGTGTGTGTGGATGTGTGTGTGTGTGGATGTGTGTGTGTGTGTGTGTGTGTGTGTGTGTGTGTGTGTGTGTGTGTGTGTGTGTGTTGGGGGTGGGGGTAGGGGTATGTGTGCGTGTGTTTGGGTGTGTGTGTGTGTGTGTGGGTGTGGGGGGGGGGTGGATATGTGTGTATGTTGGGGGTGGGGGGTTGGGGTGTGCGTGTGTATGCGTGGAGGGGTGTGTGTGTGTGTGTGTGGAGGGGTGTGCGTGTGGGGAGAGGGGGAATGTGTGTGTGTGTGGATGTGTGTGTGCGTGGATGTGTGTGTGTGTGTGTGTGTGTGTGTGTGTGTGTGTGTGTGTGTGTGTGTGTGTGTTTGGGGTGGGGGGTAGGGGGGAGGGTGGATATGTGTGTGTGTGTGTGTGTGTGTGTGTGTGTGTGTGTGTGTGTGTGGGTGTGTGTGTGTGTTTGGAGGGGTGTGTGTGTGGGGGGAGGGGTGTGTGTGTGTGTGTGTGTGTGTGTGTGTGGATGTGTGAGTGTGTGTGTGTGTGTGTGTGTGTTTGGGTGGGTGTGTGTGTGTGTGTGTGTGTGTGTGTGTGTGTGTGTGTGTGTGTGTGTGTGTGTGTGTGTGTGTGTGTGTGTGTGTGTGTAGGGGGGATGTGTGTGTATGTGTGTGTGTGGGTGGGGGAGGGATTTGTGTGTATGTGTGTGTGTGTGTGGAGGGCGTGGTGTGTGTGTGTGTGTGTGTGTGTATGTGTGGAGGGTGTGCGTGTGGGGGAGGGGGAATGTGTGTGTGTGTGTGTGTGTGTGTGTGTGTGTGTGTGTGTGTGTGTGTGTGTGTGGATGTGCGTGTGTGTGGATGTCTGTGGGGGTGTGGATGTCTGTGGGGGTGTGGGGGGGGATGTGTGTGTGTGTGGGGGGAGGGTTGGTGTGTGTGTGTTTGGAGGGGTGTGCGTGTAGGGGGCGGGGTGCGTGTGGGGGTAGGGGGGATGTGTGTGTGTGTGTGGGGGGGGGCGGGATGGTGTGTGTGTGTGTGTTTGGAGGGGTGTGCGTGTAGGGGGCGGGGTGCGTGTGGGGGTAGGGGGGATGTGTGTCTGTGTGTGTGTGTGTGTGTGTGTGTGTGTGTGTGTGTGTGTGTGTGTGCGCGTGTGTGTGTGTGTGTGTGTGTGTGTATCGGGGTTGTATCCAAGGGGGTTGTGTCAAAGCATATCCAATGAAAGTGGAGTTGTATCAAAAGTGGAGTTGTATCAAAAGTGGGGTTGTATCAAAAGTGGGGTTGTATCAAAAGGGGTTGTCTCAAAAGTGGGGTTGTATCAAAAGTGGGGTTGTATCAAAAGTGGGGTTGTATCAAAAGTGGGTGCGAGTAAACCGGTCATCACTGCCAGCAGTTTTAAAGTGGCAGTTCTAGTTACTATTATTTTTATATTATTCTTATCTCTCATCAGGCCATCATGGTATCGGAAAGTATTTTATTTTTATTCAGTACCGTGAGACGCACTCTTCCTTTATAGGCTGTAATCGTCAGCACGTTACCTCACAATCTTTGGTGTTAGAGTTAGAGAGTTACTGTTTCAAGCTTACTCCATTATTCCCTGCAAAAGCTGCAGCACAGCTCTTGCCACTCCTCTTAGCTGACAGGTTGATAGTCTTTCACTGTTCCAAATGGTTTTCTTCTGGTCGAGTCACAGCTTTTTATATCACCAACAGTTCCTTCAGGAAGTATTTACACCCCTTGACTTTTTTCACATTTTGTTGGGTTACAGCCTGAATTTAAAATGGATTGCATTGAGATTTTTTTCTCTCATCTACACATAATAGCCCATAATGTCAAAGTGGAGTTTTTTTTTAGAAATTCTTACAAAATAATTAAAAATGAAAACCTGAAATGTCTTGAGTCAATAAGTATTGAACCCCCTGAGTGAATATTTCGTAGACGCGCCTTTGGCAGCGATTAGAGCTTCGAGTCTTCTTGGCTATGTCTGTATCAGCTTTGCACATCTAGATTTGGGGAGTTTCTCCCATTCCTTCTTGCAGATTTGCTCAAGCTCTGTCAAATTGGATGGGGAGCGTTGGTGAACAACAATCTTCAAGTCTTTCCACAGATTCTCAACGGGATTCAAGTCTGGTCTTTGGCTGGGCCACTCAAGGACTTTCACGTTCTAGTTCTGAAGCCATTCTAGTGTTGCTTTGGGTGTGTGCTTAAGTTTGTTGTCCTGTTGGAATGTAAATCTTCGCCGTGGTCTAAGGTCTTTTGTACTCTGGAGCAGGTTCTCCGCAAGGATTTGCCTGCATTTGGCTCCATTCATTGTTTGCTCTATCGTCACAAGTCTCCCAGTCCCTGCTGCTGAAAACCATCCCCATCGCATGATGCTGCTACCACTATGCTTCAGGGTAGGGAAGGTGTTAGATGGTCATGAGCTGTCAGGTTTCTGCCAGACGTAGCTCTTTGCATTGAGGCCAAAGAGTTAAATTTTCATCCAATCACACCACAGAATCTTTTGCCTCATGCTCGTGACTTTTTCTCAGCAATGGCTTCTGTCTGACCACTCTCCCATAAAGCATAGATTTGTGAAGTGCTGCAGAGACTGTTGCCTGTCTGGCAGGTTCTTCCATCTCAGCCAAGGAACTCTAGTTCTGACATGAGTGGTCATTGGGTTCTTGGTCACCTCCCTGACCAAAGTCCTTGCCCAGTTTCTCAGTTTGGTTGGACGGCCAGTTCTAGGAAAAGACAGGGTAGTTCCATATTCTTTTCCATTTCCTAATGATGAAGCTCACTGTGCTCTTCGGAACTTTTAACACTCTATAAGTTGTCTCAAACCCTTCCCCCTGATCTTTGCCTCCTCACAATTCTACGTCAGAGTTCTCCGGACAGTTCCTTGGAGTTCATGGTAGAGTTTCTGCTCTGGCATGCATCCTCAAATGTGGGACCTTGTATAGAAAGGTGTGTTTCTTTCTAAATCATGTCTTTCTAATGCAATTGAATTGGCTACAGGTGGACTCCAATCAAGTTGTAGAGACATCTCAAGGACGATCAAAGGAAATTGGATGCACCTGACCTCAATTTGGAGTGTCATAGCAACGGGATTGAATACTTATTCACTCAAGGCATTTCAGCTTTTCATGTTCAATTATATTGTTTCATTTTCTAAAAACACGTTTCCACTTTGATATTATTGGGTATTATGTGATAAAATATCTCAATTTAATCCATTTTAAATTCAGGCTCTAACACAACAAAATGTGAAAAAGTGATGGGGTGTGAATACTTTCTGAGGGTGTTGTAACTGCTTCTTTTTCTCCAGAGTAATACATCTTCAATAACAGCATCAACTATTGTGCGCTTTGCAATTACCAAATCAACACTGATGTCATATTTTCTTTCGTCCATGTTGAACCTTACATTCCGTGTCCCAATTGATCTCTCCAGGCCTTAAGCATAGCTGAGAACATCTTTATATCATTCGCAGGCCATTTAGCAATCCTTCTACCATCTCGAGCCATAATACCATTATGTTGTCATCCACTTGTTTTTCTTCTTGCCATCATGCCTTCCTGTAACTAGTTTACTTTATCTCATCTTGTTCTTTCACAATTTTCAATACATCCTGCTCCTTAAATGCAGTTCCAAATGTTGGTTTTGTTTAAAAGCAAACTATTGCTACCAAAAATCAGACATAATGGTGATGCTGATATAACCTCCATGAAACATAAACAATGCCTCAAAGATAAATAACTAAAAACGAAAGGAAACTTTTCTTTCCACTCCTCAGGATCATGTGGGCCTGGAGTAAATGCAAGATTCATATGTTTTGGAATCCCAACCTGAAATTATTATAATTATTTGTTTTTTTTTGGGATACAATATCGAGGCTCGTGTAAGAGCTAACATTAATCACATTAAAAAACCGGGCACACAAAACATATAATAAAGGGAGCGGGAACAAGATGGGGAGAGAGAGGGAAGCACACAAGTACAACAGCAGAGAACAGGGACATTGGGAGATCTGTGGGAGGGAGAGGGCTTGGGGCAAGGAGGCATGGGAGGGGGGGGGGGGGGGGGTGTTGGAGAGGTAAAAAAAAAAAAAAACACATGCACACTGCTAGAACTTCCAGCAAAGAAGTCGGTATTTCAAAACAAGTGGTTCTGATGTGAATTAACGGGGATAGAAAAGATCAAAGTTTTGGATGGGGAAAGATAAGAGATGGTGGTGAACAGCTGTTTTAAAGACCTGGAGGGAGGAGTGGGATTGAAGAGAGTGGGGGAGTTTGTTCCAGGTGCTGGAGTAAAGAGGAATGAAAGAGTGAAGGTGAGCAGAGAGCCTTGATTTTGGCAATTTCACCGGAAGAGGGTTGCTGGCAGATCTTGTGCGACCTGTAGGAATATTTGGGAATATTTGGGGGACAGAGCACAGACAGAGCTGGGGGGGGGGGGGGGGCAAGGCCAGAGAGCAGTCTGTAGAAGACGGAAAGACCACCAACCTGCCTGCGGTGAGTGAGTGAAAGGCCCTCGGAGTTGACTACATCGCAGGAGATTCCAATGATTCTGAAAGCTTTGGCCTCAACAGCGTGAAGCCGAGCAAGGTGTGAGGCAGGAGCATCAGCACAGAGGGGGGAACAGTATTCCATTGAGCTGCGGATGAAAGCCTTGTACGTGGTGAGGAGCTCAGGTGTGCCAAGGAAGGACTTCGCATGACGGAGGATGCCCAGTCGGCGACTGGCTTTGGAGGCCAGATTTGAAATGTGGTTTTCCCAAGAAAGATCATGGCAGATAGTGAGACCCAAAAGCTTGAGTGACAGAACTTCTTGGAGAGGATTGTTGAAAAGGTAGATGGGAGGGTTGTCCAGTCGGTCTTTTCGGAGAGACATCGTAAGAGTGTGAGATTTGTCAGGATTGAAAGACATGTTCCACTTGTTTGACCAGTCTGATTTTGTCCAGGTCTGCAGAGAGTGAGGAGGCTGCAGACTGCCGATCTGAGGGATGAGGAATGGAGCGGCAGAGAGTGGAGTCGTCAGCAAAGAGATACAGAGGATTTTCAAGAGAGTCGGAGAGATAAAACATTTTTCCATTAACTTTTTTACATTGATCGCATTCCCATTCCGTAGCTTGAACGTAAATCACCTGCAACACAAGGAAATTATGAGGCATTGGTGTACTTTTACCTGTGTTACAATTAAATTGGTAGACAACAGACAAAACATATATAATATTTGATATTATTGATTAGGTGATACCTGTATGTTGTGAAGCTGAATTCCCAACATCTGAGTAAAGGATTCAGATCATGGGAATGCTAAACAGTCCAATCCAAATCCTTCCATTTTTGTGTGATTTTTTCTGTTTTGTTTTGACATAGTTAAGCCTCCGTTGACGAAGTCGCCAGAGGCATTATGTTTTCAGGTTATCTGTCCGTCTGTCCGTCCGTGAGAGGTTTTCGTTACCAGGATAACTTGAGAACGGCTGAAGGGATCTTAATCAAATTTGGTGCAGGTATGCATAATGAGGTAAAGATGAACTGATTAAATTTTGGGGGCACACAGTTAAAGGTCAGAGGTCATGTTAGGTAAAAATCCTCTTACCGCAATAACTTGTGAAGCATTGATGGGATTATGACCAAATGTCGCACACTTATGTAGAATGATGTAAAGATGAACTTGTTAGAATTTGTGGTCAAAAGGTCAAAGGTCAAAGTCTGTAATATGTCTATAACTTGAGAACAGCTGAAGTGATCTAATTCAAACTTAGTACAGGTATGTATAATGATGTAAAGATGAACTCATTAGACTTTGGGGTCAAGGGTCAAAGGTCAAAGTCTGTAATAGGTATGTAACTTGAGAACGGCTGAAGTGATCTAATTCAAACTTGGTACAGGTATGTATAATGATGTAAAGATGAACTGATTAGAATTTGGGGTGAATGGGTCAATGGTCAGAGGTCATGTCATGTAAAAATGTGATAACTTGTGAACAGCTGAAGGGATTTAAAATAAAACTTGGTACGAATATGTATCATGATGTAAACATTAACTGATTACATTTTGGGGTCCTGAGGTTAAAGGTCAAAGTCTGTATTAGGTCTATTACTTGAGAATGGCTAAAGGGATCTAATTCAAACTTGGTACAGTTATGTATAATGATGTAAAGATTAACTGAGTAGATTTTGGGGGTCAATAAGTCAAAGGTCAGAGGTCATGTCAGGTAAAAATGTGATAACATTGAGAACAGCTGAATGGATTTAAAGCAAACTTGGTACAAGTATTATAATGATGTAATAATGTGGCTGGAGGCATATCGGTCGACATGGTGACGTCGAAGAGTGCTGTTCTAGTTTTATCCTGAACATAATTACCTGTGCCACCGAGTGTAGATGTATGGAGGTTATGTTTTCATGCCTATCTGTTTGTTTGGCTGTCTGTCTGTGAGCAGGATATCTCAAAAAAAAATTCGAACGAATTCGGCCCAAATTTGGTGGACACGTCTGGTGTGTTATAAGGACGAATTCATTCCATTTTGGTGAACATACAGATCCGGATACGGATCAGAGAATAATATTGTTTCAATGATTTTTCACCATTGAGAGAATGTTCTTCCATCGAGAGGATTTTAGAGGATTTGGATTCACCATTGAGAGGATTTGGGGTCTAAAATGATATATAGCACGATATCTCAAAAAGTTTTGGTCGGATTCGAACGGAATTTGGTCGATTAGTTGGGTAGGTGACAAAGAAGAAGCCGATTCGATTTTGGTTCAGGTCCGAATCCAGATCCGGTCTATGAGTGGGATGCAAACCATATACTGTTCAGCCTGGCGGAGATACGCGCTCAACCAAATGCTGACAATTCTACTTTTGACTCTTTTCTTCTTCCTTTGTCTGTTTTCATTACTGTATAATCTTCACTCTTATTGTTCAGCATTTGCTATGATCACCTACTGGGACAGGTGATGTGCTGTATGAATAATGCTGTTTCCTGTTCTCTTCCACATTCACTGTAAGCCCTCTTTTGAAGTTTAAAAAAAAAATTAATTGTAAAATTGACATTCATCCACGAAGCACATCATAAGACGATGATTAGATCGTTTCCCCAAATCACACAAAGAGCTAAAGTTGACATGTGTTGTTGTTGTTCGTGTGTCGCAGCTTTTCTTGATTCTGTTTTATAAAATCATCCGGTGCTATTCATCGCACAGTTTCCCACGGTCTTGGAGGGCCTTTTGACAAAGTACTCCAACAGAGCGACAATTGTTCCCGACTGGCACGAAAATCCTGTTGTCAAATGTGGGCAAGAAAAAAATGGCAACCGCAGTTAATGTTAAATCACAAATTCAAACCAATGTTATTGTGTTGGTTAACTTGAGCATCTCGAATATTCTCCACTTTACTCATACATAACAAGGTCAAAGTGGAGCATTCTCTGTATAATTTTGAACACATTATTTGGTGTAAGTGTTCCCTGGTAGTGTGTGGGCCTCGCGGGGTCCCTTAAGGACGTGTGAACGTAGCTGAGGAGGGAAGGGTGAGGGAAAGGGCAGCGGTAGTGAGTGCTTCATCATTGGCTGTGTAATGTAATATCTCGAGAACACGTCTTTGGATTTTATGCCAAATTGATTATATTTCTTCAACCTTTCATGTTACGTGAAACGGTGTACTTTGTAACCAATAGTGTAATCAAATCAATTAAGGGTCCGTATGCGGTACTCTTCCACCAAGTGGTCTGCTGTCTGTATATCTCACCACAATCATAAGCTGCATTGTCGGACAGGTTCCAGCAATCGTTGAAGTGCCGAACTACACCCATCCAAAGAGCATTGGCGACACCACTCCTCACGTGGAAGGAGGGAGTTAGTAGACGTAATAGAGATTGGCAGAATTTGTTACAATCTACCAACAGGTAGATGTTGAAAGCCTGGTGGGAGATGAAAGCTCCTTCTCCGCTCATTGAGGACCAGCCACTGTTGTCATCCATGCCTGTCGTTTGATTGGATGATGGCTTGAGCTCCTCTGATGAAGGGCCTGCGGTTCTTGAGTCATTCTCCAGGCAATTATCCCAGGTTTCTGTGATGCAGTGGTTGGGTACGTTGCTCAGCTCAGCATACCTGCCAACATAGGTAGGTTGTGAGATTATGTCGGTCATAGGCAGCCACTGATCACGCACAGAGCAGAGTTTACCTGCACATTCTTTTTTGTGTGCATGCTCCTTCCCTAAACATATACGCAGTACAGTCGGAAGCCGACGTTCACAAGGGATACGTTCCTGAAAAATACCGCAAATGTCGAATCTACAAATGTGGGCCTTTGTTTGAATGGGGCGATTTAAAAAAAATTTTTTATATGGCCTAGGCAAGTGGAAGAGCTATGATACATAACAAACCAGGACAAACATAACACAGGTAACAACAGAGAAAAGGGAAATGACAACAGCATGGCGGAGGAGGGAAAATAGATCCATGTTCTGGTAGTTTAGCCATTTTGATGTATTAAGTCGGGGAATGTTAGCGTAAGCATTGTCCTGTTTAAATGTGCATCATACGAATGGTGATGTGTTGTTCAATAAATAGCCAAGGGTTAACGCGAAGGACCTGTATGGAAACCCTTTTGTACTGTCCTGTGGTTTGCCCAGTTAACACCGAGCGTCACCACGGATGCAATCGAGATTTAATGGAGGCGTTTCCAATTGATGGCGGATCGACACACGAGCAGGGGGATTGGGGAAAAATGCTGCGGCTTACCTTTTCAGCCCCGACGATGTCTTCTCCCTGAAAATTATTAACTTCACACGAACACGGAATTATGTACAACAATAAATATTTATTAGTGGAACCGATAACAAGGAAACGCGACGGAAGAAACTAAATCCTAAATTGGGACGTCCCCACACCAGACTTCAGAAACGAAACAATGGGAGAAGATGAATAAAATAAATGCCTCGTCGTGTTGTGGAATGTCGTGCGTCTTATCTGTCTGCTGTCATCCAGGCCCCAAACGCGCGTCCGGACGTGGCTCCATGCTTGGCGGGAAGGAGGCCTCAGTCCGCTCCGTTTGTGTGCTCCGCTAATCAGCGCACGCCACCCGGCAGGCCCCGCTCGCACAATTGTCGTTCCATCGTCTTTCATCCAGCAGGCAAATTCGGATCGTAATGGAAGAGGTACAACCGGAAATGAAAGGCAAACAGGGAAGAGGTGCAAACGAATACGAAAATCACGGGCAGAAGGGAGGTTCGGGCAGGACGAATCCAGTATCGGAGAAGGCCAAGGGAAGAACTCAAAATGCCGGCGAGCAAGTGGTTTTACTGGCGGTCTTCTGACGTCAGCTCGCTTCCCCTCCAACCAGTGCGTCCCTTCCAACCTTCCCAAATCTTCTGATCTCATCCATCCCCTCCCATTGGCCGAGCATGCCATTGGTTGGTGGCCAACCACAAGTCCTTCTTTACTCTCCAATCACGGGGAAGCTCTCTGCCCTTCCTTTGACCAATCACACATCCTCCCCTACTCTGCCAATCAGTGCCCTGCTTGTTGCTCGCCCCTCCACTGGCCAATCACTAGTTCTCCTGGGCGTGGCTCCCAGCCTGCCTGAGCTCAATGTGAAAGCCATGGTGTACCACTGCACGGCCGCTTCCTGCCTGTTTCTTCCGGTCAGTTCTTATGGTCAGTCATTGTAAGGGGGGAGATTTAATTAATGTGGTGCACTAAGGGCCTATCTAAGTGTCTATAAGAGTGCATTGCTACAAGGGACACCGGGATGTTCCCAGAGGGAACGACACACAATGGAGTTAGCATATTCCCTAATTCTAGTTACCAAGCCCCGCCCCCTCGTGGCCGGGACACAGATACGCAGCTTACTCCGACATTCGGGCTACAGGTCCCTGACTTACTGTACATCAAGATGGTTCTTCTATCGTGACAGCCGGACACCTACCTATGCAGATCTACCTAAATCTAGATATTCCCCCTACCCCAAATTCATAATAGTACACTCCGGGTGAGGTGCTGGTGAGGCCTTGCAGAGAGAGAAGAAGAAGTTTCAGAGCGGCGTTGTCCATAAAGTGAGGGGAGGAGTTTCGTCACCTGAGGGGAGGAGTTTCGTCACCTGAGGGGAGAGGTTTTGTCACATGAGGGGAGGAGTTTCGTCACCTGAGGGGAGAAGTTTCGTCACCTGAGGGGAGGAGTTTCGTCACCTGAGGGGAGGAGTTTCGTCACCTGAGGGGAGGAGTTTCGTCACCTGAGGGGAGGAGTTTCGTCACCTGAGGGGAGGAGTTTCGTCACCTGAGGGGAGGAGTTTCGTTACCTGATGGGAGGAGTTTCGTCACCTGAGGGGAGGGCTTTCGTCACCTGAGGGGAGGAGTTTCGTCACCTGAGGGGAGGAAATGGATGGAGGAAGAGCACATTCCAGAGACAGACAAAGCTGCCACCAAGTTTTAAAAGAGGCAGACAACTTTTAATCTTCATTCTTGAGGTTGGACAGATGTTGTTTCCTGGCTGTCCTGAGAATGGATACACTCATTGTGTAATGAGCTGAGATCGTCTTCAGTGGGGTTTGCATTCCAGGAAAGGAAAGCAAGTTGTTTCAGAGCAGCTGCCTAAGAACATGATTCAGTGCACCATGGGTGGGATGAAGGGAATGATAACTGAAGATGAGATGGGATGGATCTGTGCATAACAGAGAGCAGCTTTATGTGGAAGAACTCCCAGGCTGAGTTTATATCAGGGGCGATAGATATGGGAGGAATATCAGTCCTTTGGTGAGATGGCTGCTTGCAGTATCTGCCAATGTGCTTGAGTGGAGTGCCCAACTCACCATCGTTGAGGCAGCTCTGAGAATTGCTAGTTTATGTTGACTCTTGCAAGCGCATGATGAATTGGATCAATTGGAGCAGGGGAAGAGCAGCAGACATTTGCAGGGAAGTCTGTCATTACATAGTGCAGAAGGGAGGAATGTCCAATGGGAGAAATCCTGGTGGGAAAGTTCACACATTGAGTCAGTCCCATGGGGTCACAGAAGGCCTTTGCTGAAGTGCCATGCTGGTGAGAGAGGTACCACCACCGAGCCAATTTGCATGGTGATTATTGAAATTGCTGCCACATCTGAGAAAGAGAGAGTTAGGATGAGTGGTGTAAAGTCCGTCAATGTTGTCTGAGAGAGATGTAAATGGAGTCGTCACTGTTAGGAGGATGTTACAACACACAGATGAATCAGAGGTAGGAGCAGAGGGGAAGTCACTGCCACAAGTACTCCTGGGGGTTGGGAGGTGTAAGATCAGTACAAGGGCAGTGAAAAGTTGAATCATTGATATAAGGTGCAAGGCCGCCGCCAGGGTGGAGTTCAGGCCTATCAAACTGGAGGAGCTGGGGAGAGAAACTAAGGAGTCAAGGACGTCCTGGGGGAGGATATTGTGGAACGGGTGATGTCCACTTTCAATGGCTGTGGCCTGCATTGAAATAGCTGTCAGAATGGAGTGGGGACCTCTGATGTTTGAACTCCACACAGTTAGGAACAGGGGAGGAGACGTTTGAAGGGTGCAGGATGGCGGAGAGGCTTTGTGGCGGCAGGGTAAGAGAGAGGCTGTTGAGGTGCAGGGGAAGCATTGAGAGGGTGGTGTGAGGGTAGGGATGTAGAAAGTGGAGGGGTGATGAAGCTTTGAGGGGGTGAGTTGTTCATTTGGAAAGCCAAACAAATTGTGTTTCGTATATAGAGACGGAGTCGCCATTGATGGTAGGAGCTAGTAGGTGTGCATGCTTTTGATATCCTGTGCAAAATCTGCTGTACCTATAAAATTCTCTATTAGGAGTAAAGATTGCCAGGACGCATCGGTTTCAAAGTACATTGTGTTGATTGATGCATCCTTTACTTTTTGGTATACATGTTGCATCAGCTTCTTATCACTTCCCTCTTATCTCTTCACAAGACATAAAGCACCCACTTCATTTTTATGATCTGCAAACCTTTCTCTCTACCTGCATGTGTACCTGTAAGATTAAAAAGCTCTTCACCATTGATAATGTCCTGCCCTTTAACCCTCATTGGTCTTATCATCATTAAACTTCTTTATTGACCTTCTAATGAGGAAATATCAAAGTACAAGTGTAAAATGAGATGAAACAAAGGACATTGCCCATGTTAGTTTGTGCTTCAGTAAAGTCTTCACTGCAGTGGGAGGCAAAGTGAAGAAGCAGGCCTGGAGATGAAGGTATAGGTTACTTGGCTTCCCCTTTATGACCTTGAAAAGAAAAAGCGACCAAAATCCCCACTTCTCCCCATCCTCAATGAGCGGGGATAATGTAATTACATTTCTCTGCAGCAACCCATGGCTTTAATCAAACCCTTGTCTTTCGTAAGGACTGGACAATTGCGGGTGGCGTATCAAGTGACGATATTTAATTAGAGCTCAGCCAACAGAGCCTGGGTGAGGGGGGCATGATGCTCGATGGACCACCCGCTGGCATTAGTTATTCTGCAATCAGACTTGTCACATGAAAAAATGGCTTTCCAAGCTGACGGCCTAGATTATCCATCAAGCTGATCTGCTCTGTACTTTAAAGTTTATATCTACTCTGTTTGAAATTAAATTGATCATACATGTAAAGGTTTAGCCTGGTGTTGGCTTAGCGGATAGGGTGCGGCTTGGGATCCTAGGATTCTGGGTTCAAATCCCGGTCGATCGCTGAATTAACGCCAGGGGGGTTGACTCAGCCTGTCATCCTTCCGAGGTCGGCAAATTGAGTACCAGTTCACTGGTAATTCCCGGTGTGTCGCAAAAGGCGACCAACAGGGTTGGCGACAGGAAGGGCATCCGGTCCATAAAACATTGCTTCCAAAAGGGGACCACGGTGCCCGAAAAAGGCCAACCCCTGCTCTGCAGTGAAAAATGGCCTCCAAAGGTGGTATATACATGTAAAAGTTTAATTGAAAAGAGGGTTACCACTAACCCTAACCCCCAACCCCATCCCAGGTACTTATATATTACCCCATGTAATGATTCTAACGCAGTCAATATTTTTTCTTGGTTTGGTAGTGTGTACTTCATATTGTAATGTAATCACAACTAACCCTCCTTTGGTGTTCCGCGGCAGGTGATCGAGACTCGTACTGGACCTCTTGGCTGCTCAACATATGACAACCTGGATGCGGTAAACTCCGTGCTGGTACAAACGCCAGAGAACAAAGTGCAACTACTCGGTGAGATCACTAACTTTCAACTGCTTAGTCTTGTTAGTATCACCCAGGCTTAACTTAATATCCCTGAAATGAACGTTATTTGAATTGGCAGCAACTATCGGGGACTCCTCTTCGTGGTGGTTGTACCCCCCCCCCCCTCCATCGCAAGTCGGGGAGTAAATCTTCCCCATTCTTCCCTGTTGCGTCAGGGTAGCACAGTCACGGTCAGGGGACTGATCGGTCCCCATGGACCGGCCCTTTCCCTTTTGTCTGTCCCTCATGCTCGCTCTCTCTCGCTCTCTTTATCGCTCTCTCTCTCGCCCCCTCTCTCTCTCGCTCTCTCTCGCTCTCTTTCTCGCTCTCTTTCTCGCTCTCTTTCTCGCTCTCTCTCACTCTCTTTCTCGCTCTCTCTCTCTCGCTCTCTCTCACTCTCTCTCTCTCGCTCTCTGTCCCTCATTCTCGCTCTCTCTCGCTCTCTTTCTCACTCTCTTTCTCGCTCTCTCTCTCGCTCTCTTTCTCACTCTCTTTCTCGCTCTCTCTCTCTCGCTCTCTCTCACTCTCTCTCTCTCACTCTCTGTCCCTCATTCTCGCTCTCTCTCGCTCTCTTTCTCACTCTTTTTCTCGCTATCTCTCTCGCTCTCTTTCTCACTCTCTTTCTCGCTCTCTCTCTCTCTCTCGCTCTCTTTCTCGCTCTCTCCCGCTCTCTTTCTCTTTTCTCGCTCTCTCTTGCTCTCTCTCTCTCGCTCTCTTACTTGCTCTCGCCCCCTCTCGCTCTCTTTCTTTCTCTCGCTCTCTCTCTTTCTCGCTCTCTCTCGCACTCTTTCTCGCTCTCTCTCTCTTTCTCGCTCTCTTTCTCGCTCTCTTTCTCGCTCTCTCTCTCGCTCTCTTTCTCTCTCTCTCTCGCTCTCTTGCTCGCTCTCTTGCTCGCTCTCTCTCGCTCTCTCTCTCTCGCTCTCTCTCGCTCTCTCTCGCTCTCACTCTCTCTCGCTCTCTCTCGCTCTCTCTCGCTCTCTCTCGCTTTCTCTCGCTCTCGCCCTCTCTCGCTCTGTCTCTGTCTGTCTCTGTCTCTGTCTCTATCTCTCTGTCTCTATCTCCCTCTAACTCTGGCATGGCCCTGACTTTGTGGAAGTGGGGTACAACATCCTGGATGTGGGAGATATCTGGGTCATTCCTGGGAGAGTGATCGGTTGTCCCCGTGCCGCAGGCTTGTTGGAGAGAACTGTCTGGGGCTAAACTACAACAACAACAACTTGAATTGGCAGCTGCATTTTGTCAAAGAAATGCAAGTTCTGTTTTAGCATCCAGAAGCCACTGTAAATGTGGATGATTGAGATTTGAAATCTAAAACAAAGTGAGGCAAATATAAACATAATGCAGCATTAAAAAACAGAAAGTTTCAGCTTCGAGGCAGAAATATCAGCCAGAACATTAATCAGACAAGGAGGAGAGGCCTGGTAGAGGTCATGGCAGAGTTGGCAGAGACTGGATTCAAGCAGTCATATTTCAGTGTGCAAATATCACGAAGATGTCAGCAGCAAAATGCACACTCCAAATGGGCATCGGCCTGGCCCATTGCTTGTCGCTCAGCCGCAATATCAATGTCAGTTAAGCCCGAAAACCGACAAGACATTACATGGTGCTTCCAACTTTGCGGCGGTGGGCCCCTGCCATCCTCCAAACCTCCCTTCCAAAATTTGACCCCTATGCCCTTCGCTCTCAAGCCGTCAGTTATTCCAAACGATTTTTCTTTAATTATCCGATTGTTCCATAGGCCATGGCAAAGCCCAAGTTCTCGTTTCTGCAGCGCCAAGCAGTGGTTGCCATGATTTGACCTCACATTGTAGCGTCACGTCGGGGACGATCGAGATTGCCTTGGTGGCAGATTGACCTTTTCAAAAATGCAAGCTGGATTGACCTGCTCGAATCCTACAGCGTGGTATTTCCGCTTGCTATTTACCATGGCTACTGGTCACCATAAGCCAAACCTAGGTGAGAGTAATGGGAATGTGGTTGCTTGGGAAAATCTTACATGTCTCCCTAATGTCACTTTGTTGTATTATTCAGGCTGCATATGCAAATAGACAACTCAGTAGCCTTTCCAGAAATAACAGAGGTTAGGAATGAGTGTCCGGCATAACATGCTGTACTATATCTGATGTTTATTCATAGTCATCAAAGAATAGCATTTCAAAGTTTTGAAATTGATTTTGGGAAACAGGATCTGGAGAGGCACTTTAAAATAATGTCTGACTACAAAGTGGAAATGGGGATGGAGGAGATAGAAAAATAATTGTGTAACTAGTATAAATATCAGCTTGGATCGACTCGCTACACTCGCCTCACCACGCGTCGCTACAGAGGAACGGGCTTTAATTAACTGAGGATAATGACTGAACTTGAGTTGCTGTGTTGTCATGATTTACACCTATCGTAATACAAACAATTATTTTGTACAAATTTGTTTGTAATATTGGTGATATTATTTATTTGTAATTTATTTGTAATATTGGTGACATTGTTTATTTGTAATTTATTTGGAATATTGGTGATATTATTTATTTGTAATTTATTTGGAATATTGGTGATATTATTTATTTGTAATTTATTTGGAATATTGGTGATATTATTTATTTGTAATTTTTTAGCCGGTGTGTACCCCGGTTTAGAATAGGTACACCGTATCCCTGCGTGTCGTAAGAGGCGATTAAAAGGGTTGGTGTCAGGAAGGGCATCCGGCCATAAAAGCATTGCCTCAAAAAGAAAACCATGACAATTACAACTACCTATGGGCAGGGTACAGCCGGAAGTACCCCGTGGGGGACCCCACTCCCTCTCGTCAAAACTCAAGGTGGGGAACCCGATCGAAGCAAGGGTGGAAATCACTCCATTTATGACGACAAAATGTCTGATGCCCGAAGTGGAGATCGGTTTCTGAGGTTTGGGACATGGAATGTAGGGACAAACACAGGGAAATCAGGAGAAGTGGTGGAAGTATTGGTCAGAAGAAGAGTGGACATATGTTGTGTGCAGGAGACGAGATGGAAGGGAAGTGGTGTGAGAATGGTGAAGGGTAGGCAGGGACAGAAATACAAGTTTGTGTGGCAAGGGTGCCCAGAAGGCGTGCATGGTGTTTGTGTCATGTTTTCTGAGGAGTTTGTAGACAGAGTGGTGAGTGTGACGAGAGTGAGTGAAAGGTTGATGATGGTGAGAATGATGATTGGAAAGCTCTTGGTGAACGTCATCTCGGGATATGCTCCGCAGGTTGGTCGGAGCGATGAAGAGAAGGACAAGTTCTGGTGTGCGATAGAGAAGCTGATGGAAAACGTGAAAGATGAGGAAGTTGTTGTGGTAGGAGGAGACCTAAATGGACATGTGGGAAGGAGTATGGACGGTTTTGAGGGAGTTCATGGGGGTTACGGATATGGTGTGAGAAATGGAGAAGGTGAAAGGATTTTGGAGTTTGCTGATGGAGCTGATTTGTTGATTTGTAATACTCAGTTCCAGAAAGAGGATAGATAATAAGCTTGTTACATACACGTCAGGTGGGTCGACGACAACCGATGACTACCTGCTGGTGCGTAGGCGAGATAGGGGACACCTCTGGGACACAAAGGTGATCCCGGGGGAGGAGGCCGTTTCACAGCACCACTTGGTTGTCTGCGACATAAGGGTGAAAGTTGCGAGGAGAGCTTGGCGGGTGAAGTACCAACCGAGAATGAAGGTGTGGAGGTTGAAAGAGGTGACAGTTTGGGAGGCATTAAAAGGGATGCTGAGTATGGTAGAGGATGATGTGGTTGAGCTTGAAAGTGGTTGGATGTTAATGAAAGATAGTCTGTTGGGAGCCATTGGTGAGGTATGTGGATGGACAAAAGGACCACCGAGGCACTCGGAAACATGGTGGTGGGATGATGAAGTTGGAAAGAAGCTTGAGGAGAAGAGGAAGAAGTTCAAGGAGTGGCAGAAGGCGAAGGGTATGGGGCCAGAAAAGGCAGAGCATGAAAGTTATAAGGCAGCCAAGAAGGCTGCAATGAAAGAGGTAGCAAAGGTGCAGGAGGCATGTAGGAAAATGTTTGGAGAACGCTTGGATTTGGAAGAGGGTCAGAGAGTGGTATTCAGGATTGCAAAGCAGATAGCGAAAGAGAGGTGTGATGTGATGGGGGTGAGTTGCTTGAAGGATGAAGTGGGACAAATCATTGTGGACCCAGATGGAATTAAAGGAAGATGGAAGAGATATATGGAAATACTGTTGAATGCAGAGAATGAATGGGACGGCAACATAGAGAGTAACCCACTTTTAGGACCGGCAGAGAAGATAACCGAGAAGGAAGTTGAGGAAGTGATAAAAGCAATGAAGAGTAGAAAAGCGGAAGGGCCGACGGGAGTTGTGGGAGATATGTTGAAGGCAGCAGGAAGTTGGGGTGTGAATAGAATGACAGAGATCTGCAATCTGGTGGTGAAAGAAGGCCGTATTCCATTGGCTTGGGAACTGAGTACCATCGTCCCTCTGTGCAAGGGGAAAGGCGACCCCCTGGACTGTGGCTCGTATCGAGTGATAAAGTTATTGGAGCATGGAATGAAGGTATTGGAAAGGGTGTTGCAGAGGAGGAGAAGGAAGAAAGTGAAGATTGACGAAATGCAGTTTGGATTTATTCCAGGAAGAGGAACGACAGACGTGCTCTTTATTGTGAGGCAGTTGCAGGAGAAGTACATGGAGAAGAGGAAGAAGTTGTTTCTTCTGTTTGTTGATCTGGAGAAAGCATTCGATAGGGTTCCACGCAAAGTATTGACATGGGCATTGAGGAAGTTAGGAGTGGAGGAATGGTTTATCAGAGTAGTGATGGCAATATACAAAAGAGCGCACACAGCTGTAGAGGACGAAGGACGGGAACAGTGGTGAGTTTGAGGTGAAGGTGGGAGTGCATCAGGGATCGGTACTAAGTCCACTACTATTTGTAGCTGTGATGGAGGTGCTGGCTCGGAACGTAAAGGAGGGTTTACCGTGGGAATTGTTGTACGCAGATGATCTTGTGTTGATTGCCGAAAGTATGTATGGACTGAAGGAGAAGATGAACAAGTGGAAGGAATGTATGGAGACAAAAGGTCTGAAGGTGAATATCGGAAAAAACGAAGGTGATGGCAATTGGTAAAGCATGTGGTGAGGTGGAAAGAACTGGGAAGTGGCCGTGTGCTGTGTGCAGGAAGGGTGTCGGAGTGAATTCCATTCAATGTACAATGTGCGCTGAGTGGGTTCATCAAAAATGTAGTGGTTTGAGAGGGTCATTAACCAGTGTGGCAGTTACATTCAAGTGTAAGGTGTGCACAGAGGGAGCTGCAGATGGAGGAAATGTTGAGTTGGATCTTGGAGACGGTGTGAAGCTGGAAGGTGTGAAAACATTTTGTTACCTTGGAGACATGCTGAATGGAGAAGGTGGATCAGACTCGGCAACGGTTGCTGGAGTGAGATGTGCATGGAAGAATTTTCGGGAACTGAGTGGTGTGCTGATGAGGAGGGGAGTGTCGTTGAAGCTGAAGGGAAAGGTGTATGCTGCATGTGTAAGAAGTGTTATGATTTATGGGAGCGACACATGGGTAATGAATGTCGAGCAGCAACGAAGGCTGGAAAGGGTGGAAATGCGAATGGTTCGGTGGATGTGTGGAGTATCGTTGAGAGAGAGGAAGACAAATGATGAATTGCAAAAGAGGATGGGAATAGAGCCTGTGATTGATGCTGTGAAGAGAAACAGTTTGAGATGGTTTGGTCATGTGTTGAGGAAGGATGAAGGTGACTGGTTGAGAAGAGTGATGGAAATAAATGTAGAAGGAAGTAGAGGACGGGGAAGACCGAGAAAGACTTGGCTAAAGATGGTGGAAGAAGAAATGCGGGCAAGGGGGTTATCAAGGAGAGATGCAGAAAATAGGACAAAATGGAGAAGATTGTCATGGGGACCGCAAGGCTAACCCCCGCTCTTGCAGGGAAAATGGCCTTAAAATGCCTGTTGTTGTTGTGTTGTTGTACATCTCTGTCTCTGTCTCAACTCCTGCCATTTATTTCCATCATAATGATTGCGTTCGTGTGTATTGTTGGTTGTTATCTCCATTTGCGGGTTTCAGGAGGTGGAATGGAGTCCTCTGAGGACCCAAAGTATCCACCTCCTCTTCAGAAAGGTATCACGGTTCATGGACAAAGCTGTTCAACTTTTTCAGAGCTTTGTACCAAGGGCTCTTTTCAGGATCGTCATCGAACCCCGGATGGCCTGTGTGTGTGTGTGTGTGTGTGTGTGTGTGTGTGTGTTATCGATATAATAATAGCGTAAGGACTCGTCTTTGTTATCCCTTTTACGCCGCACCCAGTGCCCCTATGCCCACGGCACTAATGGATTTACGATCTACGAACCGCGCTCTTTGTTTATCATGTACATCCATACTCGAAAATCTGAATTAGCCGACATTGGGGCCCAAAAGCATCCGATTAACTGCCGATACGACGCCATCTTACGACGCCATCGTATTGGCGTCTGCTGGGCGAAGGCGAAGCAAGCCGTCCGCTGATTGGACAGTCGAGTGCTGTGAACATGGGTGGTGTGAACCAAATGGTCTTTTTATTCCCTTGAACATTTTAAATTAGGCTATATAAGGAAACGTCTTTATCATCATTTTAATAAAGTTCAATGGAGTGATGTTGCGATACTCGGGGTGCGTTGCATAAATCCTCGTAACTCAGAGAGGTGTAGCAGGTGGCGAGACGTAAGGAAGCTTAAAGATAACGAGCTGAAACAGACGAACGATATGTCAATCCCTTTCTACACCGAACGGCGATAAAAGTATGAGAGCGGGAAGGCATGGCCTGAGCACTTCGAGCAGAGAGGACTGATTGGACTTAACTTAAAGAGAAAAAATTGGAGCTTAACGGAAGAAGAAGATCCCATGAGCGCTCCCCTATGCCATCCATAATGGTACACTCTATCCATACACCACATCCTCCCTTCCGTGGATGTTCCACGGGTTTCGGCTAGTTAATAATAAAGGCCTAACCACATCTAGGGATAGTTGATGAGTTTTTTTTCCAGTTATGGGTGTATCATTAACCATAAAATAACACATATAAAAGTCTTTAATTTCACTAATGAATTGAACAGCATATGTTTTCCTGATGAGCCCAAATAATGGTGAAACTAGTCTGTAGCTTTGCTTTACATTTGCAGATGGCACTTGTTATATATATTTCAAACCAACTGCGCAACAATTCAGATAAATCGATGTAACACAAACAAACATGAATGGAGTGCTTGCTTCAGGTGATGATAGTAATGTAAAACAATTAAGGTAAACTGCATCTGTGGGGGAAGTGATCAGGGATGGTAAGTCAGAGGCAGAGGTGTGGAGGAGGATGCAGGTGGGTGTGAATGTGTGGAGGAGGTTGGAGGGATTAATTGGCAGACAGGTAGATAGCAAGGAAATTTAAAGGGATGGTTCTGATGTTGTGTGTCATGCCGACCTACCTTTATGGTTTGGAAATGGTGGAACTTACAGAAAGACAACAACAGAGGATGCAGGTTTGCGACAACAACTGCATGAAGAGGATTGCAGGATTGAAGAGGGTGGATAGATGGAGGATGAATGAACTGAGGGAGGAGATTGGTGCTTGACAGGAAATTGGTGAAATGCCAGTTGGGAGGGGCTGAACATTTGATGCGCATGGGGGAAGATCGAATGGCAAAGATAGCGGATAGGTTAAAGGAGGAAGGAAGAAGGAAAAGTGGTAGACCGTGGTTGAGATGGGAGGATTGTGTGAAGGAAAAGTGGTAGACCATGGTTGAGATGGGAGGATTGTGTGAAGAGGGATATCAGTAAGGTGGAATTGGTTGGAGTGTGGAGAGAGTTGGTTGAGGGCAGAGGGAAATTTAATAGAGAGCATCATGGCCAAGCCATGGCAGAAGCTTGGTACCATTGGACCAAGTAAATAAAAATGACACACAGAAATATCTAATTTGCATAAGTATTCAACCCCCTGAGTCATTACTTCGTGGAAGCACATTTGGCAGCGATTACAGCATTGAATCCTCTTGGGTATGTCTGTATCAGCTTTGCACATCTGCATTTGTGGAGTTTCTCCCATTCTTCCTTGCAGATTTGCTAAAGCTCCGTCAAGTTGGATGTGTAGCGTCGGTGAACAGCAATCTTCAAGTCTTTCTACAGATTCTCAATGGGATTCAAGTCTGGGCTTTGACTGGGCCACTGAAGGACTTTCACGTTTTGTTCTGAAGCCATTCCAGTGTTTCTTTACCTATATGCTTGGGGTCATTGTCCTGTTGGAATGTAAATTTTTAACCAAGTCTAAGGTCTTTTGCCCTCTGAAGCATGTTCTCCTCAAGGATTTGCCTGTATTTGGCTCCATCAATTGCTCCCTCTATCCTTACAAGCCTCACAGTCCCTGCCACTGAAAAGCATCCCCATAGCATGATGCTGCCACATGCATGCTTCAGTGCTTCATGGTAGAGATGGTGTTAGATGGGTGATTTTCTGTGGTTGGTTTCTGTCAGATGTAGCACTTTGTGTTCAGGCCAAAGAGTTCAATTTTCATCTCTTCAGACCACAGGATATTTTGCATCATTCTCTGAAAGTCTTTCAGGTGCCTTTATGCAAACTACAGGTGTGCTGTTTACAGGCATGCGCCTTTTTATCAGTAGTGGCTTCCATCTGGCCACTCTCCCATAAAGCCTAGTTTTGTGAAGTGCTGCAGCGACTGTTGTCCTTCCGGCAGGTTGTCCCATCTCAGACAAGGAACTCTTTAGTTCTATCAGATTGGTTATTGGGTTCTTGGTCACCTCCTTGACAAAGATTCTTGCCTGGTTGCTTAGTTTGGTCGGACGGCCAGCACTAGGAAGAGTCTCGGTAGTTCCATATTCTTTCCATTTCCTAACGATGGAGCTCATTGTGCTCTTGGGAACTTTCAACATTCTAGAAATTGTTTTATTCCCTTCCCCATGTCTATGCCTCTTCACAATTCTATCTCGGAGTTCTATGGACAGTTCTTTGGACTTCCTGGTCGTGTTTTTGCTCTGACATGCATTTTCAACTGTGGGGCCTTATAAATAAAGCCGTAATTCATTCTAAATCATGTCCATTCAATTGAAATCTCCACAGGTGAACTCCAATCAAGTTGTAGAGACATCTCAATGATGATCAAAGGAAATTGGATGCAGCTGAGCTCAATTTGGAGTGTCATAGCAAAGGGGTTGAATACTTATTGACTGAAGACATTTGAGCTTTTCATGTTAAATTAATTTGTAAAAGATTCTAAAAGAAAATTTCCACTTTTACATTATGGGGTATTATGTGTAAATCAGTGACAAAAAAAAAATCAATTTAATCCATTTTAAATTCAGGGTGTAACGCAACAAAATGTGTGGAAATTGAAGGGGTGTGAATACTTTCTCCAGGTACTGTATATATAGCAGGATATCTCAGAGTTATGGATGGCTTCAGATGACACTTGATGGACTGGTTGGTTGTGTAACAAAGCCAAATTAATTCGATTTTCGTGAAGATCCGGACCCACATCCGGATGCAAGATTTTTTTTTTTTTTTAAAGAGTTTTTTCACACGATTGAGAGAGCGAGCCAAAATCCATGTAGAGCATGTTATTTCAAAAAGTTGTGGATGGGTTATATTAAAACCTGGTGGATGATTTGGTTGAATGACAAGAACAAGCCCATTAGATTTTGGTTCGGGTATGTGGGAGGTCAGCAGTTCCAACCTCATACCAAAGACTTTAAGAATGTTTCCTGCTGTTTCTGTGCTTGATGCTGAGCATTAAAAAATGGATGGAGCACGGACAAGCAACTATAAGTTGGTAATAATGACGCATTTTTCTTGGGCCTAATGGCCTCTTCTTGCATTGAAGTTCCTTGTCAGCAAACTCATATTATTATTATTATTACAATGGCCACAGGTGTTGCCTTTTCACCAAAGATGAGATACTTTCATCCTCACCTTGCGTTATTAGCCTTGTTATAAAACAGACATGCAATTCTTCTCACCAATTCAATGCGCAGTATTCCAGTCATTTTCACCAATTGGATTTTCAACACGTTTATTGCTTGCTTGATGACGGACCAACAGCATTGGGTTGTATTTGAGAATACCCAAGATTGTTCACAATTTACAGCTATTTTTGAACTCTCTGCACCGTTTAATCAGGCTCCCTGCACCACGAGAAAGACATGCTTCATAGAATTGTGTAGTCTCCTGTCAATTTCAGGCGGTTTCATGTTCTCCTTTACAAGGAAGTTAATTGGACACCTCTGTTCTATAGCACACATGACGAATGATGTAGGCCACAACCTGGGTTTTACCCACAATGCTTTGACAATCAATGATGTTACTTCCTGTTCACATGGACAATATCAAGTATTGAATTTCCTCCTGATACATGGACAATATCAATAGCTTGAATTTCCTCCTGATACGTGGACAATATCCATAGCTTGAATTTCCTCCCGATACATGGACAATATCAATAGCTTGAATTTCCTCCTGATACGTGGACAATATCAATAGCTTGAATTTCCTCCCGATACATGGACAATATCAATAGCTTGAATTTCCTCCCGATACATGGACAATATCAATAGCTTGAATTTCCTCCTGATACGTGGACAATATCAATAGCTTGAATTTCCTCCTGATACGTGGACAATATCAATAGCTTGAATTTCCACCTGATACATGGACAATATCAATAGCTTGAATTTCCTCCTGATACATGGACAATATCAATAGCTTGATTTCCTCCTGATACATGGACAATATCAATAGCTTGAATTTCCTCCTGATACATGGACAATATCAATAGCTTGAATTTCCACCTGATACATGGACAATATCAATAGCTTGTATTTCCACCTGATACATGGACAATATCAATAGCTTGAACGTGCTCCCAATACATGGACAATATCAATAGCTTGAATTTCCTCCTTATATATGGACAATATCTATCGCTTGAATTTCCTCCTGATACATGGACAATATCAATAGCTTGAATTTCCTCCCGATACATAGACAATATCAAGAGCTTGAAGTTCTTCCCGATACATGAACAATAGCAATAGCTTGAACGTGCTCCTGATACATGAACAATATCAATAGCTTGAATTTCCTTCCGATACATGTACAATATCAATAGCTTGAATTTCCGCCCGATACATGTACAATATCAATAGCTTGAATTTCCGCCCGATACATGGACAATATCAATAGCTTGAATTTCCCACCGATACATGGACAATATCAATAGCTTGAATTTCCTCCTGATACATGGACAATATCAATAGCTTGAATTTCCTCCTGATAAATGGACAATATCAATAGCTTGAATTTCCTCCCGATACATGGACAATATCAATAGCTTGAATTTCCTCCTGATACATGGACAATATCAATAGCTTGAATTTCCTCCTGATAAATGGACAATATCAATAGCTTGAATTTCCGCCCGATACATGGACAATATCAATAGCTTGAATTTCCTCCCGATACATGGACAATATCAATAGCTTGAATTTCCCACCGATACATGGACAATATCAATAGCTTGAATTTCCTCCTGATACATGGACAATATCAATAGCTTGAATTTCCTCCTGATAAATTGACAATATCAATAGCTTGAATTTCCTCCCGATACATGGACAATATCAATTGCTTGAATTTCCTCCTGATACGTGGACAATATCAATAGCTTGAATTTCCTCCTGATACGTGGACAATATCAATAGCTTGAATTTCCACCTGATACATGGACAATATCAATAGCTTGAATTTCCTCTTGATACATGGACAATATCAATAGCTTGAATTTCCACCTGATACATGGACAATATCAATAGCTTGTATTTCCACCTGATACATGGACAATATCAATAGCTTGAACGTGCTCCCAATACATGGACAATATCAATAGCTTGAATTTCCTCCTTATATATGGACAATATCTATCGCTTGAATTTCCTCCTGATACATGGACAATATCGATAGCTTGAATTTCCTCCCGATACATAGACAATATCAAGAGCTTGAAGTTCTTCCCGATACATGAACAATATCAATAGCTTGAACGTGCTCCTGATACATGAACAATATCAATAGCTTGAATTTCCTTCCGATACATGTACAATATCAATAGCTTGAATTTCCGCCCGATACATGGACAATATCAATAGCTTGAATTTCCTCCCGATACATGGACAAATATCAATAGCTTGAATTTCCCACCGATACATGGACAATATCAATAGCTTGAATTTCCTCCTGATACATGGACAATATCAATAGCTTGAATTTCCTCCTGATAAATGGACAATATCAATAGCTTGAATTTCCTCCCGATACATGGACAATATCAATAGCTTGAATTTCCTCCTGATACATGGACAATATCAATAACTTGAATTTCCTCCTGATACATGGACAATGTCAATAACTTGAATTTCCTCCTGATACATGGCCAATATCAATAGCTTGAATTTCCTCCTGATACATGGACAATATCAATAGCTTGAATTTCCTCCCGATACATGGACAATATCAATAGCTTGAATTTCCTCCTGATACATGGACAATATCAATAACTTGAATTTCCTCCTGATACATGGACAATGTCAATAACTTGAATTTCCTCCCGATACATGGACAATATCAATAGCTTGAATTTCCTCCTGATACATGGCCAATCTCAATAGCTTGAATTTCCTACTGATAAATGGACAATATCAATAGCTTGAATTTCCTCCCGATACATGGACAATATCAATAGCTTGAATTTCCTCCTGATACATGGACAATATCAATAACTTGAATTTCCTCCTGATACATGGACAATGTCAATAACTTGAATTTCCTCCTGATACATGGACAATATCAATAGCTTGAATTTCCTCCTGATACATGGCCAATATCAATAACTTGAATTTCCTCCTGATACATGGACAATATCAATAGCTTGAATTTCCCACCGATACATGGACAATATCAATAGCTTGAATTTCCTCCCGATACATGGACAATATCAATAGCTTGAATTTCCTCCCGATACATGGACAATATCAATAGCTTGAATTTCCTCCTGATACATGGACAATATCAATAGCTTGAATTTCCTCCTGATGAATGGACAATATCAATAGCTTGAACGTGCTCCCGATACATGGACAATATCAATAGCTTGAATTTCCTCCCGATACATGGACAATATCAATATCTTGAATTTCCTCCTGATACATGGACAATCTCAATAGCTTGAATTTCCTCCTGATACATGGACAATATCAATAGCTTGAACGTGCTCCCGATACATGGACAATATCAATAGCTTCAATTTCCTCCTGATACATGAACAATATCAATAGCTCGAGTTTTCTCCTGATACATGAACAATATCAACAGCTTGAATTTCCTCCTGATACATGGACAATATATATAGCTTGAATTTCCTCCTGATACATGGACAATATCAATAGCTTGAATTTCCTCCTGATACATGGACAATATCAATAGCTTGAATTTCCTCCTGATACATGGACAATATCAATAGCTTGAATTTCCTCCTGATACATGGACAATATCAATAGCTTGAATTTCCTCCTGATACATGGACAATATCAATCGCTTGAATTTCCTCCTGATACAAGGACACTATCAATTGCTTGAATTTCCTCCTGATACATGAACAATATCAATAGCTTGAACGTGCTCCCAATACATGGACAATATCAATAGCTTGAACGTGCTCCCAATACATGGACAATATAAACAGCTTGCACATGCTCCTGATACATGAGCAATATCAATAGCTTGAATTTCCTCCTGATACATGGACAATATCAATAGCTTAAACTTGCTCCCGATACATGGACAATATCAATAGCTTGAACGTGCTCCCGATACATGGACAATATCTATAGCTTGAACGTGCTCCCGATACATGGACAATAGCAATAGCTTGAATGTGCTCCCGATACATGGACAATATCTATGGCTTGAACGTGCTCCCGATACATGAACAATATCAATAGCTTGAACGTGCTCCCGATACATGAACAATATCAATAGCTTGAATTTCCTCCCGATACATGGACAATATCAATAGCTTGAATTTCCTCCTGATACATGAACAATATCAATAGCTTGAATTTCCTCCTGATACATGAACAATATCAATAGCTTGAATTTCCTCCTGATACATGAACAATATCAATAGATTGAATTTCCTCCCAATACATGAACAATATCAATAGCTTGAATTTCCTCCTGATACATGGACAATATCAATAGCTTGAAGTGCTTCCCGATACATGAACAATATCAATAGCTTGAACGTGCTCCTGATACATGAACAATATCAATAGCTTGAAATTCCTTCCGATACATGGACAATAACAATCGCTTGAATTTCCTCCCGATACATGGACAATATCAATACCTTGAATTTCCTCCCGAAACATAGACAATATCAATGGCTTGAATTTCCTCCTGATACATGAGCAATATCAATAGCTTGTACGTGCTCCCGAAACATGGACAATATCTATCGCTTGAATTTCCTCCTGATACATGGACAATATAAATAGCTTGAATTTCCTCCCAATACATGGACAATATCAATAGCTTGAAGTTCTTCCCGATACATGAACAATATCAATAGCTTGAATTTCCTTCCGATACATTGACAATAACAACATCTTGAAACTCCCACAATATCAATAGCTTGAATTTCCTTCTGATACATGGACAATAACAATAGCTTGAACGCGGTCCCGATACATTGACAATATGAATAGCTTGAATTTCCTCCCGACACTCCCACACAATATCAATAGCTTGAAACTCCCACAATATCAATAGCTTGAATTTTCTCCTGATACATGGACAACATCAATAGCTTGAAATTTCTCATCATACATGAACAATATCAATAGCTTGAACATGCACCCAATATATGAACAATATCAATAGCTTGAACGTGCTCCCGATAGAAGAACCATATTTAGAGGCCATTTTTCCCCGCAGGGCAGGTTTTGTCCCGATACATGGACAATATCAATGTCTTAAATTTTCTCCCGAAACATGCACAATATCAATAGCTTGAATTTCTTCCTGATACATGGACAATAAAAATAGCTTGAATTTCCTCCTGATACATGGCATGTTCATGGCATGTTGTCATGGACAATATCAATAGCTTGAACTTGCTACCAATACATGGACAATATCATTGGCTTGAACAAAATTTCAGCGTCAAAAAAGTATTTTCTCTACAATCTGATGTTGTGTCATAGTGTGCTTGAGAATGTGTGTGCGCTTGTTGTAAGAAGTAATCTGATTCTGCAACTGGACCAGACGGCATCAGCCCTCGGGTCCTAAAATCCTGCTCTGCCACTCTATCTCACCCTCTGTCTGTTCTCTTCACCCTCTCATGGTCATCTGCCATCTGCTTGGAAATCAGCCAACATTACCATTTTACATAAGAAAGGTGCAAAAACAGATCCTTGCAACTACACACCAATCAGCCTGCTCCCAATTATCAGCAAAGTCATGGAATCCATCATCGCTTCTGATATCAAATCATTCCACTTCTCCAAAGTATTGATCTCTGATCATCAATTTGGATTCAGACCAGGTCACTATACTCTGGACATGCTGCTTCTGTTGTCTCAACAATGGATGGAGGTCCTCAATGCCAAACAGGAAATCAGAGCTGTCTCCCTTGACATGTCACATGACATTCGATACGGTCTGGCACCCCGCCCTGCTCACCAAACCTCTTATGGTATCCATGGAAACTTCCATTGGCTTGTGGACTTCCTCATGGGTCGCTGCCAACGTGTGGTCTTCATTAATTGAGTTCCTCACTTCCTGTTCTGTTGAGTGGAGGAAGGTTGGAGTTCAGGCTGGAGTTCCTCAAGGCAGCGTTCTGGGCCCTGTGCTTTTTCTGATCTTCATCAATGATCTTTCCGACTCTCTGGAATATCCTCTCTATCTCTTTGCTGATGACTCCACTCCATGCCGCTCCATATCTCAACCCTCAGATCGGCAGGCAGCAGCCTCCTCACTCTTGGCAGACCTAGACAAAATCACAAACTGGTCAAAAAAGTGGAATTTGTGTCCTTCAATCCTGCAAAATCTCACACTCTCACTATGTCTCTCCAAAAATACCGTCTGGACAACGCTCCCATCTACTTTCTGAACAATCTTCTTGAAGAAGTTCTGTCGCTCAATCTTTTGGGTCTCACTATCGGCCATGATCTTTCCTGGGAAAACCACATTTCCAAGCTGGCCTCCAAAGCCAGTCGCCGACTGGGCATCCTCCATCATGTGAAGTCCTTTCTGGGCACTTCTGAGCTCCACACCACATACAAAGGTTTCATCCGCAGCTCAATGGAATACTGTTCTCCCCTCTGAGCTGGTGCGCCTGCCTCACACCTACCTCGGCTTCACGCGGTTGAAACAAAAGCTTTCAGAATCATTGGAATCTCCCACAATGAAGCTAACTCTGAGGGCCTTTCACTCTCTCTCACCACAGGCAGGTTGGTGGTCTTTCTCTCTTCTACCGACTCCTCTCCGGCCTAGCTCCCCCTGCTCTGTCCGTGCTCTGTCCTCCAAATATTCCTACAGGACGCACAAGTTCTGCCAGAAACCCTCTTTGGTGAAACTGCCAAAATTAAGACTGTCTGCTCACCTTCACTCCTTCATTCCTCTATTCTCCTGCCTCTGGAACAAACTCCCACACTCTCTTCAACCCCTCTCTCTCTCTCTCTCTCCAGGTCTTTAAAACAGCTGTTCACCACCATCTCTTGTCTTCTCCCATCCAAAACCTTGATCTTTTCTCGCTCTGTTAAAACACCCCAAATCCGCAGTCTTTAAATCCCCAACTTCTTTACTGAAATTCCTTGGAGTGAAATTCGAATTGGTGTTCATTTGCTTTATACCGTGTACCCCTCCCTCCTCCCCCAGCCCTCTCCTTCCCACAGATCTCTCGACGTCCCTGTTTTCTACTGTTGTGATTGTGTGCTTCCCTCTCCTTCCCTCGCTTGTCTCCCGCTCCCTTCATTGTATGTTTTATGTGTCTGTGCATGTTTTCATGTTCAATGTGTTAGCTCTTACACGAGCCTCGATTCTGTATTTTAAAAAAAAGGTATGCAATCACAACCCACCCGCTTATTATCACAATGAAATTAAGTTTTTGATAGAAATCTCAAGCTTGCCTGTACTAAGAAAACCTCTTACTATCAGCTCATTGAGCATGCATTACAGTAATGGTCTAGGAAATGATCAGTTCACACAGTTTGGGACCTTCATGAAAGGATACATAGCATCCAAGGAGTATCTCGAGATCAGGTTCAAATTTCCATGCTGCTACCTTACCTAATTGATGATTGAGTGATTCAGAATGACAATCCAGGTATCCATCAGGCCAGTCTGGTGCAGGAATAGTTTGATGAATTTGACGGATTTCATAGCATCAATGAAAGGTGTGACAAAGCTAGGGGCAAAGACCTGAAAAAGCCTGGAAGCAAATTTTGTGCAAATGTTCTGAGCTGGCACGATTCGAGGAATGATTCAAATGTCCCCGAGAGTTGCCCCCCATCTCGGGAATCCAATGTCACATCATATTGCTGCTGCCATTGAGGTCAGAGATGGTTTCTGCTCATCTTAGAGTTTTTAATGAATGTATGGACAACATATTCTGTTAATTTGCCCTATGACTACAATGTACTTCTTTGCTTGTGTGGTTTGCATATCATGTAAGCATTTGAGTTTTGCAATTGAGTATATGTTTAAAAAAAAATTGAATCCAACCTGAAAACAGTAATTTCAGCCTGAAACTTTGAGCATGCAACCTGTTATTTGATGGTGAAAAAAGAAAACATCAAAAGTCAATTGCATAGTGCAGAAGACAACAAAATATTTAACCCTTTGCGATTTGAAATAGCTGTTGCTTGCAGAGTGAAGAAACACCATGGTGCTGCAGAATAACCTTTTTATTTGATGTTCTCACATTCTCCACTCCTGCACTTCCTCTCTCAACCTCCTCTCGCCTCTCCAAGCACCATCCTTCACTCCTCGTCTCGTTTTTGCATTCCCTCGGTGTCCTGTCATCGCCCTTCAAATCCCACATCCATATCATCCGTTTCAGCCTCATTTCTCGCTCCCTTAATATTTTCTGTTATTCCTGACTTTTCTCTCTGCTTGTGAACTTTTCATCCCACTTCCACCTTGCCTCAGGCCTTCAAGCTATCCTGCCAGAATATGTCCGTGAGCCGTTTGTGCGAGCAGCCTTGTCATACTTACTGTGCGGCGCACGAGGTTGGTTTGAGTGCCGTTCATCTGTCTGTACGTGCCGCTGCTTGCCAGCGCACCAAGAGTGCAACTGCCCGAAGGCAGATGTGCGCACCACTCAAGCTACCGTACTGCGTCTGCAGCAGAAGTGGGACGGGGCACAAAGGCTCTTCGAGGCATCAGGTATTGCCTACAAAATAGATTTTGCTGCCCGTAAGTGTCAAGAGAACATTTTCGAACAAACAATAGGGTTTAATGAAACAGGAATAACACATAGATTCCACAAATATAGCTGAGCTTTAAAGCTGAAAATTATTTTCGTTTCGCCTTATATAATCGCAATGTTATGATTGTAAAGAGCAGGAATTATCTACACAATCTGAATCACATAATTCATGTAGCCTTTTCTAAAAATGTGCTTTTAAGTGCGATCTAAAAAAAAAAAGAAGAAGTAATTACATCCACCACCGAAGGTGGAAGGAGGTTGTTTTCACTGCTGTCTGTCTGTCTGTCTATTTGTTTGTCTGTCGACAGGATATCTCATAACGATGTGGATGGATTCGGACAACATTTAGTGCACAAGTTGGGTGTGTGACAAGAACGAATTTATTAGATTTTGGTGACGATCCGAATCCGAATCCGGCCTATCAGTGGGATACTAAATGTAAATTGTTCAACCTGGCGAAGGTATGTGCTCTATGGAGTGCCATTTTAATTTATTACTGTTTAGTATAGGTAAGTTTATCCTGATCAAATAAGTAATTTCAAATTTTAAATCTAAAAATAATAGGTTCTGGCTGTGATGATTTTTAAGTTCCAAAAAATATCTTAATTCTCCAAAATCATATTGGCTCACAGTCCAATTTTGCAAAATTTTAAGATACGCTGCACACGCGAAGCGAAGATCAAGGCTAGGCAATCGCTGTGTTCATGTGGCGTGCATGTCTGCATTTTTAAAATTCAGTTTCTTGGCAACCATTGGTCCGATTGACACGAAATATTACCATAACAGCACCTCCCCCTGTATAATTTTTTATTCATAATTATGACGTCATAGGTCACTTGGTACGGAAGCCATCTTGGAAAAACGTTACACCTCTATATCTCCAAAACCGCTCAATGAAAAAAAATAGACCATTGCTCATTGTAAAGTACTCCCCATGCAGAATAAGATAGGTTAATGATGATGGTATCTGTTGTCTTCATTCTGATGTCAGAATTTTGACAAGTATAACACTTCATCTGATCAGTATGAAAAAAAAGAAGATCTGTAATAGTACATTATTAGTAATAATAATATATTTATTAAGAGTAATAATATTTGGCCATGCCACATTATGAGTAATAATAACATGTTTAATAACAGTAATAATATTTGGCAATGCCACATTATGAGTGAGGATAATATATTTATTAATAGTAATAATACTTGGCAATGCCACATTTTGAGTAATATTAATATATTTATTAATAGTAATAATACTTGGCAATGCCACATTATGAGTAATATTAATATATTTATCAATAGTAATAATACTTCAGAATGCCACATTATGAGTAATAATATCATATTTAATAACAGTAATAATATTTGGCAATGCCACATTATCTATATAATAATAGCGTAAGGACTCGACTTTGTTATCCCTTTTACGCCGCACCCAGTGACCCGATGCCCACGGCACTAATGGATTTACGATCTACGAACCGCGCTCTTTGTTTATCACGTACAGCCATACTCGAAAAATCTGAATTAGCCGACGTTGGGGCCCAAAAGCATCCGATTAACTGCCGATACGACGCCATCTTACGACGCCATTGTATTGGCGTCTGCTGGGCGAAGGTGAAGCAAGCCGTCCGCTGATTGGACAGGCGAAGGCGAACGCAAGCCATCCACTGAGTGGACAATCCATTTGCATTTGTGGTTTGTGCCGGTGTCGGCGATTGTCGTTCATATACGCACTCTTCATTCTCATCTTTCTTCCTAACTCTTACTCGGACAAGCAAATCCCCGATGCCATCCATAATGGTACACTCTATCCATACACCACATCCTCCCTTCCGTGGATGTTCCACGGGTTTCGGCTAGTGAGTAATAATAACATATTTAATAACAGTAATAATATTTGGCAATGCCACATTATGAGTGAGGATAATATATTTATTAATAGTAATAATACTTGGCAATGCCACATTATGAGTAATAATAATATATTTATTAATAGTAATAATACTTGGCAATGCCACATTATGAGTAATAATATTAATATATTTATTAACAGTAATAATACTTCACAATGCCACATTATGAGTAATAATAATATATTTATTAATAGTAATAATATTTGGCCATGCCACATTATGAGTAATAATAATATATTTATTAATAGTGATAATATTTGGCAATGCCGCATTATGAGTAATAATACTATATTTATTAATAGTAATAATATTTGGCAATGCCACATTATGAGTAATAAAAATATATTTATTAATAGCAATAATATTTGGCCATGCCACATTATGAGTAATATTAATATATTTATTAATAGTAATATTATTTGGCAATGCCACATTATGAGTAATATTAATATATTTATTAATAGTAATAATATTTGGCAATGCCACATTATGAGTAATAATAATAATATATTTATTAACAGTAATAATACTTGCCAATGCCGCATTATGAGTAATAATAATATATGTATTAACAGTACTAATACTTGGTAATGCCACATTATTAATAATAATATTAATATATTTATTAAGAGTAATAATACTTGGCAATGCCACATTAGAGTAATAATAATATATTTATTAATAGTAATAATACTTGGCAATGCCACATTATGAGTAATATTAATATATTTATCAACAGTGATAATATTTGGCCATGCCACATTATGAGTAATAATATTAATATATTTATTAACAGTAATAATATTTGGCCATGCCACATTATGAGTAATAATAATATATTTATTAATAGTAATAATATTTGGCCATGCCACATTATGAGTAATAATATTAATATATTTATTAACAGTAATAATATTTGGCCATGCCACATTATGAGTAATAATATTAATATATTAATTAACAGTAATAATACTTGGCAATGCCACATTATGAGTAATAATATTAATATATTTATTAACTAATAATACGTGGCAATGCCACATTATGAGTAATAATATTAATATATTTATTAACAGTAATAATATTTGGCCATGGCAGATTATGAATAATAATATTAATATATTTATTAACAGTAATAATATTTGGCCATGCCACATTATGAGTAATAATATTAATATATTTATTAACAGTAATAATATTTAGCCATGGCAGATTATGAGTAATAATATTAATTATTTATTAACAGTAATAATATTTGGCCATGTCACATTTTGAGTAATATTAATATATTGATTAATAGTAATAATATTTGACAATGCCACATTGTGAGTAATAATATTAATATATTTATTAACAGTAATAATACTTGGCAATGCCACATTAGAGTAATAATAATATATTTATTAATAGTAATAATACTTGGCAATGCCACATTATGAGTAATAATATTAATATATTTATTAACAGTAATAATATTTAGCCATGGCACAATATGAGTAATAATATATATTTATTAATAGTAATAATACTTGGCAATGCCACATTATGAGTAATAATATTAATATATTTATTAACAGTAATAATATTTAGCCATGGCACATTATGAGTAATAATAATATATTTATTAATAGTAATAATACTTGGCAATGCCACATTATGAGTAATAATATTAATATATTTATTAACAGTAATAATATTTAGCCATGGCACATTATGAGTAATAATATATATTTATTAATAGTAATAATACTTGGCAATGCCACATTATGAGTAATAATATTAATATATTTATTAACAGTAATAATATTTAGCCATGGCACATTATTAGTGCAAGTCACAAACCAGAAATACAAATATTCAGTCCCAGCGATAGAGTTGAACAGAGACTCCAAGCAAAGTTTACGTTAAACAAATAAAATTTTCACAAATTTCTGCATATGTGTAAAAGGGTAGCTTTCATTCCCAAACTGCCCCATGGGAAAAAATTGAAATTTGGCTCATTGTAAAGAACTCCCCATGGGGAATTTTTTAAAACGCACCATATGTTTAAAATATGCCCGAGCTCCTTCAAAAGTGAACATTTTGTAATCAGCTCATCGATTTGTGCTCCTCCATGAAGTCGATTGCCCGTTAAATGTATTTTCACGATAAATTATTTTAATGAGAATTATGCTACTGACATGAAGTGTATGTAGCATAATATTGCAATTGCAATTGAAAAAAAATTGCACGGAATAGTGCAATTTTAACTTGTCAAAAGGAAATCCACGGCAACACCGTACACTTTAGAACGTGAAAATCACACTTGTTTAAAATTGTATCTGTTACTGCAACAATGCAATGGAATGATTGATGATGCAATCAATTCAAATGTGTTGTGCAGCCACTGTGTGAAAAATGAGTGTGTTTTAGTGCAGCTCATGAGACATAATGCCAGCAGGATTATAATTTGTTAATTTACTTAATCTGACCTTTTCCATGTTCAAAACAACATGTGAAGACTGCATGGATTTAAGGCTCATCCTCTGATGTATGCCCTCTTTAGATTCACATACGTTTGGGGCATGTGTTGAAGTGACTTGCCGATGGTTCATCTAATGACTTGTGCAACTTGGAACATGCAGCGTTGATTATTTTTTGAACACGATGCAGAGCTTGTTCGTGGCGTTGATATATGGCTAATTGGGGTTTTTGCAGTTTACCATCAAAAGTATCAACAACCATGCTTTACTGCCTATAAACAAGGCGTTGCTAGTGTCACCTTTGGATGGCATTCAACAGAGTTCAGATGTTTGATGTTTTGGGGGATATTTTGCTTCCTAATACAGATTCTCATTGTTACCCTGCGCTCGCAAAGCCAAAAGCAGGGTTAGGCATAGGATTGTGTCCGTACGTGTGGCGTACGTGTCTGAATTTTTAAAATTCATTTTCTCGGCAACCGTTGGTCTCATTGACACAGAATTTTACCATCGGAGTGCCTCCACCTGTAGAATATTTTTTTCATAATTATGACGTAATAGGTCACATGGTACGGACCTTACACCTCTCTATCTCCGAAAAACGTGACACCTCTATAATCTATATCTCCGAAACCTCGCAATGGAAAAAACTGAAACATGGCTCATTGTCAAGTACTTCCCATGGGGAATAAGATATGTTAATGATGATGTCATCGGTGCCTTCATTATGATGTCATAATTAGACAAGTACAACGTTTGATCTGATCAGTGTGAAAAAAAATTCTCTGCAACTGTTGGTCCGATTGACATAACATTTTGACCAGAGGAGGGCCTCTGGCTGTAGAATATTTTAATGATAATCATGACGTCATAGGTCATGTGATACAGGCGCCATCTTGGAAAAACGTTGTACCTCTATATCTCTGAAACTGCCACATGAATTTTTTTTTGAAACTTGACTCATTGTGAAGAACTCCTCATGGGGAATTAGTGTTAACGATGACGTCATTCGTGCATTAATTATGACGTCATAATTCGAGAGTGAAAATGCTTAGCCTGATCAGTTTGAAATTTATTGAGCGTGATCTACACAAGTTACAGGATATTGGAGAATATAAATTTATGATGTCATCGCTCATGTGGTTTGGCAGCCATATTGGATCACATTAAAAAACCTCCAAAAACAGAAGAGTTGGCTCGCACCAAGTTGACTGCGCACTGCGCAGGATAAGTATTCCATGAATACCATCTAGTTGGTCATCATTTTGGTGATCCCCCCTCTCCCCACCCTTTTCTACTTCCATTTTATCTCCAGGAGAATCTTCGGGTTTTATTTTATGCTCAGAAAATGGAATTGCAGCAATCAATGCTGAGATGCTATTTATGTCGAGCTTTATATGATGCTGCAATCAAGCTATGTTCCATAGCAAATGAAAAGCAACATTTTAGCACAATGGGGATTGATGTGTGTAATTCATATCCCATCGTAAAGATACTTCTTTTTTCTATACAAGAGCGAGACTCATCTCATGAAAGAGTAAGGTTACAGTTACAGCGATGTCGTGGGGAAACAATGGGGCAAAACCAGCAAGGAAATAAACCAATCAGGAACGATAACTATCAGGGATGCCTCTTCATGGTGGTTGTACCCCGCCCTCCCATCCCGCCCCCCAATGCAAGTCGGGGGCCAAATCTTCCCCATTCTACCCTGCTGTCTGGATTTGTCAGTGCAGTGAAGTCATGGTCAGAGTGCCGATCAGTCCCCTTGGACCAGTCCTTCCGTCTTTCTCTCTCTCTCTCTCTCTCTCTCTCTCTCTCTCTCTCTCTCTCTCTCTCTCTCGTACAATTTATAGACAAGCCAGCGAAGAGGTACAACAAGAACGAAAGACAACAACAAACAACAACATGCATTTTAAGGCCATTTTCCCTGCTAGAGCGGGGGTTAGCCTTGCGGTCCCCATGACAACCTTCTCCATTTTGCCCTATTTTCTGCATCTCTCCTTGTTAACCCCCTTGCCCGCATTTCTTCTTCCACCATCTTTAGCCAAGTCTTTCTCGGTCTTCCCCGTCCTCTACCTCCTTCTACATTCATTTCCATCACTCTTCTCAACCAGTCACTTTCATCCTTCCTCAACACATGACCAAACCATCTCAACCTGTTCCTCTTCACAGCATCCATCACAGGCTCTATTCCCATCATCTTTCGCAATTCATCATTTGTCTTCCTCTCTCTCAACGATACTCCGCACATCCACCGAACCATTCGCATTTCCACCCTTTCCAGCCTTCGTTGCTGCTCTACGTTCATTACCCATGTCTCGCTCCCATAAATCATAACACTTCTCACACATGCAGCATACACCTTTCCCTTCAGCTTCAATGACACTCCCCTCCTCATCAGCACGCCACTCAGTTCCCGAAACCTCTTCCATGCACATCTCACTCAAGCAACCATTGCCGAGTCTGATCCACCTCCTCCATTCAGCATGTATCCTAGGTAGCAAAATGTTTTCACACCTTCCAGCTTCACGCCGTCTCCAAGATCCAACTCAACATTTCCTCCATCTGCAGGTCCCTCTGTGCACACCTTACACTTGAATGTAGCTGCCACACTGGTTAATGACCCTCTCAAACCACTACATTTTTGATGAACCCACTCAGCGCACATTGTACATTGAATCGAGTTCACTCCGACACCCTTCCTGCACACAGCACAGGGCCACTTTCCAGTTCTTTCCACCTCACCACATGTTTTACCACTTGCCATCACCTTCGTTTTTCCAATATTCACCTTCAGACCTTTTGTCTCCATACATTCCTTCCACTTGTTCATCTTCTCCTTCAGTCCATCCACACTTTCTGCAATCAACACCAGATCATCTGCATGCAACAACTCCCAAGGTAAACCCTCCTTTACGTTCCGAGCCAGCACCTCCATCACAGCTACAAATAGTAGTGGACTTAGTATCGACCCCTGATGCACTCCCACCTTCACCTCAAACTCACCACTGTTCCCGTCCTTCGTCCTTACAGCTGTGCGCGCTCTTTTGTACATTGCCATCACTACTCTGATCAACCATTCCTCCACTCCTAACTTCCTCAATGCCCATGTCAATACTTCGCGTGGAACCCGATCGAATGCTTTCTCCAGATCAACAAACCCAAAAAACAACTTCTTCCTCTTATCCATGTACTTCTCCTGCAACTGCCTCACAATGAAAAGCGCATCTGTCGTTCCTCTTCCTGGCATAAATCCAAACTGCATTTTGTCAATCTTCACTTTCTTCCTTATCCTCCTCTCCAACACCCTTTCCAATACCTTCATTCCATGCTCCAATAACTTTATCGCTCGGTACGAGCCACACTCTAGAGGGTCACCTTTCCCCTTGTATAGAGGGACGAGGGTACTCAGTTCCCAATCCACTGGAATGCGGCCTTCTTTCACCACCAGATTACAGATCTCTGTCGTTCTCTTCACACCCCAACTTCCTGCTGCCTTCAACATATCTTCCACAACTCCCGTCGGCCCTCCTGCTTTTCTACTCTTCATTGCTTTTATCGCTTCCTCAACTTCCTTCCCGGTTATCTTCCCTGCCGGTCCTCCAAGGACGAAAGACAGAAAAGAGGAAAAAATAAATAGAAGAACGGGAAACGCAACACAGGCACACGCACTGGGAAGCATTGAAGCACCCAACTGCGTCACGATTGCAAGTGCGTGCCAGGTGTGGGCACACCTGTGGAGAGAGAGAGAGAAAGAAAGAAGGAAGGGAAAGGGAAAGGGAAAGGGGGTAATAGAGGGGGAGGAGAGGAGGAAAGGGAGGAGGGGAGGAGGAGAGGAGGAGAGGGAGGAGGTAAGAGAGGAGGAGAGGGAGGGGCGAGGAGAGAAGGAGAGAGAGAGAGAAAGAGAGGGAGAGATGGAGAGAGGAAGGGGGAGAAATAGACAAAGTGAGAAAATAAAATAAAATGAGAACTCGAGTCCTGTGCTTTGAGAATGGAGTGCGCGTCTTGGGCAATGAAGAAGGCGAGTAAACTTAAGTATGGAAGAAACATTTATGATCTCTGGATGACTTGTTATTTGTCTCGGAAGTTGAGAATGTGTCGGCAGGAAGCTTTTCTATTGGGAGCAAGTCACCACCATGAGGCTTTGGTTGTTATGTATGTGCAGGAGCTTGCCAACACTCAAATACCAACCTTCTGAAGATGTAAAGCGCCTCTCACTTTAATAAATAAGGTTTTTACACTGGAGTAAATTGTATAAAAGCAAATCTTTAAACACAATTGCGATGCAATCGTACGCTAACTGGTAAAACTAGTGCTAAAAGCATTTTATTACTCACAAACAGAAGGAACATAATTGTGTGCATGTGTCCTGGGAAATCTCTAATGACCATTATCGAACTCTCACCTGAAAAAGGAAGCGTTATACAGATGTGTACCTGGTGTTGGCCTAATGTTTAGGGTGGTGGGCTTGGGATGCCTGAGTTCGAATCCTGCTCATCTGTTGAATAAATACCAGGTGGGGTTGACTCAGTCTGTCATCCATCCTATATCCATCCTATATCCATCCGATATACATACGTATATATTCCAAAACCATTACTATCTCTATATATATATCTGTGGAGCATCTGTCCTGTGTTGTCACTGCACTACCCTCTCAAACCTTTGTGAAATCGTACCAAACTTCTGGTATGCACATATCTCTCCCGTCGATATGTCCTAAGGGTATTTTTTTGAAAAATTTTCCAAATTTTTTTTTTGTGGAATTCTTTTGGAATTTTTTTTTTTCCAACTTCAATTGTTTATAAAATGTGATATCACGTATATTACAAATACATTTGTGCAAAATAATTGTTTGAATCATGATTGGTTTAAGCCATGACAAAACGGCAACTCAGGTACAGGCATTTATCTATATATCGACACATCTGGGCAGTGTCTGTGTTCTCACTTAACGACTCCCTCAAACTTTTGTTTCCGTGGTTGTGAAGTGTTTTTAATAACGTTGTGGTGCTTTTGAATCACGTGGTGGTGAGGTATTTTGAATTATGTGGTGGTGAGGTGTTTTAAAATGACGTGGTGGTGAGGTGTTTTTAAATCACATGGTGGTGAGGTGTTTTGATTTACGTGGTGGTGAGGTGTTTTTAAATCACATGGTGGTGAGGTGTTTTGATTTACGTGGTGGTGAGGTGTTTTGAATTACATGGTGATGAGCTGTTTTGAATTACGTGGTGGTGAGGTGTTTTGAATTACGTGGTGGTGAGGTGTTTTTAAATCACATGGTGGTGAGGTGTTTTGATTTACATGGTGGTGAGGTGTTTTGATTTACGTGGTGATGAGCTGTTTTGAATTACGTGGTGGTGAGGTGTTTTGAATTACTGTTGAGGTGTTTTTAAATCACATGGTGATGAGGTGTTTTGATTTACGTGGTGGTGAGGTGTTTTGAATTACATGGTGATGAGCTGTTTTGAATTACGTGGTGGTGAGGTGTTTTGAATTACGTGGTGGTGAGGTGTTTTTAAATCACATGGTGGTGAGGTGTTTTGATTTACATGGTGGTGAGGTGTTTTGATTTACGTGGTGATGAGCTGTTTTGAATTACATGGTGGTGAGGTGTTTTGAATTACTGTTGAGGTGTTTTTAAATCACATGGTGATGAGGTGTTTTGATTTACGTGGTGGTGAGGTGTTTTTAAATCACATGGTGGTGAGGTGTTTTGATTTACTGGGTGGTGAGGTATTTATAATTACATGGTGATGAGCTGTTTTGAATTACGTGGTGGTGAGGTGTTTTGAATTACGTGGTGGTGAGGTGTTTTGATTTACGTGGTGGTGAGGTATTTATAATTACATGGTGTTGAGGTGTTTTGATTTACGTGGTGGTGAGGTGTTTTGAATTACGTGGTGGTGAGGTGTTTTGATTTACGTGGTGGTGAGGTGTTTTTAAATCACATGGTGGTGAGGTGTTTTGATTTACTAGGTGGTGAGGTATTTATAATTACATGGTGTTAAGGTGTTTTGATTTACGTGGTGGTGAGGTGTTTTTATTTCGTGTTTTATGGCTGTGAGGTGTTTTTATTACGTGTTTTATGGCTGTGGGGTGTTTTTATTACGTGTTTTATGGCTGTGAGGTGTTTTTATTACGTGTTTTATGGCTGTGAGGTGTTTTTATTTCGTGTTTTATGGCTGTGAGGTGTTTTTATTACGTGTTTTATGGCTGTGAGGTGTTTTTATAACGTGTTTTATGGCTGTGAGGTGTTTTTATTACGTGTTTTATGGCTGAGAGGTGTTTTTATTACGTGTTTTATGGCTGTGAGGTGTTTTTATTACGGGTTTGATGGCTGTGAGGTGTTTTTAATTTTGTGGTGGTGTGTTTTTATTACGTGTTTTATGGCTTTGAGGTGTTTTTATTACGTGTTTTATGGCTGAGAGGTGTTTTTATTACGTGTTTTATGGCTGTGAGGTGTTTTTATTACGTGTTTTATGGATGTGAGGTGTTTTTATTACGTGTTTTATGGCTGTGAGGTGTTTTTATTACGTGTATTATGGCTGTGAGGTGTTTTTATTACATGTTTTATGGCTGTGGGGTGTATTTAATTTTGTGGTGGTGTGTTTTTATTACGTGTTTTATGGCTGTGAGGTGTTTTTAATTTTGTGGTGGTGTGTTTTTATTACGTGTTTTATGGCTGTGAGGTGTTTTTATTATGTGTTTTATGGCTGTGAGGTGTTTTTAATTTTGTGGTGGTGAGGTGTTTTTATTACATGTTTTATGGCTGTGAGGTGTTTTTATTACGTGTTTTATGGCTGTGAGGTGTTTTTAATTTTGTGGTGGTGTGTTTTTATTACGTGTTTTATGGCTGTGAGGTGTTTTTAATTTTGTGGTGGTGTGTTTTTATTACGTGTTTTATGGCTGTGAGGTGTTTTTATTATGTGTTTTATGGCTGTGAGGTGTTTTTATTTCGTGTTTTATGGCTGTGAGGTGTTTTTAATTTTGTGGTGGTGAGGTGTTTTTATTACATGTTTTATGGCTGTGAGGTGTTTTTATTACGTGTTTTATGGCTGTGAGGTGTTTTTATTACGTGTTTTATGGCTGTGAGGTGTTTTTATTACGTGTTTTATGGCTGTGAGGTGTTTTTATTACGTGTTTTATGGCTGTGAGGTGTTTTTATTACGTGTTTTATGGCTGTGAGGTGTTTTTATAACGTGTTTTATGGCTGTGAGGTGTTTTTATTACGGGTTTTATGGCTGTGAGGTGTTTTTAATTTTGTGGTGGTGTGTTTTTATTACGTGTTTTATGGCTGTGAGGTGTTTTTATTACGTGTTTTATGGCTGTGAGGTGTTTTTAATTTTGTGGTGGTGAGGTGTTTTTATTGCGTGTTTTATGGCTGTGAGGTGTTTTTATTACGTGTTTTATGGCTGTGAGGTGTTTTTATTACGTGTTTTATGGCTGTGAGGTGTTTTTATTACGTGTTTTATGGCTGTGTGTTTTTATTACGTGTTTTATGGCTGTGAGGTGTTTTTATTACGTGTTTTATGGCTGTGAGGTGTTTTTATTCCGTGTTTTATGGCTGTGAGGTGTTTTTATTACGTGTTTTATGGCTGTGAGGTGTTTTTATTACGTGTTTTATGGCTGTGAGGTGTTTATAATTTTGTGGTGGTGTGTTTTTATTACGTGTTTTATGGCTGTGAGGTGTTTTTATTACGTGTTTTATGGCTGTGAGGTGTTTTTAATTTTGTGGTGGTGAGGTGTTTTTATTATGTGTTTTATGGCTGTGAGGTGTTTTTATTACGTGTTTTATGGCTGTGAGGTGTTTTTAATTTTGTGGTGGTGAGGTGTTTTTATTATGTGTTTTATGGCTCTGAGGTGTTTTTATTACATGTTTTATGGCTGTGAGGTGTTTTTATTACGTGTTTTATGGCTGTGAGGTGTTTTTATTACGTGTTTTATGGCTGTGAGGTGTTTTTAATTTTGTGGTGGTGAGGTGTTTTTATTATGTGTTTTATGGCTGTGAGGTGTTTTTATTACGTGTTTTATGGCTGTGAGGTGTTTTTATAACGTGTTTTATGGCTGAGAGGTGTTTTTATTACGTGTTTTATGGCTGTGAGGTGTTTTTATTACGTGTTTTATGGCTGAGAGGTGTTTTTATTACGTGTTTTATGGCTGTGAGGTGTTTTTATTACGTGTTTTATGGCTGTGAGGTGTTTTTATTACGTGTTTTATGGCTGTGAGGTGTTTTTATTACGTGTTTTATGGCTGCGAGGTGTTTTTATTTCGTGTTTTATGGCTGTGAGGTGTTTTTATTACGTGTTTTATGGCTGTGAGGTGTTTTTATTACGTGTTTTATGGCTGAGAGGTGTTTTTATTTCGTGTTTTATGGCTGTGAGGTGTTTTTATTACGTGTTTTATGGCTGTGAGGTGTTTTTCTAACGTGTTTTATGGCTGTGAGGTGTTTTTATTACGTGTTTTATGGCTGAGAGGTGTTTTTATTACGTGTTTTATGGCTGTGAGGTGTTTTTATTACGTGTTTTATGGCTGTGAGGTGTTTTTATTACGTGTTTTATGGCTGTGAGGTGTTTTTATTACGTGTTTTATGGCTGTGAGGTGTTTTTATTACGTGTTTTATGGCTGTGAGGTGTTTTTATTACGTGTTTTATGGCTGTGAGGTGTTTTTATAACGTGTTTTATGGCTGAGAGGTGTTTTTATTTCGTGTTTTATGGCTGTGAGGTGTTTTTATTACGTGTTTTATGGCTGTGAGGTGTTTTTATTACGTGTTTTATGGCTGTGAGGTGTTTTTATAACATGTTTTATGGCTGTGAGGTGTTTTTATTACGTGTTTTATGGCTGTGAGGTGTTTTTATTACATGTTTTATGGCTGTGAGGTGTTTTTAATTTCGTGGTGGTGAGGTGTTTTTATTACGTGTTTTATGGCTGTGAGGTGTTTTTATTACGTGTTTTATGGCTGTGAGGTGTTTTTATTATGTGTTTTATGGCTGTGAGGTGTTTTTATTACGTGTTTTATGGCTGTGAGGTGTTTTTATTTCGTGTTTTATGGCTGTGAGGTGTTTTTATTACGTGTTTTATGGCTGTGAGGTGTTTTTATTACGTGTTTTATGGCTGTGAGGTGTTTTTATTTCGTGTTTTATGGCTGTGAGGTGTTTTTATTACGTGTTTTATGGCTGTGGGGTGTTTTTATTACGTGTTTTATGGCTGTGAGGTGTTTTTATTACGTGTTTTATGGCTGTGAGGTGTTTTTATTTCGTGTTTTATGGCTGTGAGGTGTTTTTATTACGTGTTTTATGGCTGTGAGGTGCTTTTATAACGTGTTTTATGGCTGTGAGGTGTTTTTATTACGTGTTTTATGGCTGAGAGGTGTTTTTATTACGTGTTTTATGGCTGTGAGGTGTTTTTATTACGTGTTTTATGGCTGTGAGGTGTTTTTATTACGTGTTTTATGGCTGTGAGGTGTTTTTATTACGTGTTTTATGGCTGTGAGGTGTTTTTATTTCGTGTTTTATGGCTGTGAGGTGTTTTTATTACGTGTTTTATGGCTGTGAGGTGTTTTTATAACGTGTTTTATGGCTGTGAGGTGTTTTTATTACGTGTTTTATGGCTGAGAGGTGTTTTTATTACGTGTTTTATGGCTGTGAGGTGTTTTTATTACGTGTTTTATGGCTGTGAGGTGTTTTTATTACGTGTTTTATGGCTGTGAGGTGTTTTTATTACGTGTTTTATGGCTGTGAGGTGTTTTTATTACGTGTTTTATGGCTGTGAGGTGTTTTTATTACGTGTTTTATGGCTGTGAGGTGTTTTTATAACGTGTTTTATGGCTGAGAGGTGTTTTTATTTCGTGTTTTATGGCTGTGAGGTGTTTTTATTACGTGTTTTATGGCTGTGAGGTTTTTTTATTACGTGTTTTATGGCTGTGAGGTGTTTTTATAACATGTTTTATGGCTGTGAGGTGTTTTTATTACGTGTTTTATGGCTGTGAGGTGTTTTTATTACATGTTTTATGGCTGTGAGGTGTTTTTAATTTCGTGGTGGTGAGGTGTTTTTATTACGTGTTTTATGGCTGTGAGGTGTTTTTATTACGTGTTTTATGGCTGTGAGGTGTTTTTATTATGTGTTTTATGGCTGTGAGGTGTTTTTATTACGTGTTTTATGGCTGTGAGGTGTTTTTATTTCGTGTTTTATGGCTGTGAGGTGTTTTTATTACGTGTTTTATGGCTGTGAGGTGTTTTTATTACGTGTTTTATGGCTGTGAGGTGTTTTTATTTCGTGTTTTATGGCTGTGAGGTGTTTTTATTACGTGTTTTATGGCTGTGGGGTGTTTTTATTACGTGTTTTATGGCTGTGAGGTGTTTTTATTTCGTGTTTTATGGCTGTGAGGTGTTTTTATAACGTGTTTTATGGCTGTGAGGTGTTTTTATTACGTGTTTTATGGCTGTGAGGTGTTTTTATTACATGTTTTCTGGCTGTGAGGTGTTTTTAATTTCGTGGTGGTGGTGTTTTTATTACGTGTTTTATGGCTGTGAGGTGTTTTTATTACGTGTTTTATGGCTGAGAGGTGTTTTTATTACGTGTTTTATGGCTGTGAGGTGTTTTTATTACGTGTTTTATGGCTGTGAGGTGTTTTTATTACGTGTTTTATGGCTGTGAGGTGTTTTTATTACGTGTTTTATGGCTGAGAGGTGTTTTTATTACGTGTTTTATGGCTGTGAGGTGTTTTTATTACGTGTTTTATGGATGTGAGGTGTTTTTATTACGTGTTTTATGGCTGTGAGGTGTTTTTATTACGTGTTTTATGGCTGTGAGGTGTTTTTATTACATGTTTTATGGCTGTGAGGTGTTTTTATTACGTGTTTTATGGCTGTGAGGTGTTTTTATTTCGTGTTTTATGGCTGTGAGGTGTTTTTATTACGTGTTTTATGGCTGTGAGGTGTTTTTATTACGTGTTTTATGGATGTGAGGTGTTTTTATTACGTGTTTTATGGCTGTGAGGTGTTTTTATTTCGTGTTTTATGGCTGTGAGGTGTTTTTATTACGTGTTTTATGGCTGTGAGGTGTTTTTATTACGTGTTTTATGGCTGTGAGGTGTTTTTATTACGTGTTTTATGGCTGTGAGGTGTTTTTATTACGTGTTTTATGGCTGTGAGGTGTTTTTATTACATGTTTTATGGCTGTGAGGTGTTTTTATTACATGTTTTATGGCTGTGGGGTGTTTTTAATTTTGTGGTGGTGTGTTTTTATTACGTGTTTTATGGCTGTGAGGTGTTTTTATTATGTGTTTTATGGCTGTGAGGTGTTTTTATTATGTGTTTTATGGCTGTGAGGTGTTTTTAATTTTGTGGTGTTGGTGTTTTTATTACATGTTTTATGGCTGTGAGGTGTTTTTATTACGTGTTTTATGGCTGTGAGGTGTTTTTATTTCGTGTTTTATGGCTGTGAGGTGTTTTTATTACATGTTTTATGGCTGTGAGGTGTTTTTATTACGTGTTTTATGGCTGTGAGGTGTTTTTATTTCGTGTTTTATGGCTGTGAGGTGTTTTTATTACGTGTTTTATGGCTGTGAGGTGTTTTTATTACGTGTTTTATGGATGTGAGGTGTTTTTATTACGTGTTTTATGGCTGTGAGGTGTTTTTATTTCGTGTTTTATGGCTGTGAGGTGTTTTTATTACGTGTTTTATGGCTGTGAGGTGTTTTTAATTCGTGTTTTATGGCTGTGAGGTGTTTTTATTACGTGTTTTATGGCTGTGAGGTGTTTTTAATTTTGTGGTGGTGTGTTTTTATTACGTGTTTTATGGCTGTGAGGTGTTTTTAATTTTGTGGTGGTGTGTTTTTATTACGTGTTTTATGGCTGTGAGGTGTTTTTATTATGTGTTTTATGGCTGTGAGGTGTTTTTATTTCGTGTTTTATGGCTGTGAGGTGTTTTTAATTTTGTGGTGGTGAGGTGTTTTTATTACATGTTTTATGGCTGTGAGGTGTTTTTATTACGTGTTTTATGGCTGTGAGGTGTTTTTATTATGTGTTTTATGGCTGTGAGGTGTTTTTATTACGTGTTTTATGGCTGTGAGGTGTTTTTATTACGTGTTTTATGGCTGTGAGGTGTTTTTATTACGTGTTTTATGGCTGTGAGGTGTTTTTATTACGTGTTTTATGGCTGTGAGGTGTTTTTAATTTTGTGGTGGTGAGGTGTTTTTATTGCGTGTTTTATGGCTGTGAGGTGTTTTTATTACGGGTTTTATGGCTGTGAGGTGTTTTTAATTTTGTGGTGGTGTGTTTTTATTACGTGTTTTATGGCTGTGAGGTGTTTTTATTACGTGTTTTATGGCTGTGAGGTGTTTTTAATTTTGTGGTGGTGTGTTTTTATTACGTGTTTTATGGCTGTGAGGTGTTTTTATTACGTGTTTTATGGCTGTGAGGTGTTTTTATTACGTGTTTTATGGCTGTGAGGTGTTTTTATTACGGGTTTTATGGCTGTGAGGTGTTTTTAATTTTGTGGTGGTGTGTTTTTATTACGTGTTTTATGGCTGTGAGGTGTTTTTATTACGTGTTTTATGGCTGTGAGGTGTTTTTATTACGTGTTTTATGGCTGTGAGGTGTTTTTAATTTTGTGGTGGTGAGGTGTTTTTATTGCGTGTTTTATGGCTGTGAGGTGTTTTTAATTTTGTGGTGGTGAGGTGTTTTTATTGCGTGTTTTATGGCTGTGAGGTGTTTTTATTACGGGTTTTATGGCTGTGAGGTGTTTTTATTACGGGTTTTATGGCTGTGAGGTGTTTTTAATTTTGTGGTGGTGTGTTTTTATTACGGGTTTGATGGCTGTGAGGTGTTTTTAATTTTGTGGTGGTGTGTTTTTATTACGTGTTTTATGGCTGTGAGGTGTTTTTATTACGTGTTTTATGGCTGTGAAGTGTTTTTAATTTTGTGGTGGTGTGTTTTTATTACGCGTTTTATGGCTGTGAGGTGTTTTTATTACGTGTTTTATGGGTGTGAGGTGTTTTCAATTTTGTGGTGGTGAGGTGTTTTTATTGCGTGTTTTATGGCTGTGAGGTGTTTTTATTACGTGTTTTATGGCTGTGAGGTGTTTTTAATTTTGTGGTGGTGAGGTGTTTTTATTGCGTGTTTTATGGCTGTGAGGTGTTTTTATTACGGGTTTTATGGCTGTGAGGTGTTTTTAATTTTGTGGTGGTGTGTTTTTATTACGGGTTTGATGGCTGTGAGGTGTTTTTAATTTTGTGGTGGTGTGTTTTTATTACGTGTTTTATGGCTGTGAGGTGTTTTTAATTTTGTGGTGGTGAGGTGTTTTTATTGCGTGTTTTATGGCTGTGAGGTGTTTTTATTACGTGTTTTATGGCTGTGAGGTGTTTTTATTACGTGTTTTATGGCTGTGAGGTGTTTTTATTACGTGTTTTATGGCTGTGAGGTGTTTTTAATTTTGTGGTGGTGTGTTTTTATTATGTGTTTTATGGCTGTGAGGTGTTTTTATTACGTGTTTTATGGCTGTGAGGTGTTTTTATTACGTGTTTGATGGCTGTGAGGTGTTTTTAATTTTGTGGTGGTGTGTTTTTATTATGTGTTTTATGGCTGTGAGGTGTTTTTATTACGTGTTTTATGGCTGTGAGGTGTTTTTATTACGTGTTTTATGGCTGTGAGGTGTTTTTATTACGTGTTTTATGGCTGTGAGGTGTTTTGAATTTCGTGGTGGTGAGGTGTTTTTATTACGTGGTGGTGAGGTGTAATCGTCCCAAACTTCCATTCTGCACCTTCCCCTCCCCCCCCCCCCCCCTCCCCTATGTTTGTGCTGAGGGGTTCTTTCTTGAAAAAAAAACATTCAACCTGAATCTTCAACCTAAATTGCCTATAAAAATGTAATATCACAAACACAACAAATACATTTGTGCAAAGTAATTGTTTGTATTATGATTGGTGAAAATCATGACAACACAGCAACTCAGGTACAGTCATTAGCCTCAGCTAAAATAAGCCCGTACCTCAGTAACGACGCTTGGTGAGGCGAGCGCAGCGAGCCGAGCCAAGCTAGTATATATATATATATATATATATATATATATATATATATATATATATATATATATATATATATGTGCAGTTGTCCTGTAAGAATTCAAAAAACTGAAAGCAACAACTAGGTTTAAGTAGATAGCTTCGGAAAGGTAGAAACGAGTTCAAAGTCTTTGGTTTCACTATTCAGAAACATTCAAATGAATCAGGAATTTTAAATATTGTGAACATTTACATTGAAGAGACAGGAGTGTGAGAAACCCCGAGTTATGAGCTCTGGTCATCACTCACAACGCACACTCCATGCTGCGCACACGTAAAACTTCATGGTGAGAGGTGTGGGTTTATGTGCAGAATATGGTTACAAAGGAATAAAACTTTCCAAAACCATTACACAGTCCCTCAGCATGAGAGAAAGGACAATAGGGTTGATAAACGAAGACATTATTCAGAAGAGTATAAAAGGAGGATCATTTCATAATGGACAGGAGCACGTGATCAATTGCCAGGTGAACAAAGTAAACCAAATGGGGAAAATTAAAGGATCTCACAAATGTATTTTTGACCTTTGTGGACTTTGTGCACGTGCAGATGCTTTTCCATCATCCTTCCTGGATTTCATTTTCCAACAAAATATCATGTGATTCCAAACTCCTGCAATGCTCTGCTAATATGGTGCTGCATCATAGAGTACGCTGTCCCTTTAGAAGCAAACTTCTGGCTTGGGATGCTCGGGTGCTGGCTTGGGATGCTAGGGTGCTGGCTTGAAATCCTAGGGTGCCGGCTTGGGATCGTAGGGTGCTGGCTTGGGATCCTAGGGTGCCGGCTTGGGATCCTAGGGTGCCGGCTTGGGATCCTAGGGTGCTGGCTTAGGATCCTAGGGTGCTGGCTTGGGATCCTAGGGTGCTGGCTTGGGATCCTAGGGTGCTGGCTTGGGACCCTCGGGTGCCGGCTTGGGATCCTAGGGTGCTGGCTTGCGATCCTAGGGTGCCGGCTTGGGATCCTAGGGTGCCGGCTTGGGATCCTAGGGTGCTGGCTTGCGATCCTAGGGTGCTGGCTTGGGATCCTAGGGTGCCGGCTTGAAATCCTAGGGTGCCGGCTTGGGATCGTAGGGTGCTGGCTTGAAATCCTAGGGTGCCGGCTTGAAATCCTAGGGTGCCGGCTTGGGATCGTAGGGCGCTGGCTTGGGATCCTAGGGTGCTGGCTTGAAATCCTAGGGTGCCGGCTTGGGATCGTAGGGTGCTGGCTTGGGATCCTAGGGTGCCGGCTTGGGATCCTAGGGTGCCGGCTTGGGATCCTAGGGTGCTGGCTTAGGATCCTAGGGTGCTGGCTTGGGATCCTAGGGTGCTGGCTTGGGATCCTAGGGTGCTGGCTTGGGACCCTCGGGTACCGGCTTGGGATCCTAGGGTGCTGGCTTGGGATCCTAGGGTGCTGGCTTGGGATCCTAGGGTGCCGGCTTGGGATCCTAGGGTGCTGGCTTGGGATCCAAGGGTGCCGGTTTGGGATCCTAGGGTGCCGGCTTGGGATCCTAGGGTGTTGGCTTGGGACCCTCGGGTGCCGGCTTGGGATCCTAGGGTGCTGGCTTGGGATCCTAGGGTGCTGGCTTGGGATCCTAGGGTGCCGGCTTGGGATCCTAGGGTGCTGGCTTGGGATCCAAGGGTGCCGGTTTGGGATCCTAGGGTGCCGGCTTGGGATCCTAGGGTGTTGGCTTGGGATCCTAGGGTGCCGGCTTGGGATCCTAGGGTGCTGGCTTGGGATCCAAGGGTGCCGGTTTGGGATCCTAGGGTGCCGGCTTGGGATCCTAGGGTGCCGGCTTGGGATCCTAGGGTGCTGGCTTGGGATCCTAGGGTGCCGGCTTGGGATCCTAGGGTGCTGGCTTGGGATCCTAGGGTGCCGGCTTGGGATCCTAGGGTGCCGGCTTGGGATCCTAGGGTGCTGGCTTTGGATCCTAGGGTGCAGACTTGGGATCCTAGGGTGCCGGCTTGGGATCCTAGGGTGCTGGCTTTGGATCCTAGGGTGCAGACTTGGGATGCTAGGGTGCCGGCTTGGGATCCTAGGGTGCTGGCTTGGGATCCTAGGGTGCTGGCTTTGGATCCTAGGGTGCAGACTTGGGATCCTAGGGTGCCGGCTTGGGATCCTAGGGTGCTGGCTTTGGATCCTAGGGTGCAGACTTGGGATGCTAGGGTGCCGGCTTGGGATCCAAGGGTGCCGGCTTGGGATGCTAGGGTGCCGGCTTGGGATCCTAGGGTGCTGGCTTGGGATGCTAGGGTGCTGGCTTGGGATCGTAGGGTGCCGGCTTGGGATCCTAGGGTGGTGGCTTGGGATCCTAGGGTGCCGGCTTGGGATCGTAGGGTGCTGGCTTGGGATCATAGGATCCTGGGTTGGGATAATAGGATCCTGGGTTGGGATCCCGGTCAATCACTGAATTAACACCAGGGGGGTTGACTCAGCCTGTCATCCTTCCGAGGTCGGCAAATTGAGTACCAGGTCACTGGTAAATCCCTGTGTGTTGCAAGAGGCGACGAACAGGGTTGGTGGCAGGAAGAGCATCCGGCCATAAAACATTGCTTCAAAAAGGGGACCACGGTGCCCAAAAAGGCCAACCCCTGCTCTGCGGGGGAAAATGGCCTCTGAAGGAGGTTGGGTTAGTACTCAGTAATTGTCAGTGTTGAAGGAGCTGTGGTACTTTTTGAAATGATTAACACACTGTGTGTCAGGTACCACTTTCAAATACCTGTGTCCTCCTGCTCTGAGGTCATTGTCGTCACAGTCTCTTTGTTCCATCAAAATATTGTGAGTGATGTGCCTGCAAAGTTTTAAAATGTCGTCACAACAAGGTAAAGTGCCCTCCTCACGTACAGGTGCTCCCTCTTCATCGGGCTCATGGAACACCACGATATTCCGCTCCATGTGCACGGCACCAGCTGCATATCAATGTCCGCACCACTGTTCCTGCAGCCACTTGCAGGGCGCACCGGCACCTTTTCTTGCGACACACTCATTGTGATTCTATCAGCGAGACACAATTACATTGAAGATTTTCTCTCCGATTTAAAACAATTGTGAGGGGAGAAGAGGAGGAAGAGAGGATTGAACTCGGTGAGATGAGAGCATTGTGGTAACGATCTCAATTACCTGGAGGAAGAATAATGTTAACCCTCTAATGTAATGTACCTTCAATTTAAGTATCTAGCCAATCTGCTTTTCCCTTTCGGTACTTCCAGTGTAACTGTGAACCAACACCTACCTGTGTCCAAGTTTCTGTTTTATTAATGTACCTTGACTTAAAAAAAAATTACAAACTCCACTGAAACTTACTTTGACTTGACATGGCAGGTAACTATATTCTAAGACCAGAAGAGTTAGCCACCTCATTGTTGTTTCTACATCATGTATGAGGGTGTGCTGAAAAGAAACGCCTCTTCTTCTTTTTCTCCAAAACAGGTAAAGGGATATACCTTTATTCTACCACGGTGCATATTTCTTTTTCAGCATATTCACCACTGCGGTCCACACCTGTCTGCCAAACTTCACAACAGAGTTTTGTGAACGTGAACTGTGCGTCCATCTGACTTACTCTCAGCTCGTCACGTCGTCAGACTCAGGATAGGAATGTTCTCCGTGAAGGTGTTCCTTCGGTTTGAGGAAGAGATGAGAATGTGACAGAGCCACGTGTGGCATGGCGAGTGGTGACCCCCTTTGGCGGTTCTCTATTGATCGTGTCTCACTACCGGGATCATAATGGTGCAGCACCTCTCACCTCCAGTCAGTCATCCAGACTCTCATCCGCAGCGTTTCATGCTTCGCACACTGACAATGTCATGTTGTCCTCCGCCATCTTGAATAATGTACCCAGTGGATCAACTAATGTGCGGGCTGCGCTTCGTTTCTTTCGGACATCCATCCCTGTTTTGGGGAAAAATAACGGGAGGCATTGAACACGTCTTCGTATTTTCACTGAAGTGTTCTCTTAAGTTGAGCTCTTTCCTACCCAGAACTACTTTTTTTGATCCATGAGCCCATTCCTGGTCCAGAGCTACTTCATCCTAAACATTTCCTTCTGAAAAATGAATAATCTCTCTTCATGTCCAGTTTGAGCTGGAGCATTTCCCAACAAATCCTGCTTCACATTCACCGTCTCATTGCACACCATCATTGCTGTTGCATTGTTCATCGTCATTTCACGTCTCTGTGGTCATTGAGATTTCTGTCACCTCCCTGACCAAGGTCCTTCTTGCCCGGTTGCTCGGTTTGGTCGGACCGGCCAGCTCTAGGAAGAGTCTACGTAGTATTGTATTCTTCCCATTTCCTAATCACTTTGCTTTTGGGACATTTCAACATTCTAGAAATTGTTTTATTCCCTTCCCCAGATCTTTGCCTCCTCATAATTCTATCTCGTAGCTCTACGGACAGTTCCTTGTACTCCATGGTACTTTCTGCTCTGACATGCACTGTCATCTGTGGTACCTTGTATAGAAAGGTGTGTTTCTTTGTTCATCATGTCCAGTCAATTGAATTGGCCACAGGTGGACTCCAATCAAGTTGTGGAGACATCTCAAGGGATGATCAAAGGAAATTGGATTCACCTGAGCTCAATTTGGAATGTCACAGCAAAGGGGTTGAATACTTATTGACTCAAGACATTTAAACGTTTCATTTTTAATTATTTTGTGAAAAAAAATCTTTAAAAAAGAATTCCACTTTGATTATGGAGTATTATGTGCAGATCAGTGACAATAAATCTCAATTCAACCGATTTTAAATTCAAGCTGTAACACAACAAAATGTGAAAACGTCCAGGGGTGTGAATACTTTCTGAGGGCCCTGTACAAGGTCTGAATATGGAATGATTTTTTTTCATAACACAACAAGGTGATCGAGGTGCATGGCCCTATTATTGCTGCCTTATCCTTATGTTACTATAATGTCCATGTTGTGGCATTCTTGGCTCAGGATATTTGAGGATATATATATTGTTGTGATATATATTGTTTTTTATTTATTATAAAAAAAATTTTATTTATATATATTATTTCCTCAGCTCATCAATACTGTTTCGAAATTCCTCAATTTGCTGTGACGTTCTCCATCTTTCAATAGGATAGGGTAATGTCCATTTTTAACCTTGGTGAACATATTAGTAAGAGGAATTTATGCATTGTGATTATGAAGTGCAGAAACACAATGCACAGAGAGGTGTGTTTTAGCATATATACACTGAGTAAATTACATATTTGAATTCGAACCTTCATTAACTGTGAATGCAATTCCAAACTGAGAGATTTTTCTTTTAAAGTGCAAATATAGTGCACGTGGTTACAAACAGATATCAAGGGATAGGGATCGGGGGGGGCTGGGTGAACTGGAGCCTGTTTACAGACCTATTGCGCTCCTCGGTGGCACAAAGGCAATGTCCTTGCTTCCCAGGATTCTCCCTGCACACTGATTTTTTGCTGATGATGATGGATGTGTGGCAAGCCTGCCTGTAGATTGGCGAGTGCTCCGCCACAATGAATGGCTCACCCACCAAACCAGATGCTTCAAAATTGCCAGGAACACCTTTTACTCGACCTCTAAGGCTTTGCTTGCCCGATGACTTTGCTTATTGTGCAAACTTTCATCACTCGCTACTTGTCGGCAATCTGAAATCCGTGGACTGATTTTCTAACAGATTCTAGTCTTGTTGAGTATCTCCTTAATCCTTTGAAGAATTTGGCTTTGACTGATGTGTGTCAGAAAGACAACTCAACCCATCCCACACCCTCCTCCGCTTTCCTCTCCTCAATTGTAAAAAGGTCTAACCTGCTGGGATCTAATGCTTCCATGATAAAAGTCCATGCGTCCAGAATATCACATGAAAAGACATTGGTGAGCTGTGCTGATTGTTAGACACATCCAGTGACAAATTTAATTCAAGAATCTTCAAAGAATTGAGGATTCAACCCCAGGGCTTACAATTTTACATTAAGACAGGCAGGTTTTCAATTTTACATTAAGACAGGCCAGCATCATGAGATGGCACATCAAAATGCATTGCTTTATTCGGTATTGGACGAAGAATCTGCTGAGAAAAATGAAGATATGCATGATGGGATTGTGCCAAAGGCTCCACATATAAGGACAGGGCCCGAGAGCTCAGAACATGGCGAGAGGATTTGAATGAAAGATGGGATAGTGGGAGGCGAATTTGAGAAGTAGGATGATGATAGATCGAGTTAGGAACATTGGTTCAGATCGAGGCCATTGAGAGAAGCCTGCATAAGGCCATGGGGCGATTGATCTTGGGCACGATGACAGCACTTCCCTTCAGTGGACCACACACTGAAAGTGCTGATGAACATCACTTGACATGAGACCGAGAAGCTTGTGGCTGATGGAGTTTGCGGTGCTCATTGTCAGCACCTTTTCTGCCTTGAACCACCAAATATTTGGCAATGAAAGGGTGACCACAGCATCTTACTAAATATGAAGATTTATATATACTGTATATATATATATATGTATACACACACACACACACACACACACACACACACACACATATACAGAGTGGTCCAGAAACCCTGGGCACATTTTGAAGAACGATACCTACAACAAACAATGAAATTTATTACTGTTCTTTGGTGCCGAACAAAACATGGTTACTCGTAAATGGATGTGACCGCTTCAACACGCACAGACATCACGTGATATGCAACAGGGTGAGGTGCATCACGTGATATGGATCGGGGTGAGCTTCACTCACTGTGCCGCTCACGTTTGTCTTTGCATTAGTTCAGTTCATTGTGAATTAGATGCCCTAATATGACGGAGGATATCGTGAGACAGAAAATTTGCGCTGTACGCTTGTATTCTGTATCTGGAAATGCGGCTGAAGTTCACAGACAACTTGTCAAACAATGTGGCACCGACGCAATTGACAGAAGAACCATCGGCAGAATAAACAAGCAGTTTGATGAAACCGGCAGCATTCTTCCAAAACAGTCACCAGTAGGACTCGTACTGTTCGAACTGAGGAAAGCAGAGCGGTCATTCAGCAACAGCTCGACAGTAACACACCATTATCAACTCATCGTTTATCAAACCTCACCCACATATAGCCGATCATTGATTCAAAGAATACTAACATACCTTAATGTGAAACCATACATAGCCAGATTAATTCACCAACTATCTGAGGATGAGACATTGCTTGGGTTAATGGATATGGACAATGATTTAAAGAACAGGATCTTGCGGTCAGATGAATCCAAGTTTACTTTATCTGGTTCTGTGAATCGTCATCATAGCGTGATTATGGACAGTGGACACATAACAAAGTAATGTGGGCCGTAGACAACCCACGATTTACTGTTGAGCACAACGTCCAGTATCAAGCTAGTGTGTCTGTCTGGGCAGGAATTTATTCTGGAGACATTGTTGGACCAATATTATTTGAAGAAACTGTGAATGCTGCAAATTACCTTCTAATATTGGAGCAGCATGTATCCACTCATTGATGGCCAAATGTGGTTCATGCATGATGGTGCGCCTGCTCATTATGCTGCCAGTGTACGAGAGGCCCTTGATTTGAACTTTACAGACAAATGGATTGGCCATCGTGTCCGGTTGAATGGCCGCCATGGTCTTGTGATTTAACACCTTGTGACTTCTTCTGTTGGGGTTTTGTCAAACACAAAGTGAATGCGAGGAATCCTGCAACCCTTAGAGACTTGAAACAATTCATCCGTAATGAGACTGCTGCCTTAACGACTGAAACATACAGAACTGTGTGTCAGAGTGTTTCGTCACTGCTACAGCTGTGCATAGACAATGAAGGAAAGCAGTTTGAACATTTGAACTGATCTGTTTCACATATGTTAGACTGATTTGACTGTTTAACGTGTAATCATGTTTTGTTTTCCACGAAAGAACAATAATAAACTTAGTTTTTTGTTGCAGGTTTCGTTCTACATAATGTGCCAAGGATTTCTGGACCACTCTGTACATATATATATATATATATATATATATATATATATATATATATATATATATATATATATATATATATATACTACTGTGTTCAAAAAGCATCCGACCTTTATTTTTCGTGCGTAAAAAAAAAAGAAGCTAGGGAGGCGTTGATTGGTGCACGTATGTAGGCGATCCTAATGCGCACGCGTGAATTTTTTCCCACCTGCAGAAGCTGTCATTCGACGACAGACCGCCGATGAGTGAGGACATGTAAGTGAGCGCCGTCGGATTTTCGTTTGTGACAAAATGACGGAAAAACTTGAACAACGCTACTGCATCAAATTTTGTGTAAAGCTTGGCGATTCCCAAGTGGAAACGATCCGCAAGATTCAACACCGTTCATTCCATTATGAAGGAGGATTTGGGCTTCAGGAGAATCTCAGCGAAGTTCGTACCAAAGCTGCTAACGATTGAGCAGAAGCAACTCCGTTTGGAGATCGCACAGGACATGCTGGAGACTGTCAACAGCGATCCCAGCTTCCTCAACACAGTGATCACTGGCGATGAGTCCTGGGTTTATGGGTACGACCCAGAAACCAAGTTGCAGTCATCACAATGGAAGCATCCAACATCCCCGAGGCCAAAAAAAACAAGGCAGGTCCGCAGCAATGTCAAAGTCATGCTGACCGTCTTCTTCGCCTCCAGAGAAGACATCATGCGGAATGCAACGGACCACCTGCGCGCCATCCCAAAAGAGGCGTTCCAGCGCTGCTTCCGACAGTGGCAGAACCGTTGGGAAAAGTGTGTGGCAGCCCAAGGGGACTACTTTGAACGAGATTATTATAAAAAATTTTTTATCTGGATACGAGTGTCTTTTATGAACAAAGGTCGGATACTTTTTGAACACACTATGTATATATATATATATATATATATATATATATAGGTCGACTCCATATGATGAGTGGATACCAGAGATAACGTCACCGCGTGGCAGGCGGTGCGTATCGCTCCCAGCAAGGTGCAGCAGCAGCTGTATGGGACACCTTGCTGGCGGTTCTCCACTGATGATATGAAGGTCGCATAGTGACTGATATATATATATATATATATATAATATTATATATATATATATATACAGTGGAACCTTGACTTACGAGTGCCCCAACTTACGAGTTTTTCGAGATACGAGCCGTCGCTCCGGCGGTTTATTGCTTTGAGATGCGAGCCGAGATCCGAGTTACGAGCTTTCGCCACCCGGTCACGTGGTTATCTTGCCGTTCAAGTACAGTATCTCTGTCGTATAGCGCTGCATTTTAGTTTTCGCATTTCGGTTATTTTGAGTTTACGCCGCCAGGTGGGTTCCGGTCACGTGGTTATCTTGCCGTGCACGTACAGTACGTATCTCTGTCGTATAGCGCTGCATTTGTTTTTTCGCATTTTGGTTATTTCGAGTTCACGCCGCCAGGTGGGTTCTGGTCACGTGGTTATCTTGCCGTGCACGTACAGTACGTATCTCTGTCGTATAGCGCTGCATTTTTTTTCTTCGCATTTTGGTTATTTCGAGTTCACGCCGCCAGGTGGGTTCTGGTCACATGGTTATCTTGCCGTGCACGTACAGTACGTATCTCTGTCGTACAGCGCTGCATTTTTTTTTTCGCATTTTGGTTATTTCGAGTTCAGGCCACCAGGTGGGTTCTGGTCACGTGGTTATCTTGCCGTGCAAGTACAGTACGTATCTCTGTCGTACAGCGCTGCATTTTTTTTTTCGCATTTTGGTTATTTCGGAAAATTTCTTAGTTTTAACCATGGGGCCTAAGAAAGTGAGTGGCAAGTGCAGTGCTGAGAAGAAGAAGAGGATGATGTGCTTGGATATAAAACACGCAATCGTCGAAAAACATGAGCGAGGTGTCGAGGAGGACGTATATAACGGCAGAGGAGAAGAGCATGCCAGGCCACAACTTGTTCAGAATGCCGGCGATAGCTCGCCTTCTCTTTGTGGAAAACACGGTGAGATCCTTAACATCCAACAACTAATGGGACGCAAACGGGGCGCCCAGTTTAGCGGTACACACATTGATGAATCACCCTGCCTGTGATTCACCCATGACAGGTTATAGCTGGGTCGGGATTCAAACCCAGGCTGGACAGTTTAGACTTTAGAGTCAAGTGTGCGTACCTCCAGTCCAGGCCATCCTGCCAACTTGTATGCTGCATACAGGTGAAATATAAAGCGCGAGATATTTATATATATATTGTATATTTAAAAAAAAATTGGTGTGGTTTTCGGCGGGCTGGAACGGATTAATAGCATTTCAATGCATTTCAATGGGGAAATTTGATTTGAGATACGAGCAATTTGAGTTACGAGCTCGGTCACGGAACGAATTAAACTCGTAAGTCAAGGTTCCACTGTATATATATATATATATATATATATATATATATATATATATATATATATATATATATATATATATATACAGTATATATAAATCTTCATATTTAGTAAGATGCCGTGGTCACCCTTTCATTGCCAAATATTTGGTGGTTCAAGGCAGAAAAGGTGCTGACAATGAGCACTGCAAACCCCATCAGCCACAGGCTTCTCAGTCTCATGTCAAGTGATGTTCATCAGCACTTTCAGTGTGTGGTCCACTGAAGGGAAGTGCTGTCATCGTGCCCAAGATCAATCGCCCCATGGCCTTATGCAGGCTTCTCTCAATGGCCTCGATCTGAACCAATGTTCCTAACTCGATCTATCATCATCCTACTTCTCAAATTCACCTCCCACTATCCCATCTTTCATTCAAATCCTCTCGCCATGTTCTGAGCTCTCAGGCCCTGTCCTTATATGTGGAGCATATGGCATAGCAGGATATCTCACCACATATAAGGACATATATATACACATGTTGACACATTGAAGGATAACCACTAACCAAGGAACTTCTGGAGGCTTTGATCTGTACAATTTCCAGTGCACCTTCAAAGGAGGGGAATGAATAATTGATGGGGAGTAAAATAGAGGTCAATTTGCTTACAGCGTTTTCTTATTTGTGCACAAGTCATAGAAGACTCTGAGTGCAAGGATTCCTTTCATAAATAGATTTGCTGATGGGGTTGTTTGCTTTTTATTGAGTGTACATATTTAATAACATGACTGATATTGTTCGTAGCATGATCGTGGTGACATATTATGTTGAGCATCTGTTATGTTTTAATGATGTAAAAGAGCCCACTGACACTCTTTTGTTCCTCTTTCCTCTCTTTTGTACAATTGACTTCCAGAGACCGTTTAATCAAAATTTTCTCTCCAGGGCTTCAATAAAGCAATCCAGCACCATCATGTGATCTCTTATCCCTACACCTGTGATCTTTTTTTATACTCCATTTTACCCTATCTTATGCAACCCTCTTATTTGCAGGTCACTGTGTTTCCTCTCCCTCTTTCTCTCTGTCTCCTCTTTTCCTCTTCTCTCATTCCATTGTTTGCTGCATCCACCCGTGGCCTGGTTTTCCTACTGTCATTTTACCTTTTAAGGTCATTGTGTTGCCTTTTACCATCTGTCACCTTGTTCTTCCATCAGTAAATATCTTGTATTAAAAAGAGCCTTCATTATGAAGCCCCATTCAGAGGAAAAGGTGATAAGAATGGTTATATATGTGGGTAGCAGAGATGATTTCTCGTGGATTATTTTTTCATTTTTTATTTATGAGAAGTGAGGCTCATGGAAGAGCAATAATTGGTTTATGCCTCTGCTGACGCCATAGGCATTATGGTTTTTTGTTGTTTTGGTTCAAAGATTTATTTTTTGTTTACTTTTTCCATATCTAAAATACGGTTTTATCCCAGCTGAAAATGTATATATATATATATATATAATTTTTATTTTTACAAAATAATTTCAATTACCAAATGTAGAATTTTTAATTATTATAATTTATTATTTATTTATTATTATTTTACAAAATAATTTCATTTACAAAATGTAGAATTTTTATTTATTATTATTTATTATTTATTAATTATTATTTTACAAAATAATTTCATTTACAAAATGTAGAATTTTTATTTATTATTATTTATTATTTATTTATTATTTTACAAAATAATTTCATTTACAAAATGTAGAATTTTTATTTATTATAATTTATTATTTATTTATTATTATTTTACAAAATAATTTCATTCACAAAATGTAGAATTATTATTTATTATTATTTATTATTATTTTACAAAATAATTTCATTCACAAAATGTAGAATTTTTATTTATTATTTATTTATTATTATTTTAAGAAATAATTTCATTTACAAAATGTAGAATTTTTATTTATTATAATTTATTATTTATTTAATATTATTTTAAGAAATAATTTCATTTACAAAATGTAGAATTTTTATTTATTATAATTTATTATTTATTTATTATTATTTTACAAAAAAATTTAATTTACAAAATGTATAATTTTGAAATTCTATATATATATACAGTATAGTGTGTATATATATATATACAGACTTGGCATTTAATATGGAAAAAAATTTTCCTTGACTTGGGTTTACTTTCTAATATCAGTATATCAATCTGGTGAGTTTCTATTACACTTTGGTGATTTATTTGTTAAAAGAACCATGTCACTGATTGTCTGTCGCAGTAAGAAGTCAACAACAGGATTATATCACAGGTGGCGTGGCAAAATGTACGGACAGGTGCATTTGACGATTGGCTTCACAGTCGGGTATACAAGGGTTGTTGCATTCTGTATTAGTGGAAAACAACTGCTGCACATCTCCAAAAGTTATTGCCGCATTCTCTGGAGATGGTCCGTCAACTCGACAATGCTGTTTGTCATGGAGTGGTGGCTTTACGAAATTACGGCATGAAAGACCGTGCTATTGCTCGGCAGTATGGCATCACTCAAGGTCAGGTGTCAAACATCCTGAAACGAAATGCTCAGAGGGGTGTCCCTACTCCAAAACCGAGGCCAGGTCATCCCCGCAGAACCACAAGGAGGGATGACCGCCGGGTGCACCGGTTAGTCCGCAATGGCCGTACCAAGTCCGCTAATCGGCTTAGGGCTGAGTGGCAGCAACTGACAAATGTGCCTGTATCCAGAAGGCTAGTCAACCAACGACTGGTTCAAGCAGGCTATCATGCCAGGCGTCCCCTGGGAAAGCCACGCCTGACCAGACAACACCGCCAGCGCCGATTGCAGTGGGCCAGAGAGCACCGTCAATGGCAGCCAGGACACTGGAATCACGTGATCTTCAGTGACGAGTCTAGATTTCTGGTCTATCGTCAAGATGGCCGCGTCCGAGTGTGCAGACAAGTGCATGAAGCCTACAACAAAGATTGCATAGTGCCAAGAGTCCAAGCTGAAGGTGGTGGGGTGACCGTTTGGGCTGCTTTTCATGCAGGGGGAAAAACTGACCTGGTTGTTCTGAATGGAAACCTAAACCAGTTCAAGTACAGGGCCATTCTGGAAGAAACATTGCTGCCATTTGCTCGTGCAACCTTTCGAGGAAACTTTGTCTTCCAAGATGACAATGCACAGCCTCATCGTGCTCGCATGATCCAACACATTCTTGCTGACCGTGGTGTAGAGCATATGGAGTGGCCTGCCATGTCCCCGGATATGAATCCGATAGAGAACTTGTGGGCAGAATTAACGCGTCAAATCGACCACTTGGACCAGCAGCCGACCTCTGTGCGTGAATTGCAGCAGGCTATTGTCACTGCATGGCAAGCGATTCCTGTCCAAACCTTGGCAAATCTCATGAACAGCATGCCTCAACGTGTACGTGCTCTCCTGAATGCTCGTGGGGGTTACACGAAGTACTGAACTGTAATTGTACTGTCCGTAATCCCAGTCGTAATTTAACTTTTGTTAAAAAAAATTTTGGCTAATGTGCAAAATAAAGACATACTTCTGGAAAACGTACAGAAGTTTAACACAGTACTGTCCATGAATTGAGTTCGATATCAGTTTACATCACTTTCAAGGATCAATTTATTTGTTTCGAAATGTCAAATGTGGTTTTTGTTTCTTTTAAAGGTCACATTAACAAAATCTAGAATAATTTCAACATAATTCCAATGAACTCTTGGTTCTAAGACATATTGAAAAGTAAGTTCACCCCCACAAAAAAATATTCCATATTAAATGCCAAGTATATATATATATATATATATATATATATATATATATAGATATATATATATATATATATATATATAGATATATCAGCTAGTAGAAAGCTCAAATGATGCTGGAGATCCAGATTCAACATCATCTCCTTGTTGAGTTGATTCGTCTGTTTTGTACAAATGTCCTTGTAATTATAAATGTAAAGAGACATTCACATCTTCTAATGTCCTTTTCATACGTATCATATACGTGCAAGTTCCTCCATGACCCTTCAACACTGTAAAATCAAAAAGGTGCATTCATGCAAAATGGACAGCAGTTTGTGAAACAGAAGAAGAGTTAATACGGTGCAGAAACGACGATGTGCTTATAGCATAATTACAGATGGAATATTTCGCTTAAAGTCCAATGTGAAGGAACATGTAATTTGCAGACCTTCCTTTGCAGTCGAAGGACAGTTTGAAGTCAAATTCCATTTGATCTCGGGCCTCAAAATAAGCAACCTGGAGATGAGTCTGATACCACTGACAATGATAATTACACCTTTTATAAATTACACAGTATCTCAGGGTACCAAAAGATTGCCACTTGCTTTGTGCGAAAGCAGTTCAAATTTGACGGACTTTTGTTTATAATAGGCAGATTAATAATTGTGGAATGGTGATTTTGAGAAAATTTGTATTTATAGTGTTGGTGGCCGATACCTATAATCAAATGCGAATCGTATATTCTATAATATACAATCTGGAAATTAGGATGGCAGTAAGTGTGGTAACAAAGAAAACGGAAATTTCTGGTTAACGGAAAAATCATGTCTGTTGATTATTATTTTTTCTACAAGTAGTCAGGTTCACGATGTTTTTTCGTTCAAAATCATGGTAGATTAGCAAACCTATACATTTTTGGAAACGTTATTACATGGAAAATCTGAAAATCAATGTTTACATTTGCCAATTCCGACCAATTCGATTCGACCAATTCGACCAATTCGACCAATCGACCAATTCCATTCGACCAATTCGACCATTCGACCATTCGACCAATCGTTTCGATCGACCATTCGACCATTCGACCAATTCCATTCGACCAATTCCATTCGACCAATCGTTTCGATCGACCATTCGACCATTCGACCAATTCGATCGATTCGATTTGATTCGATTCATCGAATTCGATTCGATCGACCATTCGACCAATTCGATTTGCCAATCAATTTGACCGACCTTTGCTTGTGTGGAACGGACTGTGAAAACGATGCGGACTATATTGTCGGATACGCCACACAGGACGGTGATGACGAACTCTAAATGGCATATTCTGTAATCGTGTATGTTTGATGCCATTGACTGCCTGTGTATATTTTGTCATTGACTGCCTGTGTAGATGTGAAGTTATACTGACTGCATGTGTATGTATGATTTTGCTGACTGCCTGTGTATGTTTGGTGATATGAATTATTGTGACACATTTTGATGTTATTAACTGCCTGTACAAAATGATAACATGTATTTGATTATGCAACTTATCGCGAATATAAAGACAGTATTTTGCAATTCAAAACCTTTGATTCGTGCCTTACCATTCCCCATAGCACTAATTTGATACTTTCATTGGATTCCTTGTCCCTGAAAATATAGGTTTAGTATATTTTAAAAAGTTTTTGGGGTAATTAGAGGCAGAAATAGAACAAAATATGTATTTTACAGTGGCCATTTTGAAAATCCAAAATGGCCGCCATACAGGTATCTCTGCAAATGTAAACATTGATTTTTAGTTTCCTTATGCTATACCCTTTCCAAAAATGTATGTTTGCTAATCTACCATGATTTTGAACGAAATACAATTTATTGACATAGTGAACCTGACTAAAGAGCGAGGCTCATGGAATAGCAAAGTTAAATTGACACTGGGGTGACAATTGGGGATAACAGCCGAGGGGATAAACAAACAGGAAAAGTAAGGAGAGAGAGAGAGAGAAGGTGAGGAAACACTGAAACTAGCAAGTAAATAGGTTGGGTTAGGAATGGTTAATGGGGGTAATAAAGATCAAGGGACAGGATGGGGCATGACATGAGATGATGGGTCACTTCCTGCTTGAAGGCCTGGAGGGAAAGCTGGGAAATACCAGTCTCTGGAAGTTAATGGATGGGAGAAGCAAGGAGTGAAGTAATACAATTTAAGGACAATTCACTACATATTACCGTAATGATTACCTATCAAGGTTTTACCCTGCAAACATAGATATAAACACAATCCCAAAATCCCAAATATAGATATAAACAAAAACAATTCCTCCTTTCTCCCGCCTCTGGAACAAACTCCCACACTCTCTTCAATCCCACTCCTCCGTCCAGGTCTTTAAAACAGCTGTTCAACAGCATCTCATGTCTTCCCCCATCCAAAACCTTGATCTTTTCTACCCCCATTAATTCACCCCAGATCCACTTTTTTGAAATATCGACTTCTTTCCTGGAAATCCTTGCAGTCAGTGTCCTTGTGTTTTATACCTCTCCCACACTCCCCCCCACCCCCCCCTTCCTAAGCCTCCTCCCTCCAAGCCCTCTTCCTCCCACAGATCTCCCGATGTCCCTGTTCTCAAATGTTGTACTTGTGTGCTTCCCTCTCTCTCGACTCCTCATCTTGTCTCCCGCTCCCTTTATTTTGTCTTATGTATCCGTTTGTTTTTTTGTGATCAATGTTAGCTCTTACACGAGCCTCGACCTTGTATACAAAAAAAAAAAAAAAAAAACTACGATTTTTAAAATGGAATTCTTTTTCGAGGTTATTTTGTATTTTCAATTAATGATATTGCATGCCATGTATTGTTATCATGTTAATAAAACATTAGGATAATACTCAGTTACAATGGTACTTAGTCTTGTTACCTTCGCCACCAAAGGTGGATGGAGGTTATGTTTTCACCCCTGTCTGTCCGTTTGTCTGTCCGTTTGTGAACAAAATATATCAAAAGGTTGTGACAGATTCGGACGAAATTTGGCAGAGTTGTAGCGTATGTGACAAGGACGAAATGATTAGATTTTGGTGAAGATCCAGATTAGGATCCGGCTAGTATAATTTTTTAAGTGATTATTTACCATTGGAAGACAGGGCCAAAAACAATACATAGCAGAGGATATCTCAAAAAGTTGTGGATGGATTTGGACGAAACTTGTCAGACAGGTTGTGGGTGTGACAAGCAAGAATTGATGCAATTTTGGTGAAGATCCGGATCCGGATACGGATCCAGCTTGTGGAATTTTTAATTGATTCTTCTCCATTGAGTATTTATGGCCAACCAGGTGGAGGTATGCTCTCTACTGAGTTCCGTTCTAGTTATCGTTGTTTTATACAATAACCAAACCTCTTTTGTTATGTTTTCATTCTCGACATATCGAGACCCATGATCAAGGTGAAGATAAAGGTGACGAGCATATGGAATGACAATTTTTCACACAATAAGCAGGGGAATGAGTGAACAGGAGTGCGAGAAAGGGGAGGAAACACTGTGCTCTGTAAGAGGATTGAGTTAGAGATGGTTATTGGGGGTAATAATGTATGTCCGTAAGGAAAAAGTATGACCCGAGATTGGCCGTTTGATTCCTGGAGGGGAAGATGGAAGACCACAACCTCTTCAAGGTGATTTCACATATGAGAGAAGTGAAGAACAAAAGAGTTGAGATGTGCAGTCAGCCTGGTTTTTAGAAGTTTAACCTGGTTTATGGAAGAGGATTGTCAGATGACCGAGAGAGCAGAAGGATCGAGATTGGATGAGAGGAAGTAAAAAAAATCAATCAGGCCACTAACTGCCTCTGATGTGCAAGCAGTAGAACTTGTGCTTTGACCTCATCTGGGAGATTCTAATAATGTTTAGAGTTTTAGATTCCACAAAATACAAGAGGGACAGATGTGGCGCTGGGGCACCAGCCCATAGCGGAGAGCAGTACTTCATTGAGCTACAGACAAACACCTTAGAGCCTGTCAGTAGTTCAGATTTTGACAAGAAAGACCTGGAACAATGGAGGATGTCCATCCTGCGGTTGAATTTGGAGGCCAGCTTTGCTATATTATGGTTGATGCCCAGGAGAGGTCATGGCTGATGGTGAGACCTAAAAGTTCAAGAGACTGATCCTGTTTGAGTGGCTAACCATGGACATATATAGGGGAGTTTGATTGGCGATCCTTCTGGAGTGACAAGGTGAGACGGTGAGATTTTCCAGGTTGAGATTTTCCATTTATCAGACCAACCTCTCACCATTTCCAGATCAGTCGAGAGTGATGCAGCTCTACTGTCTGCCTGAGTAGGATAGAGTTCTGTTGGACACATTGTTGAGTCATCTGCATAAAATAAGGCAGGATTGTTCAGAACGTCAGGGAGGTCGTTTATGTAGGTGTGGAACAAAACTGGACCGTTTATGGAGGTGAGGAACAAAGCATGACCGTTTATGTAGGTGAGGAACAAAACTAGACCGTTTATGCAGTTGACAAACAAAACTAGACCGTTTATGTAGGTGAGGAACAAAACTAGAGCGTTTATGTAGGTGACAAACAAAACTAGACCGTTTATGTAGGTGAGGAAATAAAACTAGACCGTTTATGTAGGTGTGGAACAAAACTAGACCGTTTATGTAGGTGAGGAACAAAACTAGACCGTTTATGTAGGTGTGGAACAAAACTAGACCGTTTATGTAGGTGAGGAACAAAACTAGACCGTTTATGTAGGTGAGGAACAAAACTAGACCGTTTATGTAGGTGAGGAACAAAACTAGACCGTTTATGTAGGTGAGGAACAAAACTAGACCGTTTATGTAGGTGTGGAACAAAACTAGACCGTTTATGTAGGTGAGGAACAAAACTAGACCGTTTATGTAGGTGAGGAACAAAACTAGAGCGTTTATGTAGGTGAGGAACAAAACTAGACCGTTTATGTAGGTGAGGAACAAAACTAGACCGTTTATGTAGGTGAGGAACAAAACTAGAGCGTTTATGTAGGTGAGGAACAAAACTAGAGCGTTTATGTAGGTGAGGAAAAAAACTAGACCGTTTATGAAGGTGAGGAACAAAACTAGACCGTTTATGTAGGTGACAAACAAAACTAGAGCGTTTATGTAGGTGAGGAAAAAAACTAGAGCGTTTATGTAGGTGAGGAAAAAAACTAGACCGTTTATGGAGGTGAGGAACAAAGCAAGACCGTTTATGGAGGTGAGGAACAAAGCAAGACCGTTTATGTAGGTGACAAACAAAACTAGAGCGTTTATGTAGGTGAGGAAAAAAACTAGACCGTTTATGAAGGTGAGGAACAAAACTAGACCGTTTATGTAGGTGACAAACAAAACTAGAGCGTTTATGTAGGTGAGGAAAAAAACTAGAGCGTTTATGTAGGTGAGGAAAAAAACTAGACCGTTTATGGAGGTGAGGAACAAAGCAAGACCGTTTATGGAGGTGAGGAACAAAGCAAGACCGTTTATGTAGGTGAGGAACAAAGCAAGACCGTTTATGTAGGTGAGGAACAAAGCAAGACCGTTTATGTAGGTGAGGAAAAAAACTAGACCGTTTATGGAGGTGAGGAACAAAACAAGACCGTTTATGTAGGTGAGGAACAAAGCTAGACCGTTTATGTAGGTGTGGAACAAAACTAGACCGTTTATGGAGGTGAGGAACAAAGCAAGACCGTTTATGTAGGTGAGGAACAAAACAAGACCGTTTATGTAGGTGAGGAACAAAGCAAGACCGTTTATGTAGGTGAGGAAAAAAACTAGACCGTTTATGGAGGTGAGGAACAAAACAAGACCGTTTATGTAGGTGAGGAACAAAGCTAGACCGTTTATGTAGGTGTGGAACAAAACTAGACCGTTTATGGAGGTGAGGAACAAAGCAAGACCGTTTATGTAGGTGAGGAACAAAACAAGACCGTTTATGTAGGTGAGGAACAAAACTAGACCGTTTATGTAGGTGAGGAACAAAGCAAGACCATTTATGTAGGTGAGGAAAAAAACTAGACCGTTTATGGAGGTGAGGAACAAAACAAGACCGTTTATGTAAGTGAGGAACAAAGCTAGACCGTTTATGTAGGTGTGGAACAAAACTAGACCGTTTATGGAGGTGAGGAACAAAGCAAGACCGTTTATGTAGGTGAGGAACAAAGCAAGACCGTTTATGTAGGTGAGGAACAAAGCAAGACCGTTTATGTAGGTGAGGAACAAAACTAGACCGTTTATGTAGGTGAGGAACAAAACTAGACCGTTTATGTTGGTGAGGAACAAAACTAGACCGTTTATGTAGGTGTGGAACAAAACTAGACCGTTTATGGAGGTGAGGAACAAAGCAAGACCGTTTATGTAGGTGAGGAACAAAGCAAGACCGTTTATGTAGGTGAGGAACAAAGCAAGACCGTTTATGTAGGTGAGGAAAAAAACTAGACCGTTTATGGAGGTGAGGAACAAAACAAGACCGTTTATGTAGGTGAGGAACAAAGCTAGACCGTTTATGTAGGTGTGGAACAAAACTAGACCGTTTATGGAGGTGAGGAACAAAGCAAGACCGTTTATGTAGGTGAGGAACAAAACAAGACCGTTTATGTAGGTGAGGAACAAAACTAGACCGTTTATGTAGGTGAGGAACAAAGCAAGACCATTTATGTAGGTGAGGAAAAAAACTAGACCGTTTATGGAGGTGAGGAACAAAACAAGACCGTTTATGTAAGTGAGGAACCAAACTAGACCGTTTATGTAGGTGAGGAACAAAGCAAGACCGTTTATGTAGGTGAGGAACAAAACAAGACCGTTTATGTAGGTGAGGAACAAAGCAAGACCGTTTATGTAGGTGAGGAACAAAACTAGACCGTTTATGTAGGTGAGGAACAAAGCAAGACCGTTTATGTAGGTGAGGAACAAAACAAGACCGTTTATGGAGGTGAGGAACAAAACAAGACCGTTTATGTAAGTGAGGAACAAAGCTAGACCGTTTATGTAGGTGAGGAACAAAACTAGACCGTTTATGTAAGTGAGGAACAAAGCTAGACCGTTTATGTAGGTGTGGAACAAAACTAGACCGTTTATGGAGGTGAGGAACAAAGCAAGACCGTTTATGTAGGTGAGGAACAAAGCAAGACCGTTTATGTAGGTGAGGAACAAAGCAAGACCGTTTATGTAGGTGAGGAACAAAACTAGACCGTTTATGTAGGTGAGGAACAAAACTAGACCGTTTATGTAGGTGAGGAACAAAACTAGACCGTTTATGTAGGTGTGGAACAAAACTAGACCGTTTATGTAGGTGAGGAACAAAACTAGACCGTTTATGTAGGTGAGGAACAAAACTAGACCGTTTATGTAGGTGAGGAACAAAACTAGACCGTTTATGTAGGTGAGGAACAAAACTAGACCGTTTATGTAGGTGAGGAACAAAACTAGACCGTTTATGTAGGTGAGGAACAAAACTAGACCGTTTATGTAGGTGAGGAACAAAACTAGACCGTTTATGTAGGTGAGGAACAAAACTAGACCGTTTATGTAAGTGTGGAACAAAACTAGACCGTTTATGTAGGTGAGGAACAAAACTAGACCGTTTATGGAGGTGTGGAACAAAACTAGACCGTTTATGGAGGTGTGGAACAAAACTAGACCGTTTATGTAGGTGAGGAACAAAACTAGACCGTTTATGTAGGTGAGGAACAAAACTAGACCGTTTATGTAGGTGAGGAACAAAACTAGACCGTTTATGGAGGTGTGGAACAAAACTAGACCGTTTATGGAGGTGTGGAACAAAACTAGACCGTTTATGTAGGTGAGGAACAAAACTAGACCGTTTATGTAGGTGAGGAACAAAACTAGACCGTTTATGTAGGTGAGGAACAAAACTTGACCGTTTATGTAGGTGAGGAACAAAACTAGACCGTTTATGTAGGTGAGGAACAAAACTAGACCGTTTATGTAGGTGAGGAACAAAACTAGACCGTTTATGTAGGTGAGGAAAAAAACTAGACCGTGTATGTATGTATGTGTGGAACAAAACTAGACCGTTTATGAAGGTGAGGAACAAAACTAGACCGTTTATGTAGGTGAGGAACAAAACTAGACCGTTTATGTAGGTGAGGAACAAAGCAAGACCATTTATGTAGGTGAGGAAAAAAACTAGACCGTTTATGGAGGTGAGGAACAAAACAAGACCGTTTATGTAGGTGAGGAACAAAGCTAGACCGTTTATGTAGGTGTGGAACAAAACTAGACCGTTTATGGAGGTGAGGAACAAAGCAAGACCGTTTATGTAGGTGAGGAACAAAGCAAGACCGTTTATGTCGGTGAGGAAAAAAACTAGACCGTTTATGGAGGTGAGGAACAAAGCAAGACCGTTTATGTAGGTGAGGAACAAAGCAAGACCGTTTATGTAGGTGAGGAAAAAAACTAGACCGTTTATGGAGGTGAGGAACAAAGCAAGACCGTTTATGTAGGTGAGGAAAAAAAACTAGACCGTTTATGGAGGTGAGGAACAAAACTAGACCATTTATGGAGGTGTGGAACAAAGCAAGACCGTTTATGTAGGTGTGGAACAAGACTAGACCGTTTATGGAGGTGTGGAACAAAACTAGACCGTTTATGGAGGTGTGGAACAAAGCAAGACCGTTTATGGAGGTGTGGAACAAAACTAGACCATTTATGGAGGTGTGGAACAAAGCAAGACCGTTTATGTAGGTGAGGAACAAAGCAAGACCGTTTATGGAGGTGTGGAACAAAACTAGACCATTTATGGAGGTGTGGAACAAAGCAAGACCGTTTATGTAGGTGTGGAACAAAACTAGACCGTTTATGGAGGTGTGGAACAAAACAAGACCGTTTATGTAGGTGAGGAAAAAAACTAGACCGTTTATGGAGGTGTGGAACAAAGCAAGACCGTTTATGTAGGTGTGGAACAAAACAAGACCGTTTATGTAGGTGAGGAACAAAACAAGACCGTTTATGTAGGTGAGGAAAAAAACTAGACCGTTTATGTAGGTGAGGAAAAAAACTAGACCGTTTATGGAGGTGAGGAACAAAACAAGACCGTTTATGTGAGTGAGGAACAACACTAGACCTAACGCAGCTTGGGGCAATCAACCTCAACTGGGTGAGGAGAGGAGAGGATTCCGTTCATCGCATCACGTTGACTGCAGGCTGGCTGGGTCACCTTGAAGTAAGCACACTCACCCATGAGCTCTCCAGCCAAGGTTAGAATCTTGTCCCAGCTATAAACTCCCATCTTGGTGTTTTGTCGGTAGGCGATTTATCAATGCGTGTTCTGTTCCTCAGGTGGATGTGAAACTGGCGACCCGTCAGCCGGTATTATTATAGTTGGTGGACGTCAAATATCCCATCGTGTCTTTTGCGAAGAGTAGATGAGCAATCGTCGTCACCCTGAACAAATTACAAAATTCCTGCTCTAACCTACATGAAACACTGCATCAGTGGCACAGGTGCGCCACCCAGAAAATGATGCTACACACAGCCATGTGCTGCATACCAAATAAGAAGACGTTGACTACATGAGGGGCAGAAGTTGGAAATGCAGGATTGAATGTGGCCTTGTATGCCCTAGGCAGAGAGCTTGTCAAACAAAGCAGGATGCCAGACTGTGTCGAATGCCTGATACACAGTGCGTTCCAAAAAGACCTGAACCACGTTGGTTGTTAATATATTTAGTAACCAAATGATACAATGATACTTTTTGTTTTATATGATACAGAAACTCATAACGTGTTCTTTTTTTCAGGTCTGGTGGTTTAATGGAAAATAATATGGTGACTCCACAGGAGAAAGCTCAGTGCATCGAATGGTTCATCGAAACGAGATCAGACACACAAGTTCAGCGTAATTTCCGTACAAGGTATGGAAGGAATCCGCCATCGCGGACTAGTATCAGAGAGTGGTACAAGAGGTTTAAGGAGACTGGAAGTTGTCAGAAACAGAAAAGTACCGGACAACCAATCACAAGTGCTGCAGCCATTGAACGAGTGTGCGAACCATTTCAAGAAAGTCCCAGAAAATCAATCCGACGCGCATCCAGAGAACTGCGACGACTAACCACCACTATACACAGGATTTGCATCCAGAGAACTGGGACTACCAACCACCACTGTACACAGGATTTCCATCTAGAGAACTGGGACTACCAACCACCATTGTACACAGGATTTTGCATCCAGAGACCTGGGACTACCAACCACCACTGTACACAGGATTTGCATCCAGAGAACTGGGACTACCAACCACCACTGTACACAGGATTTCCATCTAGAGAACTGGGACTACCAACCACCATTGTACACAGGATTTTGCATCCAGAGAACTGCGACGACTAACCACCATTGTACACAGGATTTTGCATCCAGAGAACTGGGACTACCAACCACCACTGTACACAGGAATTTGCATCCAGAGAACTGGGACTACCAACCACCATTGTACACAGGATTTTGCATCCAGAGAACTGGGACTACCAACCACCACTGTACACAGGAATTTGCATCCAGAGACCTGGGACTACCAACCACCATTGTACACAGGATTTGCATCCAGAGAACTGGGACTACCAACCACCACTGTACACAGGATTTCCATCTAGAGAACTGGGACGACCAACCACCACTGTACACAGGATTTTGCATCCAGAGACCTGGGACTACCAACCACCACTGTACACAGGAATTTGCATCCAGAGAACTGGGACTACCAACCACTACTGTACACAGGATTTTACATAAAGACTGATGCTTTATGTCTACAAGATGCAGATTCTGGAGGAACTCAAACCAAATGACGGACCCAAACACAACAAAGAGTTTGCTTTGGAAATGCTCAGCCACATAGAGGATGATGAAGATTATTCTGAAAAAGGTCATGTTCACAGACAAAGCTTGCTTTCATGTATCGGGGAAGGTCAAGTGACAAAATGTGAGGATCTGAGGCTCTGAAAACCACCACGTGGTCATTTAACACATCCATGACAGTCCAAAGGTCAATGTGTGGTGTGGCCCCCATGACCGCTTGATGGGTCCGTTTTTCTTTGCGGAGGATACAGTGACCTCAACAATTTACATGACCATGTTGGAAGGATTCACCTTCCCACAGTTTGAAGACCTGCAACCTGATATTATTTTTCAACAGGATGTTGCTCCCCGTCATTAGGCGTTAGTTGTTTGAGCCGTCCTGAATGAAAAATGTCCAGGTCGCTGGATTGGCTGAGATGGACCCACATGGTCCCCATGATCACCAGACATAAACCCCCTTGACTTTTTTCTGTGGGGGTTTGTCAAAGATGTTGTCTACAACACCAAGGTGGCAAACCTGCAGGATCTTCATTCTCGGATCACAGCTGCATGCGCACTGGTGGACGTTTACATGCTGAGCTGAACATGGCAAGAACTCGTGTACCGCTCTGATGTCCTTCGCACAACAAACGGAGCTCACATTGAAGTGTAGTGATGGTGTGCACAAAATGTTGAGGTTCTGTATCATATAAACCAAAGGGTATCGTTGTATCATTTGTGGTTCTAAATATATTAACCATCAAAGTTGTCCGGGTCCTTTTGGAACACCCTGTATGTTGAGGCAGATGGTCTTGACCTCTTGTTTGAGATTTACTGCCTTCGACCAATGCTGAGAGTTGAGTGACTGAGATTGAATGTGGTTACCACGTTGTGTACAATGTTTGACTGGAATTTAAGTTTACATGAAAGGAAAAACCACCACATCATGTGACTTCATGCAGGCCTTTGGCAATGTCATGCTCATTTCCTCCATGAAGGTTTTGACGTCAATTCATTAATACTAGGGCATGCCCGTACTATATATATATCTAAAATTATATCCCCCCCCCTATTTACATGAAATGGTTTGGTCCAAAGCGAACGGCTTGCGAGTGGTGACAATCCCCCCCCTCTATTTACATGCAATGGTTCGGTCCAAAGCGAACGGCTTCCGGAGTTTGGTAAAGAAATCGCCATCGCGTACACAAACGCGCAGGAAAGCGAATGAATCGCAAATTCGTTTTTATTAGTTGTAAAACATAATGCCCAATTATTCAATTAGCGCCAACGTATTTTGGCTGTTTGCAATTTAATCGCAAGGCAAAGTAGAAAGAGAAGAGGGGAAAAAAGAAAAGCCTTGCCTTGCTGCAAACAGCTGCTGCAAACAACAACAACATGGAAGGCTGCACTGTCCGGAAGTTGGCATATCGCAGTTACGATTATTTTAGTGTTAATGGCCAATTATTCAATTAGCGCCAACGTATTTTGGCTGTTTGCAATTTAATCGCAAGGAAAAGTAGAAAGAGAAGAGGGGAAAAAAGAAAAGCCTTGCATTAACGCATTAACGCTTGCATTGCATTAACGGTTCGGCACACGTGATAGCTCGCTGCTCTCTGATTGGTTGAAGCGTTTTTTGGACATAGCTCGGTAGGTACTTGTCCGATTAATTACAAACCTTGAAAAGGCACATCCTCGGGTCCCCAGCAATATACCTGGCAAGTTTCAAGTATATCGGACCCGTGGTTGTCGAGAAACAGCGGTCACAGACAAACACACAGACACACAGACACACAGACAGACACACAGAGATTGCTGGAATTATAGATAGATAACAGGAGGAAATCCTTAATTCGCTAAAACGAGTGCATTTTCTGAATCACTCTATCATTGCCGAGTGTTAAACACTATTTATCATCACGAAAGCAAAGTAACACTCAGTGTCCATCTTTAAAGTGCGTACAACATAACAAGATCTTCCACCTACTCCGCAGCAGTAAATATTGCTTCCCTTTTATGTTTTATTGAAAGAAGCATTAACAACATTTCAGGAAGCAAATACTCAGATGAAAATAATTAATGAAACGTTAATCAAGTTATGTAGGAAGGAATATTTCATTTCTTGGATGAAAACAAAGCACATACTTTCACTGGTCTTTGTGCTTATTTCCCACGAATCAACTTTCCTGACTATTCCTGAAAAGTATTTCCTGTTTTTTTAAATCACTGCATTTTCCCTGTGATTGAATTTTTAATTCATCAACATACCCATGAAAATATTGGTTCAAAGTGCGAAAAGTCCTCAAACAAGCTAAACACATATTCTTTTGTCCTGCGACCGATTTTCATGATATATACATTTTTTTACCTGAGGGTGTAAAGCCATTTTTAGTTTGCGGAGAATGAGGTTTTGTTTTAAATTTGCATTTATCCTTCAATTAAAGGTCGATTCTGTTAATCGATACTGAATATAGACAACTAGCTGTACACACATGATTACTGACAGACAAAATGAAGCAACATTGATTTTGGATGTCTGGGGTGATTGTACAACCTGGCAATTGATTTATACCAAGCGAGTGTTGACAAGGCCCCGATTTGGCATAAAAAGCATTTACTGATGTTGAATTTATACTGTTATTATTTTAATATTTAATGCCCTCGAAAGTCACACACAGTGTCCGCACATCTTGTTCTTTATTGCACCGTTTCATTCGTAAATCAGAAGCTCCCACGTTAAACATAATCAAACATGTGTTCTGTATCTCATGAAGTAAAATAATACCATCACATTTTCTTAAGAGACTTGAATTTAAAATGATAGGTGTGAGCAATCCCTCAATTCTCCACACCTTTTGTTTATGATAACAATAACGAGCCCAGGTATATATTCTGCATATTGTTGTATGTATTGACGAGTAAAGAAGCAGCCCTTACAGACGGGTAAATTCCCCCATGAGTGGTGGTCTCCAGCATGACAGGTACCATAGTATCTGCTCCTGCCGGGAGCGGCACGACACCGCAAATATTTACATCGTGTAAATGGTGCTCTTCCACCCATCTTGAATTCCCAGGACTATGTTGTTCAGGGGTGATTGTACAACTATAGTTCCCAGGACTATGTTTTTCAGGGGTGATTGTACAACTATAGTTCCCAGGACTATGTTTCAGAATTCCCAGCACCACGTAAGATATTCCTTTGCATTCCGTGAGTACAACTAGCAGTTTTAAACTCATTCCATCCAGCAGTTCAGCAGTGCATAGTCGTCAAACACACACACACAAAGACACACACACACAGAGACACAGAGACACAAACACAGACACAGACACAGACACAGACACAGACACAGCCACAGACACACAGACACAGACAGTTATGAGCACAAAAAATATCAACGCTATTATACACCAGCAAGTAACTAGCAGTGTGGAGCACCGGTAGCTCTGTCTAATCACTGTGGCAACAAAACCATTTTCCATGCGATGGATGAAATCAACAGGTCGTCGATTGAAGTATGCTTATCACCATGGGAAGCAATGAGAATCTGAGGTTTTGGCCATGATCTATCTTTTGATCCGACAACCCTGGACCTTGGGTGGGTGAGCGGATGATGGTTTTATTGAGGGAAGCATGAAATCGACAGTGGTTTGAGGGGAGAGGGAATGAAGAGCAAGTCTAGATGTAAGCTCTCCAAAATAGAGAGTCCATCAATTTTCTGCCAGTAAGAAAGTGAGACTCGCTGGGAATCAGCCTCCCGTCTTAAGATTCCAGTGTTCCAGATAGCGTTGTTTTCAATCAACTCAATGGAAGCAAGGTCAGAAGCAAACCCACTGGCCCAGAATGGAGAGCCATACTCCATGGAGATCCAGCCATATGAAAGTCTTGAGTCTTGTACACAGTGATAAGCTCGGTGCACCTCTGGAATGCGCTAGCTGTATGGAGTATACCCAGACGACATCTAGTCCTTGGTGCTAGTTTTCTGATGTGATACTCCCATGAATGGATTTGGCAGATAGTGAGGCCAAGGAATTCCAAGGGCTGCACATCTTCTAGTGCCTAGTCTAGAGAATTGGATTGGATAGTTTCTTCATTTCCGATCTTTGGGAAAAGGCAGTGTCAGAGCATGTGACTTACCATCATTGAACGTCTTGTAGTCAGATTAGAAGAGTTTGTCATCATCTTGTGAAATGTTGTAAGAGCCCCACCTTTAGTGGCAGAAAAAAAAATCACCTTTAGTGACAGAAAAATATCACCTTCAGGGGCAGAAAAAAATCACCTTTAGTGGCAGAAAAAATCACCTTTAGTGGCAGAAAAAAATCACCTTTAGTGGCAGAAAAATATCACCTTTAGTGGCAGAAAAAATCACCTTTAGTGGCAGAAAAAATCACCTTTAGTGGCAGAAAAAATCACCTTTAGTGGCAGAAAAAAAAATCACCTTTAGTGGCAGAAAAATATCACCTTTAGTGGCAGAAAAAATCACCTTTAGTGGCAGAAAAAAAATCACCTTTAGTGGCAGAAAAATATCACCTTTAGTGGCAGAAAAATATCACCTTTAGTGGCAGAAAAAAAATCACCTTTAGTGACAGAAAAAAAATCACCTTTAGTGGCAGAAAAATATCACCTTTAGTGGCAGAAAAAAATCAAATCACCTTTAGTGGCAGAAAAATATCACCTTTAGTGGCAGGAAAAAAATCACCTTTAGTGGCAGAAAAATATCACCTTTGGTGGCAGAAAGAAATTAAATCACCTTTAGTGACAGAAAAAAAATCACCTTTAGTGGCAGAAAAATATCACCTTTAGTGGCAGAAAAATATCACCTTTAGTGGCAGAAAAATATCACCTTTGGTGGCAGAAAAAAAATCACCTTCAGTGGCAGAAAAATATCATCTTTAGTGGCAGGAAAAAAATCACCTTTAGTGGCAGAAAAATATCACCTTTAGTGGCAGAAAAATATCACCTTCAGTGGCAGAAAAATATCACCTTTAGTGGCAGAAAAATATCACCTTTAGTGGCAGAAAAAAATCACCTTTAGTGGCAGAAAAATATCACCTTTAGTGGCAGAAAAATATCACCTTTAGTGGCAGAAAAATATCACCTTTAGTGGCAGAAAAATATCACCTTTAGTGGCAGAAAAATATCACCTTTAGTGGCAGAAAAATATCACCTTTAGTGACAGAAAAAAAATCACCTTTAGTGGCAGAAAAATATCACCTTTAGTGGCAGAAAAATATCACCTTTAGTGGCAGAAAAAAATCACCTTTAGTGGCAGAAAAATATCACCTTTAGTGGCAGAAAAATATCACCTTTAGTGACAGAAAAAAAATCACCTTTAGTGGCAGAAAAATATCACCTTTAGTGGCAGAAAAATATCACCTTTAGTGGCAGAAAAATATCACCTTTGGTGGCAGAAAAAAATCACCTTCAGTGGCAGAAAAATATCATCTTTAGTGGCAGGAAAAAAATCACCTTTAGTGGCAGAAAAATATCACCTTTAGTGGCAGAAAAAAATCACCTTCAGTGGCAGAAAAATATCACCTTTAGTGGCAGAAAAATATCACCTTTAGTGACAGAAAAAAAATCACCTTTAGTGGCAGAAAAATATCACCTTTAGTGGCAGAAAAATATCACCTTTAGTGGCAGAAAAATATCACCTTTAGTGGCAGAAAAAAAATCACCTTTAGTGGCAGAAAAATATCACCTTTAGTGGCAGAAAAAAATCAAATCACCTTTAGTGGCAGAAAAATATCACCTTTAGTGGCAGAAAAAAAATCACCTTTAGTGGCAGAAAAATATCACCTTTGGTGGCAGAAAAAAATCAAATCACCTTTAGTGGCAGAAAAACCACCTTTATTGGCAGAAAAATATCACCTTTAGTGGCAGAAAAATATCACCTTTAGTGGCAGAAAAAAAATCACCTTTAGTGGCAGAAAAAAATCACCTTTAGTGGCAGAAAAAACATCACATTTAGTGGCAGAAAAAAAATCACCTTTAGTGGCAGAAAAATATCACCTTTAGTGGCAGAAAAAAAATCACCTTTAGTGGCAGAAAAAAAATCACCTTTAGTGGCAGAAAAATATCACCTTTAGTGGCAGAAAAAATATCACCTTTAGTGGCAGAAAAAAAATCACCTTTAGTGGCAGAAAAATATCACCTTTAGTGGCAGAAAAAAATCAAATCACCTTTAGTGGCAGAAAAATATCACCTTTAGTGGCAGAAAAAAAATCACCTTTAGTGGCAGAAAAATATCACCTTTGGTGTCAGAAAAAAATCACCTTTAGTGGCAGAAAAATATCACCTTCAGTGGCAGAAAAATATCACCTTTAGTGGCAGAAAAATATCACCTTTAGTGGCAGAAAAAAATCACCTTTAGTGGCAGAAAAAAATCACCTTTAGTGGCAGAAAATTATCACCTTTAGTGGCAGAAAAATATCACCTTAAGTGGCAGAAAAATATCACCTTAAGTGGCAGAAAAAAAATCACCTTAAGTGGCAGAAAAAAAATCACCTTTAGTGGCAGAAAAAAAATCACCTTTAGTGACAGATAAAAAATCACCTTTAGTGGCAGAAAAATATCACCTTTAGTGGCAGAAAAAAATCACCTTTAGTGGCAGAAAAAAATCACCTTTAGTGGCAGAAAATTATCACCTTTAGTGGCAGAAAAATATCACCTTAAGTGGCTGAAAAAAAATCACCTTAAGTGGCAGAAAAAAAATCACCTTTAGTGACAGAAAAAAAATCACCTTTAGTGGCAGAAAAATATCACCTTTAGTGGCAGAAAAATATCACCTTTAGTGGCAGAAAAATATCACCTTTGGTGGCAGAAAAAAATCACCTTCAGTGGCAGAAAAATATCATCTTTAGTGGCAGAAAAAAAATCACCTTTAGTGGCAGAAAAATATCACCTTTAGTGGCAGAAAAATATCACCTTCAGTGGCAGAAAAATATCACCTTTATTGGCAGAAAAATATCACCTTTAGTGGCAGAAAAAAATCACCTTTAGTGGCAGAAAATTATCACCTTTAGTGGCAGAAAAATATCACCTTAAGTGGCAGAAAAATATCACCTTAAGTGGCTGAAAAAAAATCACCTTAAGTGGCAGAAAAAAAATCACCTTTAGTGACAGAAAAAAAATCACCTTTAGTGGCAGAAAAATATCACCTTTAGTGGCAGAAAAATATCACCTTTAGTGGCAGAAAAATATCACCTTTGGTGGCAGAAAAAAATCACCTTCAGTGGCAGAAAAATATCATCTTTAGTGGCAGAAAAAAAATCACCTTTAGTGGCAGAAAAATATCACCTTTAGTGGCAGAAAAATATCACCTTCAGTGGCAGAAAAATATCACCTTTATTGGCAGAAAAATATCACCTTTAGTGGCAGAAAAAAATCACCTTTAGTGGCAGAAAAATATCACCTTTAGTGGCAGAAAAATATCACCTTTAGTGGCAGAAAAATATCACCTTTAGTGGCAGAAAAATATCACCTTTAGTGGCAGAAAAATATCACCTTTAGTGGCAGAAAAATATCACCTTTATTGGCAGAAAAATATCACCTTTAGTGGCAGAAAAAAATCACCTTTAGTGGCAGAAAAATATCACCTTTAGTGGCAGAAAAATATCACCTTTAGTGGCAGAAAAATATCACCTTTGGTGGCAGAAAAATATCACCTTTAGTGGCAGAAAAATATCACCTTTAGTGGCAGAAAAATATCACCTTTAGTGACAGAAAAAAAATCACCTTTAGTGGCAGAAAAATATCACCTTTAGTGGCAGAAAAATATCACCTTTAGTGGCAGAAAAATATCACCTTTAGTGGCAGAAAAATATCACCTTTAGTGGCAGAAAAATATCACCTTTAGTGGCAGAAAAATATCACCTTTGGTGGCAGAAAAATATCACCTTTAGTGGCAGAAAAATATCACCTTTAGTGGCAGAAAAATATCACCTTTAGTGACAGAAAAAAAATCACCTTTAGTGGCAGAAAAATATCACCTTTAGTGGCAGAAAAATATCACCTTTAGTGGCAGAAAAATATCACCTTTAGTGGCAGAAAAATATCACCTTTAGTGACAGAAAAAAAATCACCTTTAGTGGCAGAAAAATATCACCTTTAGTGGCAGAAAAATATCACCTTTAGTGGCAGAAAAATATCACCTTTAGTGGCAGAAAAAAAATCACCTTTAGTGGCAGAAAAATATCACCTTTAGTGGCAGAAAAAAATCAAATCAACTTTAGTGGCAGAAAAATATCACCTTTAGTGGCAGAAAAAAAATCACCTTTAGTGGCAGAAAAATATCACCTTTGGTGGCAGAAAAAAATCAAATCACCTTTAGTGGCAGAAAAACCACCTTTATTGGCAGAAAAATATCACCTTTAGTGGCAGAAAAATATCACCTTTAGTGGCAGAAAAAAAATCACCTTTAGTGGCAGAAAAAAATCACCTTTAGTGGCAGAAAAAACATCACATTTAGTGGCAGAAAAAAAATCACCTTTAGTGGCAGAAAAAAATCACCTTTAGTGGCAGGAAAAAAAATCACCTTGAGTGGCAGAAAAAAAAATCACCTTTAGTGGCAGAAAAAAAATCACCTTTAGTGGCAGAAAAAAATCAACTTTAGTGGCACAAAAATATCACCTTTAGTGGCAGAAAAAAATCACCTTTAGTGGCAGAAAAAAATCAACTTTAGTGGCAGAAAAAAATCAACTTTAGTGGCAGAAAAAAATCAACTTTAGTGTCAGAAAAAATCACCTTTAGTGGCAGAAAAAACATCACCTTTAGTGGCAGAAAAAACATCACCTTTAGTGGCAGAAAAAAAATCACCTTTAGTGACAGGAAAAAAATCACCTTTAGTGGCAGAAAAATATCACCTTTAGTGGCAGAAAAGAAAATCACCTTTAGTGGCAGAAAAACATCACCTTTAGTGAAAGAAAAATATCACCTTTAGGGGCAGAAAAATATCACCTATAGTGGCAGAAAAAATCACCTTTAGTGGCAGAAAAAGATCACCTTTAGTGGCAGAAAAATATCACCTATAGTGGCAGAAAAAATCACCTTTAGTGGCAGAAAAAAAATCACCTTTAGTGACAGAAAAAAAATCACCTTTAGTGGCAGAAAATAAAATCACCTTTAGTGGCAGAAAAATATCACCTTTAGTGGCAGAAAAATATCACCTTTAGTGGCAGAAAAAAAATCACCTTTAGTGGCAGAAAAATATCACCTTTAGTGGCAGAAAAATATCACCTTCAGTGGCAGAAAAATATCACCTTAAGTGGCAGAAAAAAAATCACCTTTAGTGGCAGAAAAATATCACCTTTAGTGGCAGAAAAATATCACCTTCAGTGGCAGAAAAATATCACCTTTAGTGGCAGAAAAATATCACCTTTAGTGGCAGGAAAAAATCACCTTTAGTGGCAGAAAAAAATCACCTTTAGTGGCAGAAAATTATCACCTTTAGTGGCAGAAAAATATCACCTTAAGTGGCAGAAAAATATCACCTTAAGTGGCAGAAAAAAAATCACCTTAAGTGGCAGAAAAATATCACCTTTAGTGGCAGAAAAATATCACCTTTAGTGGCAGAAAAATATCACCTTTAGTGGCAGAAAAATATCACCTTTAGTGGCAGAAAAATATCACCTTTAGTGGCAGAAAAATATCACCTTTAGTGGCAGAAAAATATCACCTTTAGTGGCAGAAAAATATCACCTTTAGTGACAGAAAAAAAATCACCTTTAGTGGCAGAAAAATATCACCTTTAGTGGCAGAAAAATATCACCTTTAGTGGCAGAAAAATATCACCTTTAGTGGCAGAAAAAAAATCACCTTTAGTGGCAGAAAAATATCACCTTTAGTGGCAGAAAAAAATCAAATCACCTTTAGTGGCAGAAAAATATCACCTTTAGTGGCAGAAAAAAAATCACCTTTAGTGGCAGAAAAATATCACCTTTGGTGGCAGAAAAAAATCACCTTTAGTGGCAGAAAAATATCACCTTCAGTGGCAGAAAAATATCACCTTTAGTGGCAGAAAAATATCACCTTTAGTGGCAGAAAAAAATCACCTTTAGTGGCAGAAAAAAATCACCTTTAGTGGCAGAAAATTATCACCTTTAGTGGCAGAAAAATATCACCTTAAGTGGCAGAAAAATATCACCTTAAGTGGCAGAAAAAAAATCACCTTAAGTGGCAGAAAAAAAATCACCTTTAGTGGCAGAAAAAAAATCACCTTTAGTGACAGATAAAAAATCACCTTTAGTGGCAGAAAAATATCACCTTTAGTGGCAGAAAAATATCACCTTTAGTGGCAGAAAAAAATCACCTTTGGTGGCAGAAAAATATCACCTTTAGTGGCAGAAAAATATCACCTTCAGTGGCAGAAAAATATCACCTTCAGTGGCAGAAAAATATCACCTTTAGTGACAGAAAAAAATCACCTTTAGTGGCAGAAAAAAATCACCTTTAGTGGCAGAAAATTATCACCTTTAGTGGCAGAAAAAAATCACCTTAAGTGGCAGAAAAATATCACCTTAAGTGGCAGAAAAAAAATCACCTTAAGTGGCAGAAAAAAAATCACCTTTAGTGACAGAAAAAAAATCACCTTTAGTGGCAGAAAAATATCACCTTTAGTGGCAGAAAAATATCACCTTTAGTGGCAGAAAAATATCACCTTTGGTGGCAGAAAAAAATCACCTTCAGTGGCAGAAAAATATCATCTTTAGTGGCAGAAAAAAAATCACCTTTAGTGGCAGAAAAATATCACCTTTAGTGGCAGAAAAATATCACCTTCAGTGGCAGAAAAATATCACCTTTATTGGCAGAAAAATATCACCTTTAGTGGCAGAAAAAAATCACCTTTAGTGGCAGAAAAATATCACCTTTAGTGACAGAAAAAAAATCACCTTTAGTGGCAGAAAAATATCACCTTTAGTGGCAGAAAAATATCACCTTTAGTGGCAGAAAAATATCACCTTTAGTGGCAGAAAAAAAATCACCTTTAGTGGCAGAAAAATATCACCTTTAGTGGCAGAAAAAAATCAAATCACCTTTAGTGGCAGAAAAATATCACCTTTAGTGGCAGAAAAAAAATCACCTTTAGTGGCAGAAAAATATCACCTTTGGTGGCAGAAAAAAATCAAATCACCTTTAGTGGCAGAAAAAACCACCTTTATTGGCAGAAAAATATCACCTTTAGTGGCAGAAAAATATCACCTTTAGTGGCAGAAAAAAATCACCTTTAGTGGCAGAAAAAAATCACGTTTAGTGGCAGAAAAAACATCACATTTAGTGGCAGAAAAAAAATCACCTTTAGTGGCAGAAAAAAAATCACCTTTAGTGGCAGGAAAAAAAATCACCTTGAGTGGCAGAAAAATATCACCTTTAGTGGCAGAAAAAAATCACCTTTAGTGGCAGAAAAAAATCAACTTTAGTGGCAGAAAAAAATCAACTTTAGTGGCAGAAAAAAATCAACTTTAGTGTCAGAAAAAATCACCTTTAGTGGCAGAAAAAACATCACCTTTAGTGGCAGAAAAAACATCACCTTTAGTGGCAGAAAAAAAATCAACTTTAGTGGCACAAAAATATCACCTTTAGTGGCAGAAAAAAATCACCTTTAGTGGCAGAAAAAAATCAACTTTAGTGGCAGAAAAAAATCAACTTTAGTGTCAGAAAAAATCACCTTTAGTGGCAGAAAAAACATCACCTTTAGTGGCAGAAAAAACATCACCTTTAGTGGCAGAAAAATATCACCTTTAGTGGCAGAAAAAAAATCACCTTTAGTGGCAAAAAAATATCACCTTTAGTGGCAGAAAAAAATCACCTTTAGTGGCAGAAAAAAATCACCTTTAGTGGCAGAAAAATATCACCTTTAGTGGCAGAAAAAAAATCACCTTTAGTGGCAGAAAAATATCACCTTTGGTGGCAGAAAAAAATCAAATCACCTTTAGTGGCAGAAAAAATCACCTTTAGTGGCAGAAAAATATCACCTTTAGTGGCAGAAAAAAATCACCTTTAGTGGCAGAAAAAAATCACCTTTAGTGGCAGAAAAAAATCACCTTTAGTGGCAGAAAAATATCACCTTAAGTGGCAGAAAAATATCACCTTAAGTGGCAGAAAAAAAATCACCTTAAGTGGCAGAAAAAAAATCACCTTTAGTGGCAGAAAAATATCACCTTTAGTGGCAGAAAAATATCACCTTCAGTGGCAGAAAAATATCACCTTTAGTGGCAGAAAAATATCACCTTTAGTGGCAGAAAAAAATCACCTTTAGTGGCAGAAAAAAATCACCTTTAGTGGCAGAAAATTATCACCTTTAGTGGCAGAAAAATATCACCTTAAGTGGCAGAAAAATATCACCTTAAGTGGCAGGAAAAAAATCACCTTAAGTGGCAGAAAAAAAATCACCTTTAGTGACAGAAAAAAAATCACCTTTAGTGGCAGAAAAATATCACCTTTAGTGGCAGAAAAATATCACCTTTAGTGGCAGAAAAAAAATCACCTTTAGTGACAGAAAAAAAATCACCTTTAGTGGCAGAAAAGAAAATCACCTTTAGTGGCAGAAAAATATCACCTTTAGTGGCAGAAAAATATCACCTTTAGTGGCAGAAAAAAAATCACCTTTAGTGGCAGAAAAATATCACCTTTAGTGGCAGAAAAATATCACCTTCAGTGGCAGAAAAATATCACCTTAAGTGGCAGAAAAAAATCACCTTTAGTGGCAGAAAAATATCACCTTTAGTGGCAGAAAAATATCACCTTCAGTGGCAGAAAAATATCACCTTTAGTGGCAGAAAAATATCACCTTTAGTGGCAGAAAAAAATCACCTTTAGTGGCAGAAAAAAATCACCTTTAGTGGCAGAAAATTATCACCTTTAGTGGCAGAAAAATATCACCTTAAGTGGCAGAAAAATATCACCTTAAGTGGCAGAAAAAAAATCACCTTAAGTGGCAGAAAAATATCACCTTTAGTGGCAGAAAAATATCACCTTTAGTGGCAGAAAAAAATCACCTTTAGTGGCAGAAAAATATCACCTTTAGTGGCAGAAAAATATCACCTTTAGTGGCAGAAAAATATCACCTTTAGTGGCAGAAAAATATCACCTTTAGTGGCAGAAAAATATCACCTTTAGTGGCAGAAAAATATCACCTTTAGTGACAGAAAAAAATCACCTTTAGTGGCAGAAAAAAAATCACCTTTAGTGACAGAAAAAAAATCACCTTTAGTGGCAGAAAAGAAAATCACCTTTAGTGGCAGAAAAATATCACCTTTAGTGGCAGAAAAATATCACCTTTAGTGGCAGAAAAAAAATCACCTTTAGTGGCAGAAAAATATCACCTTTAGTGGCAGAAAAATATCACCTTCAGTGGCAGAAAAATATCACCTTAAGTGGCAGAAAAAAAATCACCTTTAGTGGCAGAAAAATATCACCTTTAGTGGCAGAAAAATATCACCTTCAGTGGCAGAAAAATATCACCTTTAGTGGCAGAAAAATATCACCTTTAGTGGCAGAAAAAAATCACCTTTAGTGGCAGAAAAAAATCACCTTTAGTGGCAGAAAATTATCACCTTTAGTGGCAGAAAAATATCACCTTAAGTGGCAGAAAAATATCACCTTAAGTGGCAGAAAAAAAATCACCTTAAGTGGCAGAAAAATATCACCTTTAGTGGCAGAAAAATATCACCTTTAGTGGCAGAAAAAAATCACCTTTAGTGGCAGAAAAATATCACCTTTAGTGGCAGAAAAATATCACCTTTAGTGGCAGAAAAATATCACCTTTAGTGGCAGAAAAATATCACCTTTAGTGGCAGAAAAATATCACCTTTAGTGGCAGAAAAAAATCACCTTTAGTGGCAGAAAAAAATCACCTTTAGTGGCAGAAAATTATCACCTTTAGTGGCAGAAAAATATCACCTTAAGTGGCAGAAAAATATCACCTTAAGTGGCAGAAAAAAAATCACCTTAAGTGGCAGAAAAATATCACCTTTAGTGGCAGAAAAATATCACCTTTAGTGGCAGAAAAAAATCACCTTTAGTGGCAGAAAAATATCACCTTTAGTGGCAGAAAAATATCACCTTTAGTGGCAGAAAAATATCACCTTTAGTGGCAGAAAAATATCACCTTTAGTGGCAGAAAAATATCACCTTTAGTGGCAGAAAAATATCACCTTTAGTGACAGAAAAAAATCACCTTTAGTGGCAGAAAAAAAATCACCTTTAGTGACAGAAAAAAAATCACCTTTAGTGGCAGAAAAGAAAATCACCTTTAGTGGCAGAAAAATATCACCTTTAGTGGCAGAAAAATATCACCTTTAGTGGCAGAAAAAAAATCACCTTTAGTGGCAGAAAAATATCACCTTTAGTGGCAGAAAAATATCACCTTCAGTGGCAGAAAAATATCACCTTAAGTGGCAGAAAAAAAATCACCTTTAGTGGCAGAAAAATATCACCTTTAGTGGCAGAAAAATATCACCTTCAGTGGCAGAAAAATATCACCTTTAGTGGCAGAAAAATATCACCTTTAGTGGCAGAAAAAAATCACCTTTAGTGGCAGAAAAAAATCACCTTTAGTGGCAGAAAATTATCACCTTTAGTGGCAGAAAAATATCACCTTAAGTGGCAGAAAAATATCACCTTAAGTGGCAGAAAAAAAATCACCTTAAGTGGCAGAAAAATATCACCTTTAGTGGCAGAAAAATATCACCTTTAGTGGCAGAAAAAAATCACCTTTAGTGGCAGAAAAATATCACCTTTAGTGGCAGAAAAATATCACCTTTAGTGGCAGAAAAATATCACCTTTAGTGGCAGAAAAATATCACCTTTAGTGGCAGAAAAATATCACCTTTAGTGGCAGAAAAATATCACCTTTAGTGACAGAAAAAAATCACCTTTAGTGGCAGAAAAAAATCACCTTTAGTGGCAGAAAAAAATCAACTTTAGTGGCACAAAAATATCACCTTTAGTGGCAGAAAAAAATCACCTTTAGTGGCAGAAAAAAATCAACTTTAGTGGCAGAAAAAATCACCTTTAGTGGCAGAAAAAACATCACCTTTAGTGGCAGGAAAAAATCACCTTTAGTGGCAGAAAAATATCACCTTTAGTGGCAGAAAAGAAAATCACCTTTAGTGGCAGAAAAATATCACCTTTAGTGAAAGAAAAATATCACCTTTAGGGGCAGAAAAATATCACCTATAGTGGCAGAAAAAATCACCTTTAGTGGCAGAAAAAGATCACCTTTAGTGGCAGAAAAATATCACCTATAGTGGCAGAAAAAATCACCTTTAGTGGCAGGAAAAAAATCACCTTTAGTGACAGAAAAAAAATCACCTTTAGTGTCAGAAAAAATCACCTTTAGTGGCAGAAAAAACATCACCTTTAGTGGCAGGAAAAAATCACCTTTAGTGGCAGAAAAATATCACCTTTAGTGGCAGAAAAGAAAATCACCTTTAGTGGCAGAAAAATATCACCTTTAGTGAAAGAAAAATATCACCTTTAGGGGCAGAAAAATATCACCTATAGTGGCAGAAAAAATCACCTTTAGTGGCAGAAAAAGATCACCTTTAGTGGCAGAAAAATATCACCTATAGTGGCAGAAAAAATCACCTTTAGTGGCAGGAAAAAAATCACCTTTAGTGACAGAAAAAAAATCACCTTTAGTGGCAGAAAAGAAAATCACCTTTAGTGGCAGAAAAATATCACCTTTAGTGGCAGAAAAATATCACCTTTAGTGGCAGAAAAAAAATCACCTTTAGTGGCAGAAAAATATCACCTTTAGTGGCAGAAAAATATCACCTTCAGTGGCAGAAAAATATCACCTTAAGTGGCAGAAAAAAAATCACCTTTAGTGGCAGAAAAATATCACCTTTAGTGGCAGAAAAAAATCAACTTTAGTGGCAGAAAAAAATCAACTTTAGTGGCAGAAAAAAATCAACTTTAGTGTCAGAAAAAATCACCTTTAGTGGCAGAAAAAACATCACCTTTAGTGGCAGAAAAAACATCACCTTTAGTGGCAGAAAAAAAATCAACTTTAGTGGCACAAAAATATCACCTTTAGTGGCAGAAAAAAATCACCTTTAGTGGCAGAAAAAAATCAACTTTAGTGGCAGAAAAAAATCAACTTTAGTGTCAGAAAAAATCACCTTTAGTGGCAGAAAAAACATCACCTTTAGTGGCAGAAAAAACATCACCTTTAGTGGCAGAAAAATATCACCTTTAGTGGCAGAAAAAAAATCACCTTTAGTGGCAAAAAAATATCACCTTTAGTGGCAGAAAAAAATCACCTTTAGTGGCAGAAAAAAATCACCTTTAGTGGCAGAAAAATATCACCTTTAGTGGCAGAAAAAAAATCACCTTTAGTGGCAGAAAAATATCACCTTTGGTGGCAGAAAAAAATCAAATCACCTTTAGTGGCAGAAAAAATCACCTTTAGTGGCAGAAAAATATCACCTTTAGTGGCAGAAAAAAATCACCTTTAGTGGCAGAAAAAAATCACCTTTAGTGGCAGAAAAAAATCACCTTTAGTGGCAGAAAAATATCACCTTAAGTGGCAGAAAAATATCACCTTAAGTGGCAGAAAAAAAATCACCTTAAGTGGCAGAAAAAAAATCACCTTTAGTGGCAGAAAAATATCACCTTTAGTGGCAGAAAAATATCACCTTCAGTGGCAGAAAAATATCACCTTTAGTGGCAGAAAAATATCACCTTTAGTGGCAGAAAAAAATCACCTTTAGTGGCAGAAAAAAATCACCTTTAGTGGCAGAAAATTATCACCTTTAGTGGCAGAAAAATATCACCTTAAGTGGCAGAAAAATATCACCTTAAGTGGCAGGAAAAAAATCACCTTAAGTGGCAGAAAAAAAATCACCTTTAGTGACAGAAAAAAAATCACCTTTAGTGGCAGAAAAATATCACCTTTAGTGGCAGAAAAATATCACCTTTAGTGGCAGAAAAAAAATCACCTTTAGTGACAGAAAAAAAATCACCTTTAGTGGCAGAAAAGAAAATCACCTTTAGTGGCAGAAAAATATCACCTTTAGTGGCAGAAAAATATCACCTTTAGTGGCAGAAAAAAAATCACCTTTAGTGGCAGAAAAATATCACCTTTAGTGGCAGAAAAATATCACCTTCAGTGGCAGAAAAATATCACCTTAAGTGGCAGAAAAAAATCACCTTTAGTGGCAGAAAAATATCACCTTTAGTGGCAGAAAAATATCACCTTCAGTGGCAGAAAAATATCACCTTTAGTGGCAGAAAAATATCACCTTTAGTGGCAGAAAAAAATCACCTTTAGTGGCAGAAAAAAATCACCTTTAGTGGCAGAAAATTATCACCTTTAGTGGCAGAAAAATATCACCTTAAGTGGCAGAAAAATATCACCTTAAGTGGCAGAAAAAAAATCACCTTAAGTGGCAGAAAAATATCACCTTTAGTGGCAGAAAAATATCACCTTTAGTGGCAGAAAAAAATCACCTTTAGTGGCAGAAAAATATCACCTTTAGTGGCAGAAAAATATCACCTTTAGTGGCAGAAAAATATCACCTTTAGTGGCAGAAAAATATCACCTTTAGTGGCAGAAAAATATCACCTTTAGTGGCAGAAAAATATCACCTTTAGTGACAGAAAAAAATCACCTTTAGTGGCAGAAAAAAAATCACCTTTAGTGACAGAAAAAAAATCACCTTTAGTGGCAGAAAAGAAAATCACCTTTAGTGGCAGAAAAATATCACCTTTAGTGGCAGAAAAATATCACCTTTAGTGGCAGAAAAAAAATCACCTTTAGTGGCAGAAAAATATCACCTTTAGTGGCAGAAAAATATCACCTTCAGTGGCAGAAAAATATCACCTTAAGTGGCAGAAAAAAAATCACCTTTAGTGGCAGAAAAATATCACCTTTAGTGGCAGAAAAATATCACCTTCAGTGGCAGAAAAATATCACCTTTAGTGGCAGAAAAATATCACCTTTAGTGGCAGAAAAAAATCACCTTTAGTGGCAGAAAAAAATCACCTTTAGTGGCAGAAAATTATCACCTTTAGTGGCAGAAAAATATCACCTTAAGTGGCAGAAAAATATCACCTTAAGTGGCAGAAAAAAAATCACCTTAAGTGGCAGAAAAATATCACCTTTAGTGGCAGAAAAATATCACCTTTAGTGGCAGAAAAAAATCACCTTTAGTGGCAGAAAAATATCACCTTTAGTGGCAGAAAAATATCACCTTTAGTGGCAGAAAAATATCACCTTTAGTGGCAGAAAAATATCACCTTTAGTGGCAGAAAAATATCACCTTTAGTGGCAGAAAAAAATCACCTTTAGTGGCAGAAAAAAATCACCTTTAGTGGCAGAAAATTATCACCTTTAGTGGCAGAAAAATATCACCTTAAGTGGCAGAAAAATATCACCTTAAGTGGCAGAAAAAAAATCACCTTAAGTGGCAGAAAAATATCACCTTTAGTGGCAGAAAAATATCACCTTTAGTGGCAGAAAAAAATCACCTTTAGTGGCAGAAAAATATCACCTTTAGTGGCAGAAAAATATCACCTTTAGTGGCAGAAAAATATCACCTTTAGTGGCAGAAAAATATCACCTTTAGTGGCAGAAAAATATCACCTTTAGTGGCAGAAAAATATCACCTTTAGTGACAGAAAAAAATCACCTTTAGTGGCAGAAAAAAAATCACCTTTAGTGACAGAAAAAAAATCACCTTTAGTGGCAGAAAAGAAAATCACCTTTAGTGGCAGAAAAATATCACCTTTAGTGGCAGAAAAATATCACCTTTAGTGGCAGAAAAAAAATCACCTTTAGTGGCAGAAAAATATCACCTTTAGTGGCAGAAAAATATCACCTTCAGTGGCAGAAAAATATCACCTTAAGTGGCAGAAAAAAAATCACCTTTAGTGGCAGAAAAATATCACCTTTAGTGGCAGAAAAATATCACCTTCAGTGGCAGAAAAATATCACCTTTAGTGGCAGAAAAATATCACCTTTAGTGGCAGAAAAAAATCACCTTTAGTGGCAGAAAAAAATCACCTTTAGTGGCAGAAAATTATCACCTTTAGTGGCAGAAAAATATCACCTTAAGTGGCAGAAAAATATCACCTTAAGTGGCAGAAAAAAAATCACCTTAAGTGGCAGAAAAATATCACCTTTAGTGGCAGAAAAATATCACCTTTAGTGGCAGAAAAAAATCACCTTTAGTGGCAGAAAAATATCACCTTTAGTGGCAGAAAAATATCACCTTTAGTGGCAGAAAAATATCACCTTTAGTGGCAGAAAAATATCACCTTTAGTGGCAGAAAAATATCACCTTTAGTGGCAGAAAAATATCACCTTTAGTGACAGAAAAAAAATCACCTTTAGTGGCAGAAAAAAATCACCTTTAGTGGCAGAAAAAAATCAACTTTAGTGGCACAAAAATATCACCTTTAGTGGCAGAAAAAAATCACCTTTAGTGGCAGAAAAAAATCAACTTTAGTGGCAGAAAAAATCACCTTTAGTGGCAGAAAAAACATCACCTTTAGTGGCAGGAAAAAATCACCTTTAGTGGCAGAAAAATATCACCTTTAGTGGCAGAAAAGAAAATCACCTTTAGTGGCAGAAAAATATCACCTTTAGTGAAAGAAAAATATCACCTTTAGGGGCAGAAAAATATCACCTATAGTGGCAGAAAAAATCACCTTTAGTGGCAGAAAAAGATCACCTTTAGTGGCAGAAAAATATCACCTATAGTGGCAGAAAAAATCACCTTTAGTGGCAGGAAAAAAATCACCTTTAGTGACAGAAAAAAAATCACCTTTAGTGTCAGAAAAAATCACCTTTAGTGGCAGAAAAAACATCACCTTTAGTGGCAGGAAAAAATCACCTTTAGTGGCAGAAAAATATCACCTTTAGTGGCAGAAAAGAAAATCACCTTTAGTGGCAGAAAAATATCACCTTTAGTGAAAGAAAAATATCACCTTTAGGGGCAGAAAAATATCACCTATAGTGGCAGAAAAAATCACCTTTAGTGGCAGAAAAAGATCACCTTTAGTGGCAGAAAAATATCACCTATAGTGGCAGAAAAAATCACCTTTAGTGGCAGGAAAAAAATCACCTTTAGTGACAGAAAAAAAATCACCTTTAGTGGCAGAAAAGAAAATCACCTTTAGTGGCAGAAAAATATCACCTTTAGTGGCAGAAAAATATCACCTTTAGTGGCAGAAAAAAAATCACCTTTAGTGGCAGAAAAATATCACCTTTAGTGGCAGAAAAATATCACCTTCAGTGGCAGAAAAATATCACCTTAAGTGGCAGAAAAAAAATCACCTTTAGTGGCAGAAAAATATCACCTTTAGTGGCAGAAAAATATCACCTTCAGTGGCAGAAAAATATCACCTTTAGTGGCAGAAAAATATCACCTTTAGTGGCAGAAAAAAATCACCTTTAGTGGCAGAAAAAAATCACCTTTAGTGGCAGAAAATTATCACCTTTAGTGGCAGAAAAATATCACCTTAAGTGGCAGAAAAATATCACCTTAAGTGGCAGAAAAAAAATCACCTTAAGTGGCAGAAAAAAAATCACCTTTAGTGGCAGAAAAATATCACCTTTAGTGGCAGAAAAATATCACCTTCAGTGGCAGAAAAATATCACCTTTAGTGTCAGAAAAATATCACCTTTAGTGGCAGAAAAAAATCACCTTTAGTGGCAGAAAAAAATCACCTTTAGTGGCAGAAAATTATCACCTTTAGTGGCAGAAAAATATCACCTTAAGTGGCAGAAAAATATCACCTTAAGTGGCTGAAAAAAAATCACCTTAAGTGGCAGAAAAAAAATCACCTTTAGTGACAGAAAAAAAATCACCTTTAGTGGCAGAAAAATATCACCTTTAGTGGCAGAAAAATATCACCTTTAGTGGCAGAAAAATATCACCTTTGGTGGCAGAAAAAAATCACCTTCAGTGGCAGAAAAATATCATCTTTAGTGGCAGAAAAAAAATCACCTTTAGTGGCAGAAAAATATCACCTTTAGTGGCAGAAAAATATCACCTTCAGTGGCAGAAAAATATCACCTTTATTGGCAGAAAAATATCACCTTTAGTGGCAGAAAAAAATCACCTTTAGTGGCAGAAAATTATCACCTTTAGTGGCAGAAAAATATCACCTTAAGTGGCAGAAAAATATCACCTTAAGTGGCTGAAAAAAAATCACCTTAAGTGGCAGAAAAAAAATCACCTTTAGTGACAGAAAAAAAATCACCTTTAGTGGCAGAAAAATATCACCTTTAGTGGCAGAAAAATATCACCTTTAGTGGCAGAAAAATATCACCTTTGGTGGCAGAAAAAAATCACCTTCAGTGGCAGAAAAATATCATCTTTAGTGGCAGAAAAAAAATCACCTTTAGTGGCAGAAAAATATCACCTTTAGTGGCAGAAAAATATCACCTTCAGTGGCAGAAAAATATCACCTTTATTGGCAGAAAAATATCACCTTTAGTGGCAGAAAAAAATCACCTTTAGTGGCAGAAAAATATCACCTTTAGTGGCAGAAAAATATCACCTTTAGTGGCAGAAAAATATCACCTTTAGTGGCAGAAAAATATCACCTTTAGTGGCAGAAAAATATCACCTTTAGTGGCAGAAAAATATCACCTTTATTGGCAGAAAAATATCACCTTTAGTGGCAGAAAAAAATCACCTTTAGTGGCAGAAAAATATCACCTTTAGTGGCAGAAAAATATCACCTTTAGTGGCAGAAAAATATCACCTTTGGTGGCAGAAAAATATCACCTTTAGTGGCAGAAAAATATCACCTTTAGTGGCAGAAAAATATCACCTTTAGTGACAGAAAAAAAATCACCTTTAGTGGCAGAAAAATATCACCTTTAGTGGCAGAAAAATATCACCTTTAGTGGCAGAAAAATATCACCTTTAGTGGCAGAAAAATATCACCTTTAGTGACAGAAAAAAAATCACCTTTAGTGGCAGAAAAATATCACCTTTAGTGGCAGAAAAATATCACCTTTAGTGGCAGAAAAATATCACCTTTAGTGGCAGAAAAAAAATCACCTTTAGTGGCAGAAAAATATCACCTTTAGTGGCAGAAAAAAATCAAATCAACTTTAGTGGCAGAAAAATATCACCTTTAGTGGCAGAAAAAAAATCACCTTTAGTGGCAGAAAAATATCACCTTTGGTGGCAGAAAAAAATCAAATCACCTTTAGTGGCAGAAAAACCACCTTTATTGGCAGAAAAATATCACCTTTAGTGGCAGAAAAATATCACCTTTAGTGGCAGAAAAAAAATCACCTTTAGTGGCAGAAAAAAATCACCTTTAGTGGCAGAAAAAACATCACATTTAGTGGCAGAAAAAAAATCACCTTTAGTGGCAGAAAAAAATCACCTTTAGTGGCAGGAAAAAAAATCACCTTGAGTGGCAGAAAAAAAAATCACCTTTAGTGGCAGAAAAAAAATCACCTTTAGTGGCAGAAAAAAATCAACTTTAGTGGCACAAAAATATCACCTTTAGTGGCAGAAAAAAATCACCTTTAGTGGCAGAAAAAAATCAACTTTAGTGGCAGAAAAAAATCAACTTTAGTGGCAGAAAAAAATCAACTTTAGTGTCAGAAAAAATCACCTTTAGTGGCAGAAAAAACATCACCTTTAGTGGCAGAAAAAACATCACCTTTAGTGGCAGAAAAAAAATCACCTTTAGTGACAGGAAAAAAATCACCTTTAGTGGCAGAAAAATATCACCTTTAGTGGCAGAAAAGAAAATCACCTTTAGTGGCAGAAAAACATCACCTTTAGTGAAAGAAAAATATCACCTTTAGGGGCAGAAAAATATCACCTATAGTGGCAGAAAAAATCACCTTTAGTGGCAGAAAAAGATCACCTTTAGTGGCAGAAAAATATCACCTATAGTGGCAGAAAAAATCACCTTTAGTGGCAGAAAAAAAATCACCTTTAGTGACAGAAAAAAAATCACCTTTAGTGGCAGAAAAGAAAATCACCTTTAGTGGCAGAAAAATATCACCTTTAGTGGCAGAAAAATATCACCTTTAGTGGCAGAAAAAAAATCACCTTTAGTGGCAGAAAAATATCACCTTTAGTGGCAGAAAAATATCACCTTCAGTGGCAGAAAAATATCACCTTAAGTGGCAGAAAAAAAATCACCTTTAGTGGCAGAAAAATATCACCTTTAGTGGCAGAAAAATATCACCTTCAGTGGCAGAAAAATATCACCTTTAGTGGCAGAAAAATATCACCTTTAGTGGCAGAAAAAAATCACCTTTAGTGGCAGAAAAAAATCACCTTTAGTGGCAGAAAATTATCACCTTTAGTGGCAGAAAAATATCACCTTAAGTGGCAGAAAAATATCACCTTAAGTGGCAGAAAAAAAATCACCTTAAGTGGCAGAAAAATATCACCTTTAGTGGCAGAAAAATATCACCTTTAGTGGCAGAAAAAAATCACCTTTAGTGGCAGAAAAATATCACCTTTAGTGGCAGAAAAATATCACCTTTAGTGGCAGAAAAATATCACCTTTAGTGGCAGAAAAATATCACCTTTAGTGGCAGAAAAATATCACCTTTAGTGGCAGAAAAATATCACCTTTAGTGACAGAAAAAAAATCACCTTTAGTGGCAGAAAAATATCACCTTTAGTGGCAGAAAAATATCACCTTTAGTGGCAGAAAAATATCACCTTTAGTGGCAGAAAAAAAATCACCTTTAGTGGCAGAAAAATATCACCTTTAGTGGCAGAAAAAAATCAAATCACCTTTAGTGGCAGAAAAATATCACCTTTAGTGGCAGAAAAAAAATCACCTTTAGTGGCAGAAAAATATCACCTTTGGTGGCAGAAAAAAATCACCTTTAGTGGCAGAAAAATATCACCTTCAGTGGCAGAAAAATATCACCTTTAGTGGCAGAAAAATATCACCTTTAGTGGCAGAAAAAAATCACCTTTAGTGGCAGAAAAAAATCACCTTTAGTGGCAGAAAATTATCACCTTTAGTGGCAGAAAAATATCACCTTAAGTGGCAGAAAAATATCACCTTAAGTGGCAGAAAAAAAATCACCTTAAGTGGCAGAAAAAAAATCACCTTTAGTGGCAGAAAAAAAATCACCTTTAGTGACAGATAAAAAATCACCTTTAGTGGCAGAAAAATATCACCTTTAGTGGCAGAAAAATATCACCTTTAGTGGCAGAAAAAAATCACCTTTGGTGGCAGAAAAATATCACCTTTAGTGGCAGAAAAATATCACCTTCAGTGGCAGAAAAATATCACCTTCAGTGGCAGAAAAATATCACCTTTAGTGGCAGAAAAATATCACCTTTAGTGACAGAAAAAAATCACCTTTAGTGGCAGAAAAAAATCACCTTTAGTGGCAGAAAATTATCACCTTTAGTGGCAGAAAAAAATCACCTTAAGTGGCAGAAAAATATCACCTTAAGTGGCAGAAAAAAAATCACCTTAAGTGGCAGAAAAAAAATCACCTTTAGTGACAGAAAAAAAATCACCTTTAGTGGCAGAAAAATATCACCTTTAGTGGCAGAAAAATATCACCTTTAGTGGCAGAAAAATATCACCTTTGGTGGCAGAAAAAAATCACCTTCAGTGGCAGAAAAATATCATCTTTAGTGGCAGAAAAAAAATCACCTTTAGTGGCAGAAAAATATCACCTTTAGTGGCAGAAAAATATCACCTTCAGTGGCAGAAAAATATCACCTTTATTGGCAGAAAAATATCACCTTTAGTGGCAGAAAAAAATCACCTTTAGTGGCAGAAAAATATCACCTTTAGTGGCAGAAAAATATCACCTTTAGTGGCAGAAAAATATCACCTTTAGTGGCAGAAAAATATCACCTTTAGTGGCAGAAAAATATCACCTTTAGTGGCAGAAAAATATCACCTTTAGTGACAGAAAAAAAATCACCTTTAGTGGCAGAAAAATATCACCTTTAGTGGCAGAAAAATATCACCTTTAGTGGCAGAAAAATATCACCTTTAGTGGCAGAAAAATATCACCTTTAGTGACAGAAAAAAAATCACCTTTAGTGGCAGAAAAATATCACCTTTAGTGGCAGAAAAATATCACCTTTAGTGGCAGAAAAATATCACCTTTAGTGGCAGAAAAAAAATCACCTTTAGTGGCAGAAAAATATCACCTTTAGTGGCAGAAAAAAATCAAATCAACTTTAGTGGCAGAAAAATATCACCTTTAGTGGCAGAAAAAAAATCACCTTTAGTGGCAGAAAAATATCACCTTTGGTGGCAGAAAAAAATCAAATCACCTTTAGTGGCAGAAAAACCACCTTTATTGGCAGAAAAATATCACCTTTAGTGGCAGAAAAATATCACCTTTAGTGGCAGAAAAAAATCACCTTTAGTGGCAGAAAAAACATCACATTTAGTGGCAGAAAAAAAATCACCTTTAGTGGCAGAAAAAAATCACCTTTAGTGGCAGGAAAAAAAATCACCTTGAGTGGCAGAAAAAAAAATCACCTTTAGTGGCAGAAAAAAAATCACCTTTAGTGGCAGAAAAAAATCAACTTTAGTGGCACAAAAAAATCACCTTTAGTGGCAGAAAAAAATCACCTTTAGTGGCAGAAAAAAATCAACTTTAGTGGCAGAAAAAAATCAACTTTAGTGGCAGAAAAAAATCAACTTTAGTGTCAGAAAAAATCACCTTTAGTGGCAGAAAAAACATCACCTTTAGTGGCAGAAAAAACATCACCTTTAGTGGCAGAAAAAAAATCACCTTTAGTGACAGGAAAAAAATCACCTTTAGTGGCAGAAAAATATCACCTTTAGTGGCAGAAAAGAAAATCACCTTTAGTGGCAGAAAAACATCACCTTTAGTGAAAGAAAAATATCACCTTTAGGGGCAGAAAAATATCACCTATAGTGGCAGAAAAAATCACCTTTAGTGGCAGAAAAAGATCACCTTTAGTGGCAGAAAAATATCACCTATAGTGGCAGAAAAAATCACCTTTAGTGGCAGAAAAAAAATCACCTTTAGTGACAGAAAAAAAATCACCTTTAGTGGCAGAAAAGAAAATCACCTTTAGTGGCAGAAAAATATCACCTTTAGTGGCAGAAAAATATCACCTTTAGTGGCAGAAAAAAAATCACCTTTAGTGGCAGAAAAATATCACCTTTAGTGGCAGAAAAATATCACCTTCAGTGGCAGAAAAATATCACCTTAAGTGGCAGAAAAAAAATCACCTTTAGTGGCAGAAAAATATCACCTTTAGTGGCAGAAAAATATCACCTTCAGTGGCAGAAAAATATCACCTTTCGTGGCAGAAAAATATCACCTTTAGTGGCAGAAAAAAATCACCTTTAGTGGCAGAAAATTATCACCTTTAGTGGCAGAAAAATATCACCTTAAGTGGCAGAAAAATATCACCTTAAGTGGCAGAAAAAAAATCACCTTAAGTGGCAGAAAAAAAATCACCTTTATTGGCAGAAAAATATCACCTTTAGTGGCAGAAAAATATCACCTTCAGTGGCAGAAAAATATCACCTTTAGTGGCAGAAAAATATATCACCTTTAGTGGCAGAAAAAAATCACCTTTAGTGGCAGAAAAAAATCACCTTTAGTGGCAGAAAATTATCACCTTTAGTGGCAGAAAAAAATCACCTTAAGTGGCAGAAAAATATCACCTTAAGTGGCAGAAAAAAAATCACCTTAAGTGGCAGAAAAAAAATCACCTTTAGTGGCAGAAAAATATCACCTTTAGTGGCAGAAAAATATCACCTTTAGTGGCAGAAAAATATCACCTTCAGTGGCAGAAAAATATCATCTTTAGTGGCAGAAAAAAAATCACCTTTAGTGGCAGAAAAATATCACCTTTAGTGGCAGAAAAATATCACCTTCAGTGGCAGAAAAATATCACCTTTATTGGCAGAAAAATATCACCTTTAGTGGCAGAAAAAAATCACCTTTAGTGGCAGAAAAATATCACCTTTAGTGGCAGAAAAATATCACCTTTAGTGGCAGAAAAATATCACCTTTAGTGGCAGAAAAATATCACCTTTAGTGGCAGAAAAATATCACCTTTAGTGGCAGAAAAATATCACCTTTAGTGACAGAAAAAAAATCACCTTTAGTGGCAGAAAAATATCACCTTTAGTGGCAGAAAAATATCACCTTAAGTGGCAGAAAAATATCACCTTAAGTGGCAGAAAAAAAATCACCTTAAGTGGCAGAAAAAAAATCACCTTTAGTGGCAGAAAAATATCACCTTTAGTGGCAGAAAAATATCACCTTCAGTGGCAGAAAAATATCACCTTTAGTGGCAGAAAAATATCACCTTTAGTGGCAGAAAAAAATCACCTTTAGTGGCAGAAAAAAATCACCTTTAGTGGCAGAAAATTATCACCTTTAGTGGCAGAAAAATATCACCTTAAGTGGCAGAAAAATATCACCTTAAGTGGCAGAAAAAAAATCACCTTAAGTGGCAGAAAAAAAATCACCTTTAGTGACAGAAAAAAAATCACCTTTAGTGGCAGAAAAATATCACCTTTAGTGGCAGAAAAATATCACCTTTAGTGGCAGAAAAATATCACCTTTGGTGGCAGAAAAAAATCACCTTCAGTGGCAGAAAAATATCATCTTTAGTGGCAGGAAAAAAATCACCTTTAGTGGCAGAAAAATATCACCTTTAGTGGCAGAAAAATATCACCTTCAGTGGCAGAAAAATATCACCTTTAGTGGCAGAAAAATATCACCTTTAGTGGCAGAAAAATATCACCTTTAGTGGCAGAAAAATATCACCTTTAGTGGCAGAAAAATATCACCTTTAGTGGCAGAAAAAAATCACCTTTAGTGGCAGAAAAATATCACCTTTAGTGGCAGAAAAATATCACCTTCAGTGGCAGAAAAAAATCACCTTTAGTGGCAGAAAAATATCACCTTTAGTGGCAGAAAAATATCACCTTTAGTGGCAGAAAAATATCACCTTTAGTGGCAGAAAAATATCACCTTTAGTGGCAGAAAAATATCAACTTTAGTGGCAGAAAAATATCACCTTTAGTGACAGAAAAAAAATCACCTTTAGTGGCAGAAAAATATCACCTTTAGTGGCAGAAAAATATCACCTTTAGTGGCAGAAAAATATCACCTTTAGTGGCAGAAAAAAAATCACCTTTAGTGGCAGAAAAATATCACCTTTAGTGGCAGAAAAAAATCAAATCACCTTTAGTGGCAGAAAAATATCACCTTTAGTGGCAGAAAAAAAATCACCTTTAGTGGCAGAAAAATATCACCTTTGGTGGCAGAAAAAAATCAAATCACCTTTAGTGGCAGAAAAACCACCTTTATTGGCAGAAAAATATCACCTTTAGTGGCAGAAAAATATCACCTTTAGTGGCAGAAAAAAAATCACCTTTAGTGGCAGAAAAAAATCACCTTTAGTGGCAGAAAAAACATCACATTTAGTGGCAGAAAAAAAATCACCTTTAGTGGCAGAAAAAAATCACCTTTAGTGGCAGGAAAAAAAATCACCTTGAGTGGCAGAAAAAAAAATCACCTTTAGTGGCAGAAAAAAAATCACCTTTAGTGGCAGGAAAAAAAATCACCTTGAGTGGCAGAAAAATATCACCTTTAGTGGCAGAAAAATATCACCTTTAGTGGCAGAAAAAAAATCACCTTTAGTGGCAGAAAAATATCACCTTTAGTGGCAGAAAAATATCACCTTCAGTGGCAGAAAAATATCACCTTAAGTGGCAGAAAAAAAATCACCTTTAGTGGCAGAAAAATATCACCTTTAGTGGCAGAAAAATATCACCTTTAGTGGCAGAAAAATATCACCTTCAGTGGCAGAAAAATATCACCTTTAGTGGCAGAAAAATATCACCTTTAGTGGCAGAAAAAAATCACCTTTAGTGGCAGAAAAAAATCACCTTTAGTGGCAGAAAATTATCACCTTTAGTGGCAGAAAAATATCACCTTAAGTGGCAGAAAAATATCACCTTAAGTGGCAGAAAAAAAATCACCTTAAGTGGCAGAAAAAAAATCACCTTTAGTGGCAGAAAAATATCACCTTTAGTGGCAGAAAAATATCACCTTCAGTGGCAGAAAAATATCACCTTTAGTGGCAGAAAAATATCATCTTTAGTGGCAGAAAAAAATCACCTTTAGTGGCAGAAAAAAATCACCTTTAGTGGCAGAAAATTATCACCTTTAGTGGCAGAAAAAAATCACCTTAAGTGGCAGAAAAATATCACCTTAAGTGGCAGAAAAAAAATCACCTTAAGTGGCAGAAAAAAAATCACCTTTAGTGACAGAAAAAAAATCACCTTTAGTGGCAGAAAAATATCACCTTTAGTGGCAGAAAAATATCACCTTTAGTGGCAGAAAAATATCACCTTTGGTGGCAGAAAAAAATCACCTTCAGTGGCAGAAAAATATCATCTTTAGTGGCAGAAAAAAAATCACCTTTAGTTGCAGAAAAATATCACCTTTAGTGGCAGAAAAATATCACCTTCAGTGGCAGAAAAATATCACCTTTATTGGCAGAAAAATATCACCTTTAGTGGCAGAAAAAAATCACCTTTAGTGGCAGAAAAATATCACCTTTAGTGGCAGAAAAATATCACCTTTAGTGGCAGAAAAATATCACCTTTAGTGGCAGAAAAATATCACCTTTAGTGGCAGAAAAATATCACCTTTAGTGGCAGAAAAATATCACCTTTAGTGACAGAAAAAAAATCACCTTTAGTGGCAGAAAAATATCACCTTTAGTGGCAGAAAAATATCACCTTTAGTGGCAGAAAAATATCACCTTTAGTGGCAGAAAAAAAATCACCTTTAGTGGCAGAAAAATATCACCTTTAGTGGCAGAAAAAAATCAAATCACCTTTAGTGGCAGAAAAATATCACCTTTAGTGGCAGAAAAAAAATCACCTTTAGTGGCAGAAAAATATCACCTTTGGTGGCAGAAAAAAATCAAATCACCTTTAGTGGCAGAAAAAACCACCTTTATTGGCAGAAAAATATCACCTTTAGTGGCAGAAAAATATCACCTTTAGTGGCAGAAAAAAATCACCTTTAGTGGCAGAAAAAAATCACGTTTAGTGGCAGAAAAAACATCACATTTAGTGGCAGAAAAAAAATCACCTTTAGTGGCAGAAAAAAAATCACCTTTAGTGGCAGGAAAAAAAATCACCTTGAGTGGCAGAAAAATATCACCTTTAGTGGCAGAAAAAAATCACCTTTAGTGGCAGAAAAAAATCAACTTTAGTGGCAGAAAAAAATCAACTTTAGTGGCAGAAAAAAATCAACTTTAGTGTCAGAAAAAATCACCTTTAGTGGCAGAAAAAACATCACCTTTAGTGGCAGAAAAAACATCACCTTTAGTGGCAGAAAAAAAATCAACTTTAGTGGCACAAAAATATCACCTTTAGTGGCAGAAAAAAATCACCTTTAGTGGCAGAAAAAAATCAACTTTAGTGGCAGAAAAAAATCAACTTTAGTGTCAGAAAAAATCACCTTTAGTGGCAGAAAAAACATCACCTTTAGTGGCAGAAAAAACATCACCTTTAGTGGCAGAAAAATATCACCTTTAGTGGCAGAAAAAAAATCACCTTTAGTGGCAAAAAAATATCACCTTTAGTGGCAGAAAAAAATCACCTTTAGTGGCAGAAAAAAATCACCTTTAGTGGCAGAAAAATATCACCTTTAGTGGCAGAAAAAAAATCACCTTTAGTGGCAGAAAAATATCACCTTTGGTGGCAGAAAAAAATCAAATCACCTTTAGTGGCAGAAAAAATCACCTTTAGTGGCAGAAAAATATCACCTTTAGTGGCAGAAAAAAATCACCTTTAGTGGCAGAAAAAAATCACCTTTAGTGGCAGAAAAAAATCACCTTTAGTGGCAGAAAAATATCACCTTAAGTGGCAGAAAAATATCACCTTAAGTGGCAGAAAAAAAATCACCTTAAGTGGCAGAAAAAAAATCACCTTTAGTGGCAGAAAAATATCACCTTTAGTGGCAGAAAAATATCACCTTCAGTGGCAGAAAAATATCACCTTTAGTGGCAGAAAAATATCACCTTTAGTGGCAGAAAAAAATCACCTTTAGTGGCAGAAAAAAATCACCTTTAGTGGCAGAAAATTATCACCTTTAGTGGCAGAAAAATATCACCTTAAGTGGCAGAAAAATATCACCTTAAGTGGCAGGAAAAAAATCACCTTAAGTGGCAGAAAAAAAATCACCTTTAGTGACAGAAAAAAAATCACCTTTAGTGGCAGAAAAATATCACCTTTAGTGGCAGAAAAATATCACCTTTAGTGGCAGAAAAATATCACCTTTGGTGGCAGAAAAAAATCACCTTCAGTGGCAGAAAAATATCATCTTTAGTGGCAGAAAAATATCACCTTCAGTGGCAGAAAAATATCACCTTTAGTGGCAGAAAAATATCACCTTTAGTGGCAGAAAAAAATCACCTTTAGTGGCAGAAAAATATCACCTTTAGTGGCAGAAAAATATCACCTTTAGTGGCAGAAAAATATCACCTTTAGTGGCAGAAAAATATCACCTTTAGTGGCAGAAAAATATCACCTTTAGTGACAGAAAAAAAATCACCTTTAGTGGCAGAAAAATATCACCTTTAGTGGCAGAAAAATATCACCTTTAGTGGCAGAAAAATATCACCTTTAGTGGCAGAAAAAAAATCACCTTTAGTGGCAGAAAAATATCACCTTTAGTGGCAGAAAAAAATCAAATCACCTTTAGTGGCAGAAAAATATCACCTTTAGTGGCAGAAAAAAAATCACCTTTAGTGGCAGAAAAATATCACCTTTGGTGGCAGAAAAAAATCAAATCACCTTTAGTGGCAGAAAAAACCACCTTTATTGGCAGAAAAATATCACCTTTAGTGGCAGAAAAATATCACCTTTAGTGGCAGAAAAAAAATCACCTTTAGTGGCAGAAAAAAAATCACCTTTAGTGGCAGAAAAAAATCAACTTTAGTGGCACAAAAATATCACCTTTAGTGGCAGAAAAAAATCACCTTTAGTGGCAGAAAAAAATCAACTTTAGTGGCAGAAAAAAATCAACTTTAGTGGCAGAAAAAAATCAACTTTAGTGTCAGAAAAAATCACCTTTAGTGGCAGAAAAAACATCACCTTTAGTGGCAGAAAAAAAATCACCTTTAGTGGCAGAAAAATATCACCTTTAGTGGCAGAAAAAAAATCACCTTTAGTGGCAGAAAAATATCACCTTTAGTGGCAGAAAAAAATCACCTTTAGTGGCAGAAAAAAATCACCTTTAGTGGCAGAAAAATATCACCTTTAGTGGCAGAAAAAAAATCACCTTTAGTGGCAGAAAAATATCACCTTTGGTGGCAGAAAAAAATCAAATCACCTTTAGTGGCAGAAAAAATCACCTTTAGTGGCAGAAAAATATCACCTTTAGTGGCAGAAAAAAATCACCTTTAGTGGCAGAAAAAAAATCACCTTTAGTGGCAGAAAAAAATCACCTTTAGTGGCAGAAAAATATCACCTTAAGTGGCAGAAAAATATCACCTTAAGTGGCAGAAAAAAAATCACCTTAAGTGGCAGAAAAAAAATCACCTTTAGTGGCAGAAAAATATCACCTTTAGTGGCAGAAAAATATCACCTTCAGTGGCAGAAAAATATCACCTTTAGTGGCAGAAAAATATCACCTTTAGTGGCAGAAAAAAATCACCTTTAGTGGCAGAAAAAAATCACCTTTAGTGGCAGAAAATTATCACCTTTAGTGGCAGAAAAATATCACCTTAAGTGGCAGAAAAATATCACCTTAAGTGGCAGGAAAAAAATCACCTTAAGTGGCAGAAAAAAAATCACCTTTAGTGACAGAAAAAAAATCACCTTTAGTGGCAGAAAAATATCACCTTTAGTGGCAGAAAAATATCACCTTTAGTGGCAGAAAAATATCACCTTTGGTGGCAGAAAAAAATCACCTTCAGTGGCAGAAAAATATCATCTTTAGTGGCAGAAAAATATCACCTTCAGTGGCAGAAAAATATCACCTTTAGTGGCAGAAAAATATCACCTTTAGTGGCAGAAAAAAATCACCTTTAGTGGCAGAAAAATATCACCTTTAGTGGCAGAAAAATATCACCTTTAGTGGCAGAAAAATATCACCTTTAGTGGCAGAAAAATATCACCTTTAGTGGCAGAAAAATATCACCTTTAGTGACAGAAAAAAAATCACCTTTAGTGGCAGAAAAATATCACCTTTAGTGGCAGAAAAATATCACCTTTAGTGGCAGAAAAATATCACCTTTAGTGGCAGAAAAAAAATCACCTTTAGTGGCAGAAAAATATCACCTTTAGTGGCAGAAAAAAATCAAATCACCTTTAGTGGCAGAAAAATATCACCTTTAGTGGCAGAAAAAAAATCACCTTTAGTGGCAGAAAAATATCACCTTTGGTGGCAGAAAAAAATCAAATCACCTTTAGTGGCAGAAAAAACCACCTTTATTGGCAGAAAAATATCACCTTTAGTGGCAGAAAAATATCACCTTTAGTGGCAGAAAAAAAATCACCTTTAGTGGCAGAAAAAAAATCACCTTTAGTGGCAGAAAAAAATCAACTTTAGTGGCACAAAAATATCACCTTTAGTGGCAGAAAAAAATCACCTTTAGTGGCAGAAAAAAATCAACTTTAGTGGCAGAAAAAAATCAACTTTAGTGGCAGAAAAAAATCAACTTTAGTGTCAGAAAAAATCACCTTTAGTGGCAGAAAAATATCACCTTTAGTGGCAGAAAAAAAATCACCTTTAGTGGCAGAAAAATATCACCTTTAGTGGCAGAAAAATATCACCTTCAGTGGCAGAAAAATATCACCTTAAGTGGCAGAAAAAAAATCACCTTTAGTGGCAGAAAAATATCACCTTTAGTGGCAGAAAAATATCACCTTCAGTGGCAGAAAAATATCACCTTTAGTGGCAGAAAAATATCACCTTTAGTGGCAGAAAAAAATCACCTTTAGTGGCAGAAAAAAATCACCTTTAGTGGCAGAAAATTATCACCTTTAGTGGCAGAAAAATATCACCTTAAGTGGCAGAAAAATATCACCTTAAGTGGCAGAAAAAAAATCACCTTAAGTGGCAGAAAAAAAATCACCTTTAGTGGCAGAAAAATATCACCTTTAGTGGCAGAAAAATATCACCTTCAGTGGCAGAAAAATATCACCTTTATTGGCAGAAAAATATCACCTTTAGTGGCAGAAAAAAATCACCTTTAGTGGCAGAAAAATATCACCTTTAGTGGCAGAAAAATATCACCTTTAGTGCCAGAAAAAAATCAACTTTAGTGGCACAAAAATATCACCTTTAGTGGCAGAAAAAAATCACCTTTAGTGGCAGAAAAAAATCACCTTTAGTGGCAGAAAATTATCACCTTTAGTGGCAGAAAAATATCACCTTAAGTGGCAGAAAAATATCACCTTAAGTGGCAGAAAAAAAATCACCTTAAGTGGCAGAAAAAAAATCACCTTTAGTGGCAGAAAAATATCACCTTTAGTGGCAGAAAAATATCACCTTCAGTGGCAGAAAAATATCACCTTTAGTGGCAGAAAAATATCACCTTTAGTGGCAGAAAAAAATCACCTTTAGTGGCAGAAAAAAATCACCTTTAGTGGCAGAAAATTATCACCTTTAGTGGCAGAAAAATATCACCTTCAGTGGCAGAAAAATATCACCTTTATTGGCAGAAAAATATCACCTTTAGTGGCAGAAAAAAATCACCTTTAGTGGCAGAAAAATATCACCTTTAGTGGCAGAAAAATATCACCTTTAGTGCCAGAAAAAAATCAACTTTAGTGGCACAAAAATATCACCTTTAGTGGCAGAAAAAAATCACCTTTAGTGGCAGAAAAAAATCAACTTTAGTGGCAGAAAAAAATCAACTTTAGTGGCAGAAAAAAATCAACTTTAGTGTCAGAAAAAATCACCTTTAGTGGCAGAAAAAACATCACCTTTAGTGGCAGAAAAAACATCACCTTTAGTGGCAGAAAAAAAATCACCTTTAGTGACAGGAAAAAATCACCTTTAGTGGCAGAAAAATATCACCTTTAGTGGCAGAAAAGAAAATCACCTTTAGTGGCAGAAAAATATCACCTTTAGTGAAAGAAAAATATCACCTTTAGGGGCAGAAAAATATCACCTATAGTGGCAGAAAAAATCACCTTTAGTGGCAGAAAAAGATCACCTTTAGTGGCAGAAAAATATCACCTATAGTGGCAGAAAAAATCACCTTTAGTGGCAGGAAAAAAATCACCTTTAGTGACAGAAAAAAAATCACCTTTAGTGGCAGAAAAGAAAATCACCTTTAGTGGCAGAAAAATATCACCTTTAGTGGCAGAAAAATATCACCTTTAGTGGCAGAAAAAAAATCACCTTTAGTGGCAGAAAAATATCACCTTTAGTGGCAGAAAAATATCACCTTCAGTGGCAGAAAAATATCACCTTAAGTGGCAGAAAAAAAATCACCTTTAGTGGCAGAAAAATATCACCTTTAGTGGCAGAAAAATATCACCTTCAGTGGCAGAAAAATATCACCTTTAGTGGCAGAAAAATATCACCTTTAGTGGCAGAAAAAAATCACCTTTAGTGGCAGAAAAAAATCACCTTTAGTGGCAGAAAATTATCACCTTTAGTGGCAGAAAAATATCACCTTAAGTGGCAGAAAAATATCACCTTAAGTGGCAGAAAAAAAATCACCTTAAGTGGCAGAAAAAAAATCACCTTTAGTGGCAGAAAAATATCACCTTTAGTGGCAGAAAAATATCACCTTCAGTGGCAGAAAAATATCACCTTTAGTGTCAGAAAAATATCACCTTTAGTGGCAGAAAAAAATCACCTTTAGTGGCAGAAAAAAATCACCTTTAGTGGCAGAAAATTATCACCTTTAGTGGCAGAAAAATATCACCTTAAGTGGCAGAAAAATATCACCTTAAGTGGCAGAAAAAAAATCACCTTAAGTGGCAGAAAAAAAATCACCTTTAGTGACAGAAAAAAAATCACCTTTAGTGGCAGAAAAATATCACCTTTAGTGGCAGAAAAATATCACCTTTAGTGGCAGAAAAATATCACCTTTGGTGGCAGAAAAAAATCACCTTCAGTGGCAGAAAAATATCATCTTTAGTGGCAGAAAAAAAATCACCTTTAGTGGCAGAAAAATATCACCTTTAGTGGCAGAAAAATATCACCTTCAGTGGCAGAAAAATATCACCTTTATTGGCAGAAAAATATCACCTTTAGTGGCAGAAAAAAATCACCTTTAGTGGCAGAAAAATATCACCTTTAGTGGCAGAAAAATATCACCTTTAGTGGCAGAAAAATATCACCTTTAGTGGCAGAAAAATATCACCTTTAGTGGCAGAAAAATATCACCTTTAGTGGCAGAAAAATATCACCTTTAGTGACAGAAAAAAAATCACCTTTAGTGGCAGAAAAATATCACCTTTAGTGGCAGAAAAATATCACCTTTAGTGGCAGAAAAATATCACCTTTAGTGGCAGAAAAAAAATCACCTTTAGTGGCAGAAAAATATCACCTTTAGTGGCAGAAAAAAATCAAATCACCTTTAGTGGCAGAAAAATATCACCTTTAGTGGCAGAAAAAAAATCACCTTTAGTGGCAGAAAAATATCACCTTTGGTGGCAGAAAAAAATCAAATCACCTTTAGTGGCAGAAAAAACCACCTTTATTGGCAGAAAAATATCACCTTTAGTGGCAGAAAAATATCACCTTTAGTGGCAGAAAAAAAATCACCTTTAGTGGCAGAAAAAAATCACCTTTAGTGGCAGAAAAAACATCACATTTAGTGGCAGAAAAAAAATCACCTTTAGTGGCAGAAAAAAAATCACCTTTAGTGGCAGGAAAAAAAATCACCTTGAGTGGCAGAAAAAAAAATCACCTTTAGTGGCAGAAAAAAAATCACCTTTAGTGGCAGAAAAAAATCAACTTTAGTGGCACAAAAATATCACCTTTAGTGGCAGAAAAAAATCACCTTTAGTGGCAGAAAAAAATCAACTTTAGTGGCAGAAAAAAATCAACTTTAGTGGCAGAAAAAAATCAACTTTAGTGTCAGAAAAAATCACCTTTAGTGGCAGAAAAAACATCACCTTTAGTGGCAGAAAAAACATCACCTTTAGTGGCAGAAAAATATCACCTTTAGTGGCAGAAAAAAAATCACCTTTAGTGGCAGAAAAATATCACCTTTAGTGGCAGAAAAAAATCACCTTTAGTGGCAGAAAAAAATCACCTTTAGTGGCAGAAAAAAATCACCTTTAGTGGCAGAAAAAAAATCACCTTTAGTGGCAGAAAAATATCACCTTTGGTGGCAGAAAAAAATCAAATCACCTTTAGTGGCAGAAAAAATCACCTTTAGTGGCAGAAAAATATCACCTTTAGTGGCAGAAAAATATCACCTTTAGTGGCAGAAAAATATCACCTTTAGTGGCAGAAAAAAATCACCTTTAGTGGCAGAAAAAAATCACCTTTAGTGGCAGGAAAAAATCACCTTTAGTGGCAGAAAAAAAATCACCTTTAGTGGCAGAAAAAAAATCACCTTTAGTGGCAGAAAAAAAATCACCTTTAGTGGCAGGAAAAAAAATCACCTTTAGTGGCAGAAAAAAAAATCACCTTTAGTGGCAGAAAAAAAATCACCTTTAGTGGCAGAAAAAAAAATCAACTTTAGTGGCACAAAAAAATCAACTTTAGTGGCAGAAAAAATCAACTTTAGTGGCACAAAAAAATCAACTTTAGTGGCAGAAAAAAATCAACTTTAGTGGCAGAAAAAACATCACCTTTAGTGGCAGAAAAAACATCACCTTTAGTGGCAGAAAAATATCACCTTTAGTGGGAAAAAAATCACATTTAGTGGCAGAAAAAAATCACCTTTAGTGGCAGAAGAAAAATTACCTTTAGCGGCAGAAAAAAAATCAACTTTAGTGGCAGAAAAAAAATCATCTTTAGTGGCAGAAAAAAATCAACTTTAGTGGCAGAAAAAAATCAACTTTAGTGGCAGAAAAAAATCAACTTTAGTGTCAGAAAAAAATCACCTTTAGTGGCAGAAAAAACATCACCTTTAGTGGCAGAAAAAACATCACCTTTAGTGGCAGAAAAAACATCACCTTTAGTGGCAGAAAAATATCACCTTTAGTGGGAAAAAAAATCACATTTAGTGGCAGAAAAAAATCACCTTTAGTGGCAGAAGAAAAATTACCTTTAGCAGCAGAAAAAAATCAACTTTAGTGGCAGAAAAAAATCATCTTTAGTGGCAGAAAAAATCAACTTTAGTGGCAGAAAAAAAATCACCTTTCGGCTTTAGTTGCAGAAAAAAAATCACTTTTAGTGACAGAACCACTTCTTATATACTTAGCCAGAGAATTATTGATCAACATACATTTAATATGTGCTTCCAAGATGATGTTTCACACATGCGCAAAAGTACTGTCGTATCAACCCTGTAGTGAAGACCTCAGGGTGACGGATGGCCAAAACGAGCTTTAACTCTGAAGCGTATACCCCAAAATATGGCGGTGTTATCTCCTTGGCATGCGCGGGGGAGGGATAAGGAGGTCCTTACCTGAACGGACGGACGTGACGGGGGTTTTGAAAGTCAACAAATAATGATTTAATGAAAATAATGCAAGCAATTAAAATGAATGCAAGGTAAAACTAAAATTCCTAAATGAGGGACCCTCCATCAGACTCGTATAGAGACACAGGAATGATAAAAGAAAAGAAAATAGTGTGGTGAGATGGCCGATACTCAGCCTGCTCCAACGAGGGCAAGTAGGGATGGTCCCCGAGTCTCCGCAAAGGAGCGCACAAGATGGCGTGAATCACCACACTGCACCCTGAGCCGTGACGCGGCGGCAACCCGCCCCCCCCCCTCCTCCGGTCGTTTCACACTCCACAAAGCTCCCCTTGTGATACCGACTTCCCTGATACGCTCTTGCTCAGTCTTTTCCCACAAGCGCACACGAGAACACATGAGCCAGGAAAATGCAACCCCCCGTGCCCAGCACCAGACAGAGAGAGAGAGCCAAGATGTGACCGTCCACCACGCAGCCAGCACCAGAAAGAGAGTCAAAATGTGACCGCTCGCCACAAAACCCAGGACAGAGAGAGAGAGAACAATCGTGATCCCCTCGCTTTCTTCCTCCGTTCTAGATGGTTCCCTCTGACATCACGCTCACTCCAATCACCAAGTGCGTTTCAATCACCCCATCGTTCCTCAACCAATCCTAATTTGGGGCGTGGCCTCACGGCCATTCTTGACCACCCATCGAGAATGTTCGGCGGCGAGGCTCCCTGGCTGATCAGCCTATGTTCTGGGTTTCTGTCGGACTTGTCAGTGTGGTTGTGGCAATGTGCCGATTGCATGGCTGGCCGAGGGAATTTTATAAGAACAAAGGGAAAATCACAGGGGCAATTACACACTGAGGATTATTCTTAAGCCCTACCTAATTAGCATGGATCCACCCCTCATATGGAGACACATAGACGATCTTACCCAGACAGTCGGCCTAACGGATTCCGTACTTAGTTACATGAAGGTGGGCTTCTTCTTCTTCACGTCATCGGAGCATTCTAAACATACACAATTCTATCCAGACTAAGGTATTTTATTACCTACCCCCACACACGTAAGAGTACATTATTTAAGGGGGAGTATGTGGTCTCTGAAACTACAGATCCCTTTTTATACTGAAGTACACAGTGGATAAAGGATTATTCATGACTTTACATTGAATAAAAATTAAACGAATGAGGAAACATTTAAAGTTTTTGAACCAATGAAGATTGATAGAGATTTTGGATTGACCAGAATATCTCAGATGATAGAGATTTGGGATTGATCAGGATATCTCAGATGATTGAGATTTGGGATTGATCAGGATATCTCAGTTGATAGAGATTTAGGTTTGATCAGGATATCTCAGATGATTGAGATTTGGGATTGATCAGGATATCTCAGGTGATTGAGATTTGGGATTGATCAGGATATCTCAGGTGATAGGGAGTTGGGGTTGATCAGGATAGGATATCTCAGATGATAGAGATTTGGGATTGATCAGGATAGTATATCTCAGATGATAGAGATTTGAGATTGATCAGGATAGGATATCTCAGATGATAGAGATTTGGGATTGATAAGGATATCTCAGATGATAAAGATTTGGGATTGATCAGGATATTTCACATGATCGGGATTTGGGATGGTGGTTCAAGGCTGTTTGATATGAGGAGGGTGAACTTTGAGAGTATAATAAATTATTGAGAGCTTTAGATTGGATACAGTTAATGAGTGGGCGGTCTTCATCAGAGAGGGAGCAACCTTCAAGGAGGACATGGGAAGTTTAACGAGTAGGTATATTCAAGTGTGGTGTAAGTTAGGAGGTAGAAAGACACGTGGGTGGTTGATCAAGGAGTTACACAATGTAATTAACGATATGCAGAAAGCATTCATCAAGTACAAAATAACAGGACTACAGTGCCACACACATCAATATAGGAGTAAACTGAGAGTATAGGAAAGAAAATAATTTGGCAGGCTAAAACAGAGTATGAAAAGGAAGAAGGCAAAAATATTTTACATTACAGCAATACAACTTTGTGTATTTTTTTTTTTTTTTTTTTTTTGTATACTGAATCGAGGCTCGTGAAAGAGCTAACATTTACTTCACAAACAAATCAACCAGACAAACAAAACACACAAAAAGCGGGAAGATGGGGAGAGAAGGTGAAGCACACAACACAACATTTGAGAGCAGGGAGATGTGTGGAAGGGGTAATGGGTAATGAAAGGTGTAATGAAAGGGTTAAGAGTGGGGCTCATGAAAGGGGTAAAAGGAGTATGGCCCATGAAAGGGTTAAAAGGAGTGGGGCCCATGAAAGTGTTAAAAGGAGTGGGGCCCATGAAAGGGTTAAAAGGAGTGGGGCCCATGAAAGGGTTAAAAGGAGTGGGGCCCATTAAAGGGTTAAAAGGAGTGGGGCCAATGAAAGGGCTAAAAGGAGTGGGGCCCATGAAAGGGTTAAAAGGAGTGGGGCCCATTAAAGGGTTAAAAGGAGTGGGGCCAATGAAAGGGCTAAAAGGAGTGGGGCCCATGAAAGGGTTAAAAGGAGTGAGGCCCATGAAAGGGCTAAAAGGAGTGGGGCCCATTGAGGAATAGTACAGGGGAATTGTTGGATGATGAGGGTGGGATGGCGGCCTCATTAAATAGTTTTTTTGCTTCTACATTTATACAGAAATAGTCCAGGGAACTTCCAATAAATGACAGCACCTATCTCAGGGGTGAGCAAGGGATTTTACAGGAGATCCACGTGGGAGTGATGATAATAATGATAATGGGCTTATTGTCATATATATTGTTACAGACGTGGCTTGGATGTTATTTACCGAGCGGTTTTATGGTATGACCACGTCTGCACAAGTTACCCGATTGTGCCCGAACGTTGACTAGTCGCGTGATGCTGGCTCAATAAGAAAAAGAAGACACCCGGCTGGGTTATAATGAGAGACACCAATGTTTCGATTCTCAATTATATTCGTAAGGAAAGGTTAGATTACAGGGGCTAGAGGTATATTACAGGAAGACAGGCACTTAGACACTCTTATATTAACCCCGGACAGACGACAGGTAAACGGGACAAGGCTGACTCACACGGGGGTTGATGACAGGAAAGCAGGTATCGATGGCTCCAGGTCCTCCTGGGCTCGGGGCAGGGTACAGTACGGTCCGGTCCGGTCCAAAGATGCGGGGAGGTATCGTCGCGCTGGGGGTGGCGGTGGCTTCTCTCTCCAAGCTGAGGCGCATCTGACGTCACATCCGGCGCGGGGCCGCGTATATCCGGCGGGGAGTGACACGCCCTCGGCTCGTTAGCTCCGCCTCGTGGAATCGGCACGTTGCTTCTCATTGGGTGCGTGCGGGGGGTTTACCAGGCTCCGCCCTTGACGAGGAGCTGACAAGGAGCCCCTTCGTGGTAACCCCGTGGAGCGCGTGGTCAATGGCGCTAATCGAGCCGGTGTGAGGACGCATCCTCCCCCGCTCCGCCGCCATCTCCTCTGTTGTTGTTGTAATTGTTGGGGAAGAAGATGGAAGGAGGTATGGGAAAGGTCCTAAACTCACTACTGGTGCCATATAATCACATTCTGGTGCAACGAAGAGTCATAATTAATGGAAACGAGGCCTTAACTGACATAGATTAAGAATAACTAGGAAGATGTCCGAAAGTTGTCTACGTGTGGTGCGGTGGACCTGGGCACGACATTTAATGGGGGAATAAGGGGAAGGTCGGCTCTACTGATTGTTGTTTACATGCAATGGGACTAGGGAATGGGGGATTGGGGAAAGTTGGGGAGTATTGGAGAAAATAGGGGAATATTTACAAGCGGATATGGAGGCCAAATTCCATATTCGCAACATTGCACCCTTCTCTACCCTCGGGGCGTCCCGACCCGATAAATTTTTACCTACTTTAGTGTGGCACGCAATGTAGTTCCCTCTACTATTGACTCTACCCTGAGTGCGACAGTTTTACAGATATTCACAAATGAGTAAATATGTCCCCCTGCGACGTTGCACCCTTCTCCTCACAGAAACACACCCACAGGATAACCGAATCCGGAAAGAATTCTCAAACTAAACATACAGCCGGTAGGGAGCATTATTTACAAGACTACGCTGCTATTTACACTACGATCCAGGACCTGTTTTTGGAGGAACACATGCAGATGTTATGCATAGAGAGAGCGCGCTTGCCAACATCGATACACCAACCCACGAGTGCTCTGTGGCCGACGGCCTTTAATAACGTGCAGAGCACCCTTCCCGAGCATCAACAGCACCACCCCACCACCAATCGGTGCAGTCACCATTGTTCATTGGAATAAAAATAAATTCGACAACCCCTAACCCTGCAGGTGTCTCTTGCTCTTCTTGTGGTGCACTTGGTGGTGTTAACTATTAGTGGTTCACCTGTATGACATAGGTGCCACGTTGATCCATAGGTCCATCCCCGGGTGGTGCTTGGCCGCAAACGAACTGCGGTCCATTGTGGGTGGCCACAAACATTGCGGTCCATATGGTGTATCGATCCAGGCAGCGAACAGCGAAAGTGCAGGCCCACAACTGCGCAGCCAGCACCTCTCTCTCCTCTCTCTCTACCCCAAAGCCAGATCCTCGGAGGTGGGAGACAAAAGAAGAAACAAGTGAGTAAGGTGGTAAGGGCGCAAAAGTGCACGCAATGTAAGGTGTTGCACACTGGGGGCACATGGGAACCAGGTGAGACAGGTACGTTCCTATCGTACGCCCCCCCCCCCACCAGGTAACCTACATGGCCCCTCCCTTACCCCTTACTGCATCCACAAAACACAACACTACCCATAAACATCTACTTTACAAATCAACAAACATCCCTACTGTCTTCCCCGTTCCTCCCATATACCAAATTCGTCTTCTCTCCCTCCTAACCAATCAAATTTGCCATTTTCAACTCTCATCAAAATTTGCCATTTTCAACTCAACATCAAAATTTGCCATTACCAATTCAACATCAGTCCCTCCTAGGGAGGGAGAGATGGAATCACCCCAATGTCTCATCCACGTCGTGATGCGTCTCACAAATCCTCACAGCAATTCTCATTTCCTGCACAAAACAAAGAAAACACAGGTGTGGAGTCATCATCATCACAGGTAAGTGGCTGCGTATGGTGCGACAGGTTCTTCAATCCTAACTATTTCCTAAATGACTTTAACAACTTTACACTACCCGGGGTCTTCCTCCGGCCAAACCATTGGCCCTCTTACACTATGGGTTCTAAAAACCAATTCCCATTGGCCAAACTGTGGTGCTCTTCAATTTGGGGTCTCACTCCCCCGATTCATCTCCCGGTGCCCTCGTACAATTTCTGGGCTGTGGCGTGTACCTCTCCCAGTGGGTCTACCCACCTGCACACCTCCACCACTGCAGTTGCCTCCGAGCTTACCTGCTCCTTACCCTAACCTAACTACCTGGGGAAGGCCCTCTGGCACTCTCCCCACTCGGTGCCCTCTCTGGCACTGGGCTACCCGGGTCCATCCTCCGGATCCTCGGGCCCCATCCACAACTCTACCGGCTCCCAGAGCCCACCTGCGGCCTCACCTGGCCGACATCCTCACAGTGGTGGAGTGCCCAACCAACTACACACACTAACAGGCTACACGCCCCGCCATTTCCACAACACTAATGCACCCATTCACAACACCATTCTGCGACCGCACCACAAATGCCAATATCCAACCACAACTTACCTATACCCTCTACCTAACACTTACACTACCCGCCCCGGGTATTCGTGAAAGGGGTCCACTCTTCCCCCATCCACATCTTCGCACCATGCACACCACTCCGTACCACTTACTCCAACTCTCTCCACACACCTGTACTTGCACACCTGTGCTCTCACACTTGGTGCCACCTGCACCCTTCTCTCCCCAAGCGCATTCGCGCTGATCCACAACACTCACTACTCATACACTGCTCCACACACCTGTCCAGTTGCACACCTGTGCAATCACACCTGTCCAGTTGCACACCTGTGCAATCACACCTGTCCAGTTGCACACCTGTGCAATCACACCTGTTCAATTCTCAACCACACGGCATCATCTCAGCTAACTACTCCCTTCTGAAACTTGCGCTTCCCAGTCGTCCCTTTAAACTATTGCGCTCCCTCGTCATTATCATCCACACTAATCTACCTGCGTCCCTCCTACAGGTATCAGTCACTACTAAACTTAACGTTACCTAATGTCAATCTCTTCTAGATCCCTACAATATAACCTAACCCACCCGGGCTAGTTTTCACTGCCATACACCCCATAATCTAGTGCTCCTTTGCCCCCCATGGGAAAGGTGGCGGGGATGCCACCCTCTCCCGCCGGGCCTATCGCTCCTCAATCCCCCAGTCCTCTGGCACTAATAAGCCCCCCTTATTCAGAGGTACTGGGTCCCGCCTCGGCATCTAAAGCCGAGGCAATCCACGGGGGCGCCTGCTCGCCGGTGTAAGGTCTTATCCGGTCGGCGTGGACGATCCGAGGGAGGGCTCGTGGCCCCATTTTGATCTTAATGACCACGTCACAGATTTGCGACAGGACGACTCCGGGGCCTTGCCAGGGGGAGGTGAGTTTTGGGCACCTTCCCTTTCGCCTCCGGGGATTAAAGAACCAAATCTTCATCCCCGGAGCGTATTGACTCCCCTGGCTCCGGTCGTCGTACCTGCGCTTCATCTTTTCCCCCGCCAGATGGAGTTGGCGGCGGGCGAAGGCATGGACTAGCTCCATGCCTTCCTCTAGGTGACGTGCGTACCCCTCCCTCGGCGGGTTAACCACTGTGTCTGGCACGGGACCGCATAGCAAGTCGGCGGGAGCCCGTAACTCCCGCCCATACATAAGCAACGCTGGACTGCATGCGGTGGCCCCGTGCTGGCTGGTTCGGTAGGCCATGAGCAAGTAAGGGAGATGTTCGTCCCAGTCATCCTGACGGGTGGTGGTGAACAGTGCCAGTTGTTGGATTAGAGTTCGATTGAATCTTTCCACCATCCCGTCAGATTGAGGTCTTAAAGGCGTTGTTCTGGTTTTCCGAATTGACAGGAGACTGCACACATCTTTTAGCAATTTGCTCTCAAAATTTCGTCCCTGGTCGGTGTGCAACTCCTGTGGAATCCCATGCCGGCACACAAATCCTTCCACGAAGGCCTGCGCTACCACCCCTGCTTCTTGGTTGGGGAGGGCGTAGGCCTCCGGCCACTTGGTGAAATAGTCCATTACAACGAGGATATACTTATTACCTTGGCGGGTGCGGGGCAGCGGTCCTAGAATATCCATAGCCACCCGCTCAAGAGGGGCCCCCACCTGATGTAATTGAAGGGGGGCCCTCATCCTCCGTGCTGGTCCCTTTTTGGCAGAACAGGCGTCGCATCTCCGACACCAGTCCTGTATGTCGCGCCCCATATTCACCCAATAGAACCTCCGGCGGACCCGAGATATTGTCTTTGTCCTGCCCAAATGGCCGCCGGAGCGGGTACCATGCACCTGTTGCAATATGACGTTCTTGAATTTGTCAGGGACTATCACCAGCCAGGAAGTTCGATCAGAGGGAACCTCCACCCACTTGCGATACAAGATGTTGCCTTTCAATTCCAGGGTCTGCCACTGAGCCCAATATGCCTTTGTTTGTGCCCCGAGGGGGGTGACCTCTTCCCCCTTTGGTCTTTGCCCCAATTTGACCCATTGGAACACCGGCCCCAGAACAGGATCCTCCTGCTGGGCCGTGCTCCAAGCCAACTCTCCAAATTCCTCATCCGCGGTTAGTGGCAAAATTGGCCCTCTCACCCGGGTTGCCCGGACAACGAGAATCGGGGCGGAATCGCCCAATTGCTCCCTCTCCTCGTGTCTCGCACAAAATTTACAGTTTTCCCCCAGACAAGGACGCCGAGAGAGTGCGTCCGCATTACCATGGGCCTTCCCGGCCCTATGGGCCACATCAAAATCGTACTGCTGCAACTTTTCCAACCACCTTGCAATTTGGCCCTCCGGTTCCTTGAACCGAAGGAGCCATTGCAAGGAGGAATGGTCAGTTCTAACCAAAAATTTCCGCCCGTACAAGTACGGGTGGAAATGGTTCATGGCAGCCAGCATAGCCAATAACTCTTTGCGAGTGACGCAATAATTTCTCTCGGGCCTACTTAAGGCCCGACTATAATAACCAATCACTCTCTCCACGCCCTCCTGTGTCTGAGACAAAACTGCGCCCAATCCTTCCTGGCTCGCATCCGTGTCCAGGGTAAATGTCCCGTCACTAGTGGGGTAAGCTAGAAGGGGTGCGGATGTTAGACACCCCTTCAATTTTTGGAAGGCCTCGTGGCACTCCCGTGTCCAATTAAATCGCGTCCCCTTCTCCGTAAGCCGGTGGAGGGGACGGGCCAACTCCGCAAATTTCGCCACAAAGCGCCGGTAGTAGGAGCAGAGTCCCAAAAATCCCCGCACCTCTTTGATGGTACGTGGTGCGGGCCACTCCTCTACCGCTTTAATTTTGTCTGGGTCTGTTTTTACCCCCTCGCGGCCAATCACGTGACCTAGATAGGCCACCTCTCTTGCAAACAAAGTGCACTTACTCGGGTTCAGCTTCAACCCTGCCTGTCTGAGGCACCCGAACACCTGGTCCAAATTAGCTAGTGCCTGGGGGAACGTTTGGGCATGTACCAGGACGTCATCCAGGTACACCAGGCATGATTGCCATGGCATGCCGCCTAGTACATGCTCCATCAATCTCTCAAAGGTGGCGGGGGCGTTACACAAACCAAACGGCATCACAGTAAACTGATACAGTCCCTTACCTGTGGAAAATGCCGTTTTCTCCTTCCCTGCCCTATCCATCTCCACCTGCCAATACCCACTCTTGAGGTCCAAAGTTGTGAACCAATTTGAGCCCGCAACGGCATCGAGGGTGTCATCAATCCTTGGCAGGGGATATGAGTCCTTGAGTGTCACGTTGTTTAGCTGGCGATAGTCCACGCAGAACCGCGTGGTCCCATCCTTCTTTTTGACCAGCACAACAGGTGACATCCAAGGACTTCCCGAGGGCTCGATCACACCTGCGTCGAGCATTTTTGCAACCTGCTCGTCAGCTTCCGCCCTCTTGCTCCAAGGGAGCCGTCGGGCGGCCTGACGAATAGGCCGGGCCTCACCGGTGTGGATCTGATGTTTCACCAGGCCCGTACGTCCAATATCCTCGGTGGACAGGGAGAAGAGGTCCAAATGGGACCCAACCAGTTTGTGTAAGGCCTCCCTCTGGGTACCTCCCAACTCTACGCTGCTACGATTTACCATCTCGCAAATGGGATCGGGCCAATTCCTACTTGTTATTGAAGGCTCCCCCCGGGGTCGGCTCGGCTGGACGTTCTCGCCCCTCACTGTCGCGACTTCCTCAACTGGGGTGCAGCCAGCTACCCTCGTGCCCCTTACTATAGTGCGTGGTTCTGTACTCATATTTATTACTCGGACGGCCACTACCGGTCCGTCCGTTTTTACAAGGGTGCGGCCCACGATTAAACCCGGTATGGACTGCGCTGCCACCGGTTCGACCAGGCCGCAGGACTCCTGCCATGTTGGGCGAGCTGCCCACCGGGCCAGCACTATCGCCTCGGCCCTTGGGGGGATGGTCACGGCCTCGGAAGCCTCCAGCTCCGCTCTCTCGGCCGTGCTCACTCCCCCTAACGGCAGCTCTTCTACTCCCACCTGCAGGATCCCCCGGCACAAGTCGATTTTACAACCGCTGGCAGTCAACAGGTCCAACCCTATTAAACATGGGTCGCACACCTCCGCCACCCAAACATCTATCTCCCTCCTTACCGACCCTAACTTGAGGGTCACAGAACCACGCCCTATGATCGGGGCCGTTACCCCGGTAGCAAGCTGCAAACTATAATTTTGCAGGCGCTGGATCTTATCCCAGCCACCTGCGCTCGAATCAAGGACCACAGGGCTGATGATCGTGGCGCTAGCTCCTGTGTCCACTACGGCGTCTACCCCCACGCCGGCAATTTTGCATCTAATTGTCAGGCTACCGGTTCCAATTTGGCCACAATAAATGACCTGTCGCGTCAATGAGGGCTCTCCTCCATCCTCTGCTGCCGAACACCGCCCTACATGCCCGACACCTTCTTGTTTCCCGGGGTCTGGCGGGGGGGTGTCTGGGGTCGGCTAACCCGCTCCCCCCTGGGCGGAGTTGAGGACCTCAACTGCCGGGGATCATCCCGGCGCGCGTTTCGACAGTGCCGCGCCAGGTGACCCAGGCGGTTGCAGGTATAGCACCTCACCTGATAAGGTGCTTGCCTCCGGAATTCCAAATTCCCCCCCCTGTAGGTCCGAATTGGATTACCCGCTCGTGGTCCACCGCGGGCCACCTCCGGGGCCGCCTGCCATGGTCCAGGTCCCGCCAGGCGCTGGTCCACCAGCCTCCGGACCATGCCCGCCAGGTCAGGACCCACGTCGGGGGCGGGTCCCCTAAGGGGTCCGCCCTCCATCGGGGGTCCCACCTGGCGGACCGCCATTGCGAGACGCTCGCCCCCTCGGGCTAGGGGCCTCGCTGCTTCCCAACGGGCCGCAGCGTCAGCCGCCTGGCTCAGAGTCTGCGGGCGCCACATGGCGAGCTGTTGCCGGAGCTCAATATCCGGGAGGGCCTGGATAAAATGGTCCAGCGCCAGGCTTTCCCGGGAATCCGCTGCCATGCTAGCATGTGCGATCCCCACTGCGCGGCGAATGTCGTGGGCAAGTTCCCCGATGGCTTCCTGGGGCTTGCGTTTTCGCAGCGCGAGCTGAGCTTTAACAAGCTCGCTCTGCTGTTCTATGCCGAATCGATTAATTAGGGCGTCGCGGAGGGCTGGCAGGGTGAGAGCACCCGCTGGTAATGCCGTCAGCACCTCCGCCGCCGCGCCGCGCAATGCGGCCACCAGGTGTACTCCACCTTCGTCCTCACCCCAACCGTTGCCCTTACACACACAGTCGAACTGCGCCAGGTACGCGCGTAGATCACTCTTGCCGTCATACGGCGCGAGTGGGACCTTGTGGGACCACCTCATATGTGAGTCGTTGCCCGCCTGCCGGACCCCGTGCGTCGCCCCTTGCGGGGTCAGCGCGGGGCCGAACCGGCCGGGCCCCCACAGTACACTACCCCCAAGGGGCTCTCGTGCCTCCCCGGTCCCTCCAACAACTACCCCTGTTGGTGTCGATGCATGGGTCACACCTCCGCAACCCGCTACCCATTCCATACCACCACAACCTTGCTCACCCACACCTCGCACCTCTCGTTCCATACCCTCCGGACCAGCCATACACCTCACTCTTGGCCTCTCACGAACATCCGGGTCTATCTCGACCCCCAAGCTTATTAAATCACCTGGCGCATCATACGCACGACCATATTGGTCACCACTTACACCGGGTCCTCTTTCTCTTCGCTTCTCCTCCATCACCTGCGAATCCCTCATCCGGTTAATGAGCACATCATCACGATCCGAACACAGACTCTGGACCAATTCTTTTACCTCCTCTTTTATCTCTTTCTTATCCTCTCTCCGTCGCTTTTTAATTTCGCTCACTCCCTCTTCCACTTCTTCTAATTTCTGCTTCACCTCCTTCATCTCCTCGTGCGCCCCTTTAAGTTCTTCCTCTAACTCCACTTTATTTTTTTCTATGTGCTCCCGCACCTCCCGCTCTTTAACCTCCATCACCTCTACCACTTTGTTCATTTTTTTCGTCAAGTCCTCATGTACCGTCTGACACTCTTTTTTAATTACCCCTACGTCCTTTTTCATCTCCTTCTGCGTCGATTTTAACCCCTCTATTACCGCTGTGTTCTTCTTTACCTGTTCCCCCAACTCCTTTTGTCCCACTGTCAGTTGTTCTACTCCCAGCGTCAACTCCTCTATACCCCCTTGCAATTTTACAGTCCCCTTTCTCACCTCCTTCTCCATGCGCTCCTTACAGTGCCTCACCTCCTCGCGCACTCCTCCGACCTCCTCACTCACTCCTCTTCTGATCTCTTCTCCCATCACTTGCATCTCCTGCCCAGATGCCACCCTCATCTGCTCCATTTCCTCCCTGTGAGCATCCAGTTTGGTTTCTACCCCCATTCTGACCCCCTCTATCTGCTGCTCCATTTGTTTAACTTCCCTTTCCGCTTGGTCCCTCATGTCCCTCAATTTGCCTTCCATACTGTTTTCTAACCCCTCTAACCCATTTTTCACTCCCTCTATCTGATTCTCCTGGGCAGCCATTCTATTTTCTACCCCCATTAACCCATTTTTCACTTCTTTTATCCCGTTGTCTAACCCCTCAAAATTATTGTCTAACTTCCCAAATTTCTTGTCTAACTCCTCAAAATTATTGTCTAACCTCCCAAATTTCTTGTCTAACTCCTCAAAATTATTGTCTAACCCCTCACTGGTACCCCTCGCTTCGTCCCTCATTACCCCCATTTGGTTTCCCATTACCCCTAATTGGCCCTCCAATCGCTCACTCTGAGCATCCATTCGGTTCCCCATTACCCCCATCATTCTGCTTTCCATTTCTTCGCTATTCTGGGCCATAAGGGCCTTCATTTGTATGAAAAACAAGTTCAAATCCACCGGGGGCACTGCCACGGTCGCTGGCGCGGTGATCAGCGAGGCGCCATTTTGCGCGCCCGCTTCTTCGTGCGTGACGGCGCTATTTTGCGAACCTGCCGCCCTCACTGCTTCGCTCTCCTCCTGTCCCTCATTTTGGTCCTGGATCGACCCTGCTTCACTCTCCCCTACCGGACCCCAGCTGTCTTGACCCGCCATAGCGCGACTTTCAAAATTCGGTTTTTTATTTTATTTTCGTAAAACAAATTCAAATTTCGCCGTTATAATTTCGCGCGGGAAACGCGCTCCGAATCGATTCTACTTGTTACCAATTTGGGCCTAATAAATTTAGTCCCGGGTTCGAATTCCACTCCTCGACACCAATTGTTACAGACGTGGCTTGGATGTTATTTACCGAGCGGTTTTATGGTATGACCACGTCTGCACAAGTTACCCGATTGTGCCCGAACGTTGACTAGTCGCGCGATGCTGGCTCAATAAGAAAAAGAAGACACCCGGCTGGGTTATAATGACAGACACCAATGTTTCGATTCTCAATTATATTCGTAAGGAAAGGTTAGATTACAGGGGCTAGAGGTATATTACAGGAAGACAGGCACTTAGACACTCTTATATTAACCCCGGACAGACGACAGGTAAACGGGACAAGGCTGACTCACACGGGGGTTGATGACAGGAAAGCGGGTATCGATGGCTCCAGGTCCTCCTGGGCTCGGGGCAGGGTACAGTACGGTCCGGTCCGGTCCAAAGATGCGGGGAGGTATCGTCGCGCTGGGGGTGGCGGTGGCTTCTCTCTCCAAGCTGAGGCGCATCTGACGTCACATCCGGCGCGGGGGCCGCGTATATCCGGCGGGGAGTGACACGCCCTCGGCTCGTTAGCTCCGCCTCGTGGAATCGGCACGTTGCTTCTCATTGGGTGCGTGCGGGGGGTTTACCAGGCTCCGCCCTTGACGAGGAGCTGACAAGGAGCCCCTTCGTGGTAACCCCGTGGAGCGCGTGGTCAATGGCGCTAATCGAGCCGGTGTGAGGACGCATCCTCCCCCGCTCCGCCGCCATCTCCTCTGTTGTTGTTGTAATTGTTGGGGAAGAAGATGGAAGGAGGTATGGGAAAGGTCCTAAACTCACTACTGGTGCCATATAATCACATTCTGGTGCAACGAAGAGTCATAATTAATGGAAACGAGGCCTTAACTGACATAGATTAAGAATAACTAGGAAGATGTCCGAAAGTTGTCTACGTGTGGTGCGGTGGACCTGGGCACGACATTTAATGGGGGAATAAGGGGAAGGTCGGCTCTACTGATTGTTGTTTACATGCAATGGGACTAGGGAATGGGGGATTGGGGAAAGTTGGGGAGTATTGGAGAAAATAGGGGAATATTTACAAGCGGATATGGAGGCCAAATTCCATATTCGCAACAATATATATATATATAAATATATATATAAATATATATATATATATATATATATATATATATATATATATATATATATATATATATATATATATAGATATATACATACATACATACATACATACATACATACATACATATATATATATATATATATATATATATATTGTTGCGGATCTCGGTTTACGGCTCTCCCTTTACCGAGGGGGGTTTAAATCCCCTCGTCTTTTAAGCTGGCCGTCCGAGTCCTAGAAGATACCGCGCTCCTTCCGGTCGGAGCAGGGCGATACCTCTGCCCGAGCCACGGACAAGATGGAATGTTGCCGAGCGGTTTAGCAATCCGAAGCTCGAGCCGTTAGCGGCAGTCTAAACCTGATTATAGCAGTTCCTATATCGTGCCACCGATATTCAATTGGGGACAGGATGCAAGCGATCGGCTGAGAGGAACCAAAGTAAAGCAAGAACAAATATAATTGATTAATTATGTACAAGAAACCCGAAGAGGAAACGAAAGGCAAGAATATACAAAAGAAGGAAATAAAAGGACAAAGGGCAACCTTATACAGTCTTATATTATCACACGCCCAGGACAGTACAAACACACTTACACAAATGGGGAATAGCAGGTAGAAGGAGAAGGGTCAAGCAGATGGTTCCAGGCTCCGGGTCCGCCGCGAAGAATGGCAGGCAGCTTCGCGTGTCGTTGGCGCACGGCCGGACCTTACATATGCGAGGGGCGGGGATGCTGCGTGCGTATAGCGTGCCGAACGCTCTCAAACCAAACGGCAGTTCGTATCAAACGATGGTTCCAAGCGATCCTCTGCGCAGTGTTCTTATCATCCGCGGTCTCTGTGCTGTTCTCTCAATCGCAATGGTCCCCTGCGCAGTTCTTCATCAATGGCCTCCCCTCGTGCATCTCTGTGAGAGGGCTTGGCGCTTGCGCTTTTATAACCCGCTTAGAAATCAAGCCGCGCTTCATCGAGCCACGCCTATTAACGAGCTCACCTCAGCCCTGGTTGGCTGGTGGGGGCTTACCGGCCACGCCTTGGTGGTGAGTTGACGTGGCCACACCTCGTTCTTGCCGCCCACCCCCTTCTTCTCCAAGCCTGACCTCATGTTCAATGGCGGCTAAGCCAGGCAGCGAACGCTACTGGCAAGCCCAGGAACACAATTTGGAGGAAGGCTACGCCGCAATATGAATTGACAAGGGGACCTACTCTTATTTAATTAATACAACGCAGATTCAACTATTGGGACAGATCCTTACCTGAAACACATACAAATGAAATAACTAAAGGAGAAGCCGATGGTGTGCTACATGTTCCTCGTGGCCTAACTAGGGTGCGACCTTTGACCTTTTACACCAAAAATGGGAATATTTACAGGGGATTATTTATAAGGGAATATTACAGATATTTACAAAGTGGAGGGTTCTAAAAACCACAACAATATATATATACATACAGTGCATTCAGAAAGTATTCAGACCCCTTCACTTTTTTCACATTTTGTTATGTTGCAGCCTTATGCTGAAATCGTTTATATTCATTTTTTCCTCATCAATCTACACTCAATACCCCATAATGACAAAGAGAAAACAGGATTTTAGAAAGTTTTGCAAATTTATTAAAAAGAAAGAACTGAAATATCACATTTACATAAGTATTCATACCCTTTGCTATGACACTTGAAATTTAGCTCAGGTGCCTCCCATTTCTCTTGATCATCTTTGAGATGTTTCTACACCTTGATTGGAGTCCACCTGTGGTAAATTCAATTGATTGCACATGATTTGGAAAGGCACACACCTGTCTATATAAGGTCTCACAGCTGACAATGCATATCAGAGCAAAAATCAAGCCATGAGGTCGAAGGAACTGCCTGCAGAGCTCAGAGACAAGATTGTGTCGAGGCATAGATTTGCGGAAGCCTACAAAACAATTTCTGCTGCATTGAAGGTTCCCAAGAGCACAGTGGCCTCCATAATTCTTAAATGGAAGAAGTTTGGAACAACCAGGACTCTTTCGAGAGCTGGCCGCCCGGCCAAACTGACCAATCGGGGGAGAAGGGCCTTGGTAAGAGAGGTGACCAAGAACCCGATGGTCACTCTGGCTGAGCTCCAGAGAGCCTGTGTGGAGATGGGAGAAACTTCCAGAAGGACAACCATCACTGCAACACCCCAGCGATCTGGGCTTTATGGCAGAGTGGCCAGATGGAAGCCAAACAGTTCAATCTTGGTTTCATCAGACCACCAAATCTTGTTTCTCACAGTCTGAGAGTCCTTTAGGTGATTTTTTGCAAACTCCAAACGGGCTTTCATGTGTCTTTCACTGATGAGGTTGTCCTTCTGGTTGCTTCCGTCTGCTGTGAGAGCTTATATAGACAGGTGTGTGCCTTTCCAAATCATGTCCAATCAATTGAATTTACCACAGGTGGACTCCAATCAAGGTGCAGAAACATCTCAAAGATGATCAAGAGAAATGGGAGGCACCTGAGCTAAATTTCAAGTGTCATCACAAAGGGTCTGAATACTTATGTAAATGTGATATTTAAGTTTTTTCTTTTGAATAAATTTGCAAAACTTTCTAAAATCCTGTTTTCTCTTTGTCATTATGGGGTATTGACTGTAGGTTGATGAGGGAAAAAATGAATTCAAACGATTTCAGCATAAGGCTGCAACATAACAGGCCTGGTGTTGGCTTAGCGGTTAGGGTGCCGGCTTGGGATCCTAGGATCCTGGGTTCGAATCCCGGTCGATTGCTGAATTAACGCCGCGGGGGTTGACTCAGCCTGTAATCCTTCCGAGGTCGGCAAATTGAGTACTAGCTTGCTGGGATGAATGATCACGGTGTAGTACCCCGATTTAGAATAGGTACACCGTATCCCTGCGCAACCTAAGAGCATGACCAAGGGTTGGCATCAGGAAGGGCATCCGGCCATAAAAACATTGCCTCAAACAGGGAACCATGATTGTCATGGGCCCGCAAGGCTAACCCCTGCTCTAGCGGGGAAAATGGCCTTAAAACGATCATTCATAACAAAATGTGAAAAAAGTGAAGGGGTCTGAATACTTTCTGAATGCACTGTATATATATATATATATATACACATACACATACAATAGGGTGGTGATAAAGGTGAGAGGTAAACAGACAGCACTGGGTTAGGCAACCATAGGTAAATGTAAAAATGTTTTCAGTTGTATTCATAGAGGAATATCTTGTAAATCAAAAGAGATAGCATTAACACTGTTGTGCAATACTTTTGTGGGCCCTCACCTGGAATATTGTGTTCAGTGTTGGTCACCACAGTTTTTGTCAAGCACATACCTGCCATGGAGAGGCTTCAGCATAGGGCTACCAGATTGATTCCAGCATATGGTTACTAGATTGACTAGCCAAAGCTACAATGAGTGGCTGAAAGAGAAAGACCTTATACATTAGAAAGGAGATGATTATGAGTGCATGTGATTGATATTTTTATGATAATCAAGGATTTTGAGGGAATAAGTGCAGAAAGGTTTTTTTCTGCAGAATGGACAGTGATAGGACCAGAGGCCATAGCTTGAGAATGAAGAATTGGAAAGTTGGGACAACATTAAGGCAAGGGTCTATCCCTCAGAGGATAGTTACTGCATTGAATGGTCTCCATAGAGCCTTGGTGGCAGCTCAAACAGCGGAAAGGTTGAAACTGAATTTGGATAGGTACACTACATGACCAAAAGTAGGTGGACACCGAAACATCGAACATCTCATTCCAAAATAATGGGCATTAATATGGAGTTGTCCCCTCCCTCCCCCCGTCCTTTGCTTGATATAACAGCCTCCACTCTTCTGGAAAGGCTTTCCACTGGATGTTGGAACATCGCTGTGGGGGATTTGCTTCCATTCAGCCACAAGAGCATTAGTGAGGTCAGGTACTGATGTTGGGTGATTAGGCCTGGCTTGCAGTCGGCGTTCCAATTCATCCCAAAGGTGTTTGATGGGGTTGAGGTCAGGGCTCTGTGCAGGCCAGTCAAGTTCTTCCACACCGATCTCGACAAACCATTTCTGTATGGACCTCGCTTTGTGCATGGGGGCATTGTCATGCTGAAACAGGAAAGGGCATTCCCCAAACTGTTGCCACAAAGTTGGAAGCACACAATCATCTAGAATGTCATTATATGCTGCAGCGTTAAGATTTCCCTTCACTGGAACTAAGGGGCCAAACCCGAACCATGAAAAACAGCCCCAGATCATTATTCTTCCTCAACCAAACTTTACAGTTGGCACTATGCATTTGGGCAGGTAGCGTTCTACTGGCATCCGCCAAACACAGATTAGTCCGTAGGACTGCCAGGTGGTGAAGCGTGATTCATCACTCCAGAGAACGCGTTTCCACGGTTCCAGAGTCCAATTGTGGCGAGCTTTGCACCACTCCAGCCGACGGCTGACATTGTGCATGGTAATCTTAAGCTTGTGTGTGGCTGCTCGGCCATGGAAACCCATTTCATGAAACTCCTGAGGAACAGTTGTTGTGCTGCCTTGCTTCCAGAGACAGTTTGGAACTCAGTAGTGAGTGTTGCAACCAAGGATAGACGATTTTTACGTGCTACGCGCTTCAGCACTCAGCAGTCCAGTTCTGTGAGCTTTGTGTGGCCTACCACTTCGCGGTGGAGCTGTTGTTGCTCCGAGACGTTTCCACTTCACAATAACAGCACTTACAGTTGACCGGGGCAGCTCTAGCAGGGCAGAAATTTGACGAACTGACTTTTTGGAAAGGTGGCATTCTATGACGGTGCCACGTTGAAAGTCATTGAGCTCTTCAGTACGGCCCAGTGTACTGCCAATGTTTGTCTATGGAGATTGCATGGCTGTGTGCTTGATTGTATATACCTGTCAGCAATAGGTGTGGCTGAAATAGCCGAATCCACTAATTAGAAGGGGTGTCCGCATACTTTTGGTCATGTAGTGTACCTCGAAGCATTGAGGATAGAGGGGTACATGGATATTGGCAGGAATGCATGGCCATTATCGGCCTGGTGGCCTCCTCTTACATTGCAGTTCCTTGTTTAATATTTGCAAAGTGTTCTCACCATAGGATTTTCTTGCTTGGCTCTAATTCCTGATGAAATCAGCAAAAACTGAAAACTGTCATTCTGCTGCAGGATGTCCCTATTCATCCCTCGGACGAGGATATTAAGACTGCTGTCTTGTCTGTACTGTATTTCGTTTTTGGACGTTAAACATCTGGCAGTATATATTTTTAAAGATTAGGTCAAAGTAAGTCAATAACATCCTGGCTAAATCCACTGCTTCAAGTTAACCGTACAATTAGCACCACTTGCTTTAGGTGGAAATATTGGGATGTGGATATGGCACAGGCCTGAAAGGTCACAATGGCCTTTACAAGTGCCTTAATTATCTTGTGAATGTGAAATGTTGGGCCTTTTCATTCTGGAGCGACCATGATTATCTCATGATACATTGTGAATTCTTAGCCCGGTATAGTCCTTGACATTTGCACATAACGTTCTAATTCTGGAACTTTGCAGCACGTGTCAAATTTTCATGGTCTCCAAGACATTTTCCTTCCCCCTTTTCTCCACATTCTCCTTAATGTTTCATCCTATAATCCCATTATTTTTTTCCCACTTGCACCATTAATTACACCTTTGTTTTCTACTTCAACACGATGAACACATCTTCACCCTTAATTACCTAATTGCACCCAAGTTCGCATAGTCTCTATGCCTAACACTTCTCAGGTAAACTATTTATTGCCCTTTCAACTTGATCACCTTGCTTTCTGTGCTATATCAAAAAGTGTGTGTCTATGGTTCATCATGAAAACGTTATTTATTACTGTCTCTCCAGTGGAATTCCAGTCATTCGTGCAGAGGCTCCCCATGTCTCACTTCCTGTCGAAGGCTGACCTGTTCCGGCTGTGGGCCAACGACCGTGCTTTGCAGCGACGCTACGACCGGTTTCGCACCACTTTGGCGACACTTAGGCGGCACAAAGAGCGAGCTTCACGGCACCTTTACCTGCTGAGTCGTGCTTGTGTCGCACAGACTGACCTACGACTCCAAGCCGAGAGGTATGCACAACCTGAATCGGCCTACAAATGAGAATTTGAATGGAATAAGGTAAACGTCTACCACAGTTCCCCCCTCATTTTCAACATTAATTCCACTGTTTTTCTACCTCAATACCTCATCATGTAAATATTTACAGGTGTAGAGTAGTATGGAGACAAAGGTCTGAAGGTGAATATCGGAAAGACAAAGGTGATGGCAAGTTGTAAAGCATGTGGTGAGGTGGAAAGAACTGGGAAGTGGCCGTGTGCTGTGTGCATGAAGGGTGTCGGAGTGAACTCCATTCAATGTACAATGTGCGCTGAGTGGGTTCATCAAAAATGTAGTGGTCTGAGAGGGTCATTAACCAGTGTGGCAGCTACATTCAAATGTAAGGTGTGCACAGAGGGAGCTGCAGATGGAGGAAATGTTGAGTTGGATCTTGGAGATGGCGTGAAGCTGGAAGGTGTGAAAACATTTTGCTACCTCGGAGACATGCTGAATGGAGAAGGTGGATCAGACTCGGCAACGGTTGCTGGAGTGAGATGTGCATGGAAGAAGTTTCGGGAACTGAGTGGCGTGCTGACGAGGAGGGGAGTGTCGTTGAAGCTGAAGGGAAAGGTGTATGCTGCATGTGTGAGAAGTGTTATGATTTATGGGAGCGACACATGGGTAATGAACATAGAGCAGCAACGAAGGCTGGAAAGGGTGGAAATGTGAATGGTTTGGTGGATGTGCGGAGTATCGTTGAGGGAGAGGAAGACAAATGATGAATTGCGAAAGATGATGGGAATAGAGCCTGTGATGGATGCTGTGAAGAGGAACAGGTTGAAATGGTTTGGTCATGTGTTGAGGAAGGATGAAAGTGACTGGGTTGTTGATGTGATGGAAATGGTTTCGGTGGAAATGAATGATGAAGTGATGAAGAAGATGATGAAGAATGATGAAGAAGAGTGATGTAAATGAATGTAGAATGGAGTAGAGGACGGGGAAGACCGAGAAAGACTTGGCTAAAGATGGTGGAAGAAGAAATGCGGGCAAGGGGGTTAACAAGGGGAGATGCAGAAAATAGGGCAAAATGGAGAAGATTGTCATGGGGACTGCAAGGCTAACCCCCGCTCTGGCAGGGAAAATGGCCTTAAAATGCCTGTTGTTGTTGTTTTTGTTGTAGAGTAGATATAGAAAAATGTGAAGACAAAAACCCCCCTCCCAATGCATCCTACCCCACTAAAGAACAGCATAAAATATTTCATGCAACTAACATGCATAATAACCTTATCAAATCGCTCTGACTGGTATCTGCCTCCGTGGCCTTGCTTGATGAACCTCCATGCCCTTCCTATTCTAGGGCTCAACCAGGATGTACATGTCTTTCAGATGGTGCTTGATAATACCGTTGTACCGGAGCTTTTGTCCTTCCTGGTTGTTTTCCTTTCGGTAGTTTGCTGTAGAACACTGCCTTTTGGAGCTAATGATCGCTCATTTGCACCACATGTACAGTCTATCGTATTTTGCATGAAGTGATCGAGGATCAAGGGTGAAGTGATATTGAGATTTTTTGTCAACGATCTACACAAAATACCCGATAATGACAGTGAAAACATGTTTTTATATATTTTTTACTACTTTATTTGAAATTAAATACAGAAATATCTAATTTCCACAAGTATTCAGCCCCCTGAGCAAATATTTCATAGAAGCACCTTTGGCAGCGATTACAGCTTCGAGCCTTCTTGAGTTTGTCTGTATCAGCTTTGCACATCTGGATTTGTGGAGTTTCTCCCATTCTTCCTTGCAGATTTGCTCAAGTTCTGTAAAGGTGAATGAGGATCGTCGGTGAACATCAATCTTTAAGTCTTTCCACAGATTCTCAATGGGATTCAAGTCTGGGCTTTAGCTGGGCCACTCAAGGACTTTCATATTCTTGTTTAAGAGGATTGTCTTGTTACCAGTATTTATTTGGCTGTATGCTTGGAGTCATTGTCCTGTTGGAACTTAAATCTCTGCCACAGTCTAAGGTCTTTTTCACTCTGAAGCAGGTTCTCCACAAGGATTTGGTGTATTTGGATCAATTCATTGTTCCCTCTATCCTTACAAGTCTCCCAGTCCCGGCCACTGAAAACCATCCCCATAGCATGATGCTGCCACCACCAGGCTTCACAGTAGGTATGGTCTTAGATGTGTGATGAGCTCTGCACGGTTTCCTTCTGACGTAGCACTTTTCATTCAGGCCAAAGAGTTCATTTTTCGTCTCATCAGACCACATAATATTTTGCCTCATTCTTTCAATCTTTCACGTACCTTTTTGCACACTCCAGGTGAGCTGTCATGTGCCTTTTTCTCAGCAATGGCTTCCATCTGGCCACACTCCCCTAAAGCCTAGATTTGTGAAGTGCTGCAGAGACTGTTGTCCTTCTGGAAGGTTCTCCCATCTCAGCCAAGGAACTCTGCAGTTCTGTCAGAGCGGTCATTGGGTTCTTGGTCACTTCCCTGACAAACGTTCTTGCCCGGTTGCTCAGTTTGGTCGGACGGCCAGCTCTAGGAAGAGTCTGGGTAGTTCCATATTCTTTCCATTTCCTAACGATGGAGCTCGTTGTGCTCTTGAGAACCTCCAACATTCTAGAAATTGTTTTATACACTTCCCCAGATCTATGCGTCCTCACAATTCTATATTGGAGTTCTATGGGCAGTTTATTGGACTTCATGTTACTGTTTCTGCTCTGACATGAACTGCCAATGGTGGGACCTTATATAGAAAGGTTTATTTGTAAATCATGGTCAATCAAGTGAATTGGCCACAGGTGGACTCCAATTAAGTTGTAGAGGCATCTCAAGGATGATCAAAGGAAATTGGATGTACCTGAGCCCAATTTGGAGTGTCATAGCAAAGGGGTTGAATACTGATTGACTCAAGACATTTCAAGTTTTCATTTTTAATTATTTTGTAAAATAAATCTAGAAAAAATTCCACTTTGACATTATGGAGTATTATGTGTAGATCAGTGACAAATAATCTCAATGTATTCCATTTTAAATTCAGGCTGTAACGCAGGAAAATGTGAAAAAGTCGAGGGGTATGAATACTTTCTGAAGGTACTGTATTCGTGTTGAGAGCACCACTACCCGCTGAACTTTGTATTTAGTGGCGATGTTAATGTTATCGTCACACCAACACTTTAAACACGCTTCCACATGCCATGAAAATCTTTAGAGGCTGCCTGAATACAGTCTAAATGTGTGCATTTGCACTGCAATGTCATCCACTGTGACTGTGCTGCCAAGATATTTATGGCACACGGTTTGACTGAATTAAGTGATGGTGTCATGTTGATGTGGACTTGTGGGCCAGGGTGGGTTTGTCCGGGAAGGGTCTGGTAGAAAACTCGGTTTTCCTTATACTTGTCATGGGATCAATGATGATGAGACCATGGGTTAGCTACTTAAAAGTGGAAAACAATTTATCGAATGTCACTGAGATAGAGAGAACAACTCGGGCTGCATCATCTGCAGATATCCATTCCTACTCACAAGTTTCTCTAAGTTTGGAGCTAACAAGAAGCCAAGCCACGTTGAAAAGTTTTCCATCTGTTCCGTTACACATGTAAACTCCTGTACTGAGACTTTCTGATGTGGTCAACAACACAATCTTTAGGAAAAACGTGAATAGCATTGGTGCAGAGACACTAATGCACACCTGATGCAAAATCATTATTTGCTGTTCCACATACTCTGGAGGCCACAGGATTGAAACAACTCCAATAAATAATGCATCTGCCTATGGGTTAGAGTAATATTGGGCGTAGTATATTGTTATGTTTGTGGGGTAGTGATTACTTTAGACCAGGTAGGTTTGTATAGGTAGCATGCTCCGATTGTCGTGTAGAAACCTTGATGTAATAGGTACTTGTGTAGCCCGGATGTCGGATAAAGTTGTATATCTGTCCCCATCATGAGGGTGTGGGGCATGTTAACTAGCTCAGGGATTATGTTAATTCCCTGTATGTCTTACCCTCGATGATTTATCCCTTTGTCTCTTAGAGCACCGCATTAGACATGTAGCACAGGAAATGCCCATTAACTGCATTAAATAATAATAATAAAACCTACCGGAAGCCAGTTCTGAGCACTGCCGATGGCGCAGCAACCAGCTACATCACCACAAGGTTAGGCAGGCCGAGGACATGCCCCGAGGAGCCGTGATTGGCCAAATTTCTAAAATTGTCAGTTTTCATCCAATTAATTGAAACTTTGAAGACGATTTGCATATCAGGTCACTGAATTCAACAAGGAATTATTTTTGAGGTCAAAAGGATGCTCTACTGAGTGCCATTCTACTTTGTTCTGTCTTGCCAAGTGTCGCTCTATGAGTGATTTTTAATCTGTCTGCTTGTCTGTCTGTCTGTCTGTCTGTATGTCAATCGCATATAGCTCACAATTTTAAGACCAATCTTTAGGAAACTTCACCAAATGGTAGAGTAGGTCATAAGGAAGAAGCCTATTGATTTTGAGGTCAAAATGTCAACATAGGCCAAAGGTCGACAACTTATTTTCTGGATTTCGTAAGTATTGTGTTATGCACGACATATTTATTGGTTGTTTGTTTGTTTGTATGTTTGGCTGTGAGTGCGATAACTCACAAATGTTTTCAGCTATCTTCGTCAAACTTTACCAGATGATTCCCAAGGAAACAAGTGCGGCTGTCAATGTTTTTTGACTATATCGGGCAAATGTCAAGGTCAAAGGTCAAGGTTATCTCGTTTGTTCAGGCAATATCTCAACCATCCTTTGAGCTAGGAAGGTAACATTTGGACACGAGTGAAGAAGTACTTTGGCAAAAATTGTCTTTTTATTTTTTGATGAATCCACTGGTTAATTAATTACTTAATTATTATTAATTTTTATTGTTATTAATAAATTTTGTTGTACAATTATTGTTAATATTATTATTTTGCAATAATGTTAATATTATTATTGTGGTATTATCAATATTGTTGTTATTACTTTAGTCATTTGAAGCGACATTGAAAAAACGCCATGATAAGGTGAAACGCCATCCAAGCTGCTAAAAATACACCTTAACATTTTTCCAAGGTGGACAAAGACAATAAAACATGGGAATTCCTCCAGATTTTTTGCAGTCGTGTCTAAAGGAGGATGGGTTAAGCGAGTGTGAAAATAATACGTGATACAAGAGTCCTCTTACTCATTAAACCGTGATACAATTAATGGTTTTGAAGCGTCAATCGTAATACCCTCTCCCTCCACGGCCATGACCGGGAACGGCACTACAGCGTACATGTTTATGAAGATATTTTGTGTCTCCCCACCTTCGGAACTCATGGTGAAGGAGTGGGGGGCAAAATGAAGGTGCTGCAACCTTTGCTTTATGACCAGTAGTCCCCTTGGCAAGTGTAGGTGTTTGTGATTGCATATAAGTAACGACTGAATACATCGACGTCAGAGAGACTGTCTACGGGGGGCCCCACTGGGCCATTAGTGTGATGACAGACTAACAGGGCTCACCAGGGGCCCCACTGGACCATTAGCGTGATGACTAACAGGGCTCACCGGGGGCCCCACTGGACCATTAGCGTGATGACTAACAGGGCTCACCGGGGGCCCCACTGGACCATTAGCGTGATGACTAACAGGGCTCACCGGGGGCCCCACTGGACCATTAGCGTGATGACTAACAGGGCTCACCGGGGGCCCCACTGGACCATTAGCGTGATGACTAACAGGGCTCACCGGGGGCCCCACTGGACCATTAGCGTGATGACTAACAGGGCTCACCGGGGGCCCCACTGGACCATTAGTGTGATGACTAACAGGGTTCACCGGTGGCCCCACTGGACCATTGATGCGTTTTGCATGAGGCTCCCAAATGACTAACTGACACCATCACCGGAATCAAGTGTTTCAACTATGGATAACCACAATAACCAGGTGACCCTGCCTGGCGGTCCTTCATCTCTTAGCGCCCTTCGAGCTCTCTCTTGTCAGGCCATTCTTTCTGGCTTCTCTACACCCTCTTGTCACTCTGGTCTCTGTCCTTCACTCTCTTTGCACCACTGGATTCTTGGTCTCTCTGCTGGGAGTCATGGCTGTGAGCTGGTCCGTGCTGCCCGTTTTTCCATACTGCTCACTTGCCCATTCCATGTGCTGGAGACCTGCTCACTGTGTGAGGCATTTAAAAGTTCTCCCCCATCATTGTGAATAAAAGATGGTGTGCTTGTGGCACCATAGGTTGTATTCGCTGTATTAAGTGCCTTTCGTCATACCGAGTGTGCCCTTATTTATGTATTCTTATTCAATGTTTTTCGGTCTATCTAGCCACTTGGGATTCTCCCTTTTCATCGTCATGTGATTACCTTTCAATAAACTGTCCGCAAGTACACCTGTTGTGTGGTGACCCGCCATTAAAATCCTCTCATGTGTGAAACCGTTTTGGCTTTTGGTAAATCCCTGGGGTAGGTAACAAATTTGTAACATTCACTTTCATAGACCAGCAAGATTAGCATTTCCAAATGGGGAGCGAGGGGGTCGGGGGGGGGGGGGGTGAACCACACTAACCACATGACATGATCCCCTTAGATGTCAGCCATTCACGACGCACATCCACGTCATTAGACCCGTCGACACGACATTTTTCCAGCCATTTATTTTCACTGGTCCACTTTCTATTCATTTCATTTTTCATGCTGTGCTGGGTTTTCCCAGACAGGTGATATTAATGATGTACCAAACTGTAAAATTCAGACTTGCGGGCTAGTCATTGTGAGGTTGACATCACCTCTAAGTCAACATGTTTCTTTGTATAAATTTTATAATGAACTTCCATTATAAAATATAAATTATCACATGATCATACGACAGCATATATATATATATATATATATATATATATATATATATATATATATATATATATATATATATATATATATATATATATATATATACTGTATATGTATATTTTTTTTTTTGTATACAAGATCGAGGCTCGTGAAAGAGCTAACATTAATCACACAAAAAGACAAACCGACACACAAAACACAAAAAACAAGGGGAGCGGCAGACAAGATGGGGAGAGAGGGGGAAGGACACAAAAGAGAGGGGGAAGAGGGGGAAGGACACAAACACAACATTTGAGAGCAGGGACATCGGGAGGACTTGGGGGGAGGTGGGAGAGGAATAAAACATATGAACACTGCAAGGACTCTGGGGTGAATTACCGGGGGTAGAAAAGATCAAGGTTTTCGATGGGGGAAGATAAGAGATGGTGGTGAACAGCTGTTTTAAAGACCTGGAGGGAGGAGTGGGATTGAAGGGAGTGGGGGAGTTTGTTCCAGAGGCGGGAGAAAAGGGGAATGAAAGAGTGAAGGTGAGCAGAGAGCCTAGACGTTGGCAGTTTAACCATAAGAGGGTTGCAGGCAGATCTTGTGCGACCTGAAGGAATATTGGGGGGACAGAGCACAGAGAGAGCTGGGGGAGCAAGGCCGGAGAGGAGTCGGTAGAAGACAGAAAGACCACCTACCTGCCTGCGGTGAGTGAGTGAAAGGCCCTCGGTGTTGACGACATCGCAGGAGATTCCAATGATTCTGAAAGCTTTGGCCTCAACAGCGTGAAGCCGAGCAAGGTGTGAGGCAGGAGCACCAGCCCAGAGGGGAGAACAGTATTCCATTGAGCTGCGGATGAAAGCCTTGTATGTGGTGAGGAGCTCAGGTGTGCCAAGGAAGGACTTCGCACGACGGAGGATGCCCAGTCGGCGACTGGCTTTGGAGGCCAGCTTGGAAATGTGGTTTTCCCAAGAAAGATCATGGCAGATAGTGAGACCCAAAAGCTTGAGCGACAGAACGTCTTGGAGAGGATTGTTGAGAAAGTAGATGGGAGGGTTGTCCAGTCGGTCATTTCGGAGAGACATTGTAAGAGTGTGAGATTTGTCAGGATTGAAAGACATGTTCCACTTGTTTGACCAGTCTGTGATTTTGTCCAGGTCTGCAGAGAGTGAGGAGGCTGCAGACTGCCGATCTGAGGGATGAGGAATGGAGCGACAGAGAGTAGAGTCGTCAGCAAAGAGATAGAGAGGATTTTCAAGAGAGTCAGAGAGATCATTGATGAAGACCAGAAAAAGCACAGGGCCCAGAACACTACCTTGGGGAACTCCAGCCTGAACAGGAAGAGGAGATGAGAGAAACCCATTCAGGGCCACACGTTGACTACGAAAGCACGAAAGCATATGTGCATGAATGATCGTTTTAAGGCCATTTTCCCTGCTAGAGCGGGGGTTAGCCTTGCAGGCCCCATGACAATCATGGTTCCCTGTTTGAGGCAATGTTTTTTTTATGGCCGGATGCCCTTCCTGATGCCAAATCTTAGTCGCCTCTTATGACATGCAGGGATACAGTGTATCAATTCTAAAATCAGGGTAATCATTCATCCCAGCAAGCTGGTACTCAAATTGCTAACCTCAGAATGATGACAGGCTGAGTCAACCACCTGGTGTTAATTCAGGCATCGACCTGGATTCGAGCTCGGAGATCCTGAGATCCCAAGCCAGCACCCTAACCGCTAAGCCAACACCAGGCTTATATATTGATAATATGTGTAATGCGTAGTAGAATAACATGCTTCAAAGCTGATTGTGATCATACAACACACCATTCAAGCATGAATCCAATAACAGGTATATATTTAAATGGAACCTTCAACCATGGATAACCTGATAACATCCTGTTGGTTTTTCCTTTAAACGACAGAGTGGATAATATTGTGACGGTTATGAAACTTGTCACCGGGGAGAGAACATCCATGAAAACGTAGAACTCCCTACAATCAATTATGTCGTTTGTTTATGTGCACAGGTAGCCCAGACCCCCACCTGTTGTCTAGAGGGAAACGGGGTAAATGTGTTGTGTGTATTTAGTTAGGTCTTTCCCCTTCTCTCTAATTCTCTTACTCCTCTTGCTCTTAATTCTCTAACTACATTATATCCGTTTATTTCATTACTATAATTAATTTACCACACTTGTCATTCCACTCGTTTCATTCTCTGCCGCAAATTGCCACCGAATCATTCTTTGCGTCCATTGTTACACCCCATTGGACTTAGTTCGAAACGGGGGTTTATGGATTTTGTCGTGCGTCCGCAACCATATCTTGGAGAAGTGTGGGCCAATTTTGTTCATACCTGGCAGAAAGACAACACATGAGGGTACACATATGCACATCATTCTCTTTCGAGATCAGATCCAAGATGGCCGACTACAGTCCGTACAATTTGCAAGAATGCAGATAAGATTGATTCGAGTGCTCAATCTGTGACACCCACTAGTGCTACGAAGATGAGTAGGAGCAGAAGTAGTTTGATGGAGAACATGGAGCTGCTCCTCTCGGTTTGGATTGTTGACCAGAATCAGAGAATTATTCCCATAAGTTTCCTTGTGATTCAAACGAAAGCAAAGAGTTTGTTTGACGATTTGAAGAGTGAAGGTGGTGACATTTCTCAAAAAGAAAATTTCAAATCCAACCCGAGGATGCTTCGAGCGTTACAAGAGGCGTGCTAATTTGCATAATATTAAAATGTCCGATTATACTGTTGCAGCTGCAAATCCAATAAGAAGACATGGAATACGGGAGCATTGTTTACTGAATGGCTAAATGTCCATGCAATCCCTGAATGGAAGGATTATTGCGCAAAGGAAAACATTTGCTTTCAAGATTTTGTTAGTGATCGACAACGCACCTGCCCATACTTGATGATATGTGCGATAATGTCACCAAGTTGTCTTCCTTCCTCCGAACATAACGGCACCTTTGCAACCGATGGATCAAGGTGTGATTGCAGCTTTTAAAGCTTATTACCTACGCTGCACATTCAACCAAGATCTGAAGGAATAATCCGAGGGGGAGGTGGACGATTCTGCCTCTTCATCATCTCAGTGACTCCAAGTGAGTGACCTCCTCAAACAAGCTTCATTATCATCATCGGTGAGGACAGCACATCGTTTTTTTTCTTTCTTTTTTTGTATACAAGATCGAGGCTCGTGTAAGAGCTAACATTGATCACAAAAAAAAAACGGACACATAAACATATAAAGGGAGCGGGAGACAAGATGGGGAGTGAGAGGGAAGCACACAAGTGCAACAATAGAGAGCAGGGACATCTGGAGATCTGTGGGAGGGAGAGGAATTGGGAGAGGAGGCGTCTCCCTTTACTTTACGCATCTCCCTTTTTGTGTGTTTGTGTGGTGGGAGGGGTAAAAAAAACACATGGACACTGATAGTACTTCTAGGAAAGAAGTTGGTATTTTAAAAAAGTGGATCTGGGGTGAATTAACGGGGGTGGACGAGATCAAGGTTTTGGATTGGGAAAGATAAGAGATGGTGGTGAACAGCTGTTTTAAAGACCTGGAGGGAGGAGTGGGATTGAGGAGATTGAAAGAGTTTGTTCCAGAGGCGGGAGAAAAGAGGAATGAATGAGTGAAGGTGAGCAGAGAGCCTAGATTTTGGCAGTTTAACCATAAGAGGGTTGCTGCAGATCTTGTGCGACCTGTAGGAATATTTGGGGGACAGAGCACAGACAGAGCTGGGGGAGCAAGGCCGGAGAGGAGTCGGCAGAAGACTGAAAGACCACCTACCTGTCTGCAGTGAGTAAGTGAAAGGCCCTCGGAGTTAGCTTCATCGCGGGAGATTTCAATGATTCTGAAAGCTTTGTTTTCAGCAGTGTGAAGCCGAGCTCGGTGTGAGGCAGGAGCACCGGCACAGAGGGGAGAGCAGTACTCCATTGAGCTG